>NW_028121425.1:0-335756 GCF_965183815.1 Platalea leucorodia | reverse complement strand
TGCGAACGTCCAGGGATGCCTCCCACCCCAAAGGGGCCGGCACCGAAAGCTCTTGCTGCTCTTCAAGTAGCCAGGCAAGCCCATTCACAGCCCCACAAACGCTGGCGCTTTCTCTTTCATCAGCCTCCCAAAGTCCAAGACTATCTGCCTGGGCCGCTGAGTACAGCCGGAGGCAGGCTCAGCAATTGCGAACGTCCAGGGATGCCTCCCACAACAAAGGGGCCAGCACCAAAAGCTCTTGCTGCTCTTCAAGTAGCCAGGCAAGCCCATTCACAGCCCCACAAACGCTCGCGCTCTCTCTTTCATCAGCCTCCCAAAGTCCAAGACTATCTGCCTGGGCCGCTGAGTACAGCCGGAGCCAGGCTCAGCAATTGCGAACGTCCAGGGATGCCTCCCACAACAAAGGGGCCGGGACGAAAAGCTCTTGCTGCTCTTCAAGTAGCCAGGCAAGCCCGTTCACAGCCCCACAAACGCTCGCGCTCTCTCTTTCATCAGACTCCCAAAGTCCAAGACTATCTGCCTGGGAGGATGTAGCCGGAGCCAGGCTCAGCAATTGCGAACGTCCAGGGATTCCTCCTACGCCAAAGGGGCCAGCACCAAAAGCTCTTGCTGCTCTTGAAGTAGCCAGGCAAGCCCGTTCACAGCCCCACAAACGCTCGCGCTCTCTCTTTCATCAGCCTCCCAAAGTCCAAGACTATTTGCCTTGGCCGCTGTGTACAGCCAGAGCCAGGCTCAGCAATTGCGAACGTCCAGGGATTCCTCCCACCCCAAAGGGGCAAGCACGAAGTTCTCTTGCTGCTCTTCAAGTAGCCAGGCAAGCCCATTCACAGCCCCACAAACGCTCGCGCTCTCTCTTTCATCAGCCTCCCAAAGTCCAAGACTATCTGCCTGGGCCGCTGAGTACAGCCGGAGCCAGGCTCAGCAATTGTAAACGTCCAGGGATGCCTCCCACACCAAAGGGCCAGCACCAAAAGCTCTTGCTGCTCTTCAAGTAGCCAGGCAAGCCCATTCACAGCCCCACAAACGCTCGCGCTCTCTCTTTCATCAGCCTCCCAAAGTCCAAGACTATCGCCTGGTAGGATGTAGCCGGAGCCAGGATCAGCAATTGCGAACGTCCAGGGATGCCTCCCACAACAAAGGGGCCAGCACCAAAAGCTCTTGCTGCTCTTCAAGTAGCCAGGCAAGCCCCATTCACAGCCCCACAAACGCTGCGCTCTCTCTTTCATAGACTCCCAAAGTCCAAGACTATCTGCCTGGCGCCGCCTCGAGTACAGCCGGAGCCCGGCTCAGCAATTGCGAACGTCCAGGGATTCTTCCCACACCAAAGGGGGCAGGACCAAAAGCTCTTGCTGCTCTTCAAGGAGCCAGGCAACCCCATTCACAGCCCCACAAACGATGGCGCTCTCTCTTGCGAGAGCCTCCCAAAGTCCAATACTAGCTGCCTGCGCCGCTCGGTACAGCCAGAGCCCGGCTCAGCAATTGCGAACGTCCAGGGATTCTTCCCACACCAAAGGGGCCAGGACCAAAAGCTCTTGCTGCTCTTCAAGGAGCCAGGCAACCCCATTCACAGCCCCACAAACGCTGGCGCTCTCTCTTGCGAGAGCCTCCCAAAGTCCAATACTAGCTGCCTCCACCACCGAGTACAGCCGGAGCCCGGCTCAGGAACTGCGAACGTCCGGGGATTCCTCCCACACCAGAGGTGCCAGGACCAAAAGCTCTTGCTGCTCTTCAAGGAGCCAGGCAACCCCATTCACAGCCCCACAAACGCTGGCGCTCTCTCTTGCGAGAGCCTCCAAAGTCCAATACTAGCTGCCTGCAATCCTCGGTACAGCCGGAGCCAGTCGCAGCAATTGCGAACGTCCAGGATTCCTCCCACACCAAAGGGGCCAGGACCAAAAGCTCTTGCTGCTCTTCAAGGAGCCAGGCAACCCCATTCACAGCCCCACAAACGCTGGCGCTCTCTCTTGCGACAGCCTCCCAAAGTCCAATACTAGCTGCCTGCGCCCCTCAGTACAGCCGGAGCCCGGCTCAGCAATTGCGAACGTCCAGGGATTCCTCCCACACCAAAGGGGCCAGGACCAAAAGCTCTTGCTGCTCTTCAAGGAGCCAGGCAACCCCATTCACAGCCCCACAAACGCTGGCGCTCTCTCTTGCGAGAGCCTCCCAAAGTCCAATACTAGCTGCCTGCAATCCTCGGTACAGCCGGAGCCAGGCGCAGCAATTGCGAACGTCCAGGGATTCCTCCCACACCAAAGGGGCCAGGACCAAAAGCTCTTGCTGCTCTTCAAGGAGCCAGGCAACCCCATTCACAGCCCCACAAACGCTGGTGCTCTCTCTTGCGAGAGCCTCCCAAAGTCCAATACTAGCTGCCTGTGCCGCTCGGTACAGCCGGAGCCCGGCTCAGGAACTGCGAACGTCCGGGGATTCCTCCCACACCAGAGGTGCCAGGACCAAAAGCTCTTGCTGCTCTTCAAGGAGCCAGGCAACCCCATTCACAGCCCCACAAACGCTGGTGCTCTCTCTTGCGAGAGCCTCCCAAAGTCCAATACTAGCTGCCTGTGCCGCTCGGTACAGCCGGAGCCCGGCTCAGCAATTGCGAACATCCAGGGATTCCTCCCACACCAAAGGTGCCAGGACCAAAAGCTCTTGCTGCTCTTCAAGGAGCCAGGCAACCCCATTCACAGCCCCACAAACGCTGGCGCTCTCTCTTGCGAGAGACTCCCAAAGTCCCAATACTAGCTGCCTGCGCCCCTCAGTACAGCCGGAGCCCGGCTCAGCAATTGCGAACGTCCAGGGATTCCTGCCACACAAAGGGGCCAGGACCAAAAGCTCTTGCTGCTCTTCAAGGAGCCAGGCAACCCCATTCACAGCCCCACAAACGCTGGCGCTCTCTCTTGCGAGAGCCTCCCAAAGTCCAATACTAGCTGCCTGCGCCGCTCGGTACAGCCAGAGCCCGGCTCAGCAATTGCGAACGTCCAGGGATTCCTCCCACACCAAAGGTACCAGGACCAAATGCTCTTGCTGCTCTTCAAGGAGCCAGGCAACCCCATTCACAGCCCCACAAACGCTGGCGCTCTCTCTTGCGAGAGCCTCCCAAAGTCCAATACTAGCTGCCTGCGCCCCTCAGTACAGCCGGAGCCCGGCTCAGCAATTGCGAACGTCCAGGGATTCCTGCCACACCAAAGGGGCCAGGACCAAAAGCTCTTGCTGCTCTTCAAGGAGCCAGGCAACCCCATTCACAGCCCCACAAACGATGGCGCTCTCTCTTGCGAGAGACTCCCAAAGTCCAATACTAGCTGCCTGCGCCGCTCGGTACAGCCGGAGCCCGGCTCAGCAATTGCAAACGTCCAGGGATTCCTCCCACACCAGAGGTGCCAGGACCAAAAGCTCTTGCTGCTCTTCAAGGAGCCAGGCAACCCCATTCACAGCCCCACAAACGCTGGCGCTCTCTCTTGCGAGAGACTCCCAAAGTCCAATACTAGCTGCCTGCGCCCTCAGTACAGCCGGAGCCCGGCTCAGCAATTGCGAACGTCCAGGGATTCCTCCCACACCAAAGGGGCCAGGACCAAAAGCTCTTGCTGCTCTTCAAGGAGCCAGGCAACCCCATTCACAGCCCCACAAACGCTGGCGCTCTCTCTTGCGAGAGCCTCCCAAAGTCCAATACTAGCTGCCTGCAATCCTCGGTACAGCCGGAGCCAGGCGCAGCAATTGCGAACGTCCAGGATTCCTCCCACACCAAAGGGGCCAGGACCAAAAGCTCTTGCTGCTCTTCAAGGAGCCAGGCAACCCCATTCACAGCCCCACAAACGCTGGTGCTCTCTCTTGCGAGAGACTCCCAAAGTCCAATACTAGCTGCCTGTGCCCCTCAGTACAGCCGGAGCCCGGCTCAGCAATTGCGAACGTCCAGGGATTCCTCCCACACCAAAGGTGCCAGGACCAAAAGCTCTTGCTGCTCTTCAAGGAGCCAGGCAACCCCATTCACAGCCCCACAAACGCTGGCGCTCTCTCTTGCGAGAGCCTCCCAAAGTCCAATACTAGCTGCCTGCGCCCCTCAGTACAGCCGGAGCCCGGCTCAGCAATTGCGAACATCCAGGGATTCCTCCCACACCAAAGGGGCCAGGACCAAAAGCTCTTGCTGCTCTTCAAGGAGCCAGGCAACCCCATTCACAGCCCCACAAACGCTGGCGCTCTCTCTTGCGACAGCCTCCCAAAGTCCAATACTAGCTGCCTGCGCCCCTCAGTACAGCCGGAGCCCGGCTCAGCAATTGCGAACGTCCAGGGATTCCTCCCACACCAAAGGGGCCAGGACCAAAAGCTCTTGCTGCTCTTCAAGGAGCCAGGCAACCCCATTCACAGCCCCACAAACGCTGGCGCTCTCTCTTGCGAGAGCCTCCCAAAGTCCAATACTAGCTGCCTGCAATCCTCGGTACAGCCGGAGCCAGGCGCAGCAATTGCGAACGTCCAGGGATTCCTCCCACACCAAAGGGGCCAGGACCAAAAGCTCTTGCTGCTCTTCAAGGAGCCAGGCAACCCCCTTCACAGCCCCACAAACGATGGCGCTCTCTCTTGCGAGAGACTCCCAAAGTCCAATACTAGCTGCCTGCACCACCGAGTACAGCCGGAGCCCGGCTCAGGAACTGCGAACGTCCGGGGATTCCTCCCACACCAGAGGTGCCAGGACCAAAAGCTCTTGCTGCTCTTCAAGGAGCCAGGCAACCCCATTCACAGCCCCACAAACGATGGCGCTCTCTCTTGCGAGAGACTCCCAAAGTCCAATACTAGCTGCCTGCGCCCCTCAGTACAGCCGGAGCCCGGCTCAGCAATTGCGAACGTCCAGGGATTCTTCCCACACCAAAGGGGGCAGGACCAAAAGCTCTTGCTGCTCTTCAAGGAGCCAGGCAACCCCATTCACAGCCCCACAAACGATGGCGCTCTCTCTTGCGAGAGCCTCCCAAAGTCCAATACTAGCTGCCTGCGCCGCTCGGTACAGCCAGAGCCCGGCTCAGCAATTGCGAACGTCCAGGGATTCTTCCCACACCAAAGGGGCCAGGACCAAAAGCTCTTGCTGCTCTTCAAGGAGCCAGGCAACCCCATTCACAGCCCCACAAACGCTGGCGCTCTCTCTTGCGAGAGCCTCCCAAAGTCCAATACTAGCTGCCTCCACCACCGAGTACAGCCGGAGCCCGGCTCAGGAACTGCGAACGTCCGGGGATTCCTCCCACACCAGAGGTGCCAGGACCAAAAGCTCTTGCTGCTCTTCAAGGAGCCAGGCAACCCCATTCACAGCCCCACAAACGCTGGCGCTCTCTCTTGCGAGAGCCTCCCAAAGTCCAATACTAGCTGCCTGCAATCCTCGGTACAGCCGGAGCCAGTCGCAGCAATTGCGAACGTCCAGGGATTCCTCCCACACCAAAGGGGCCAGGACCAAAAGCTCTTGCTGCTCTTCAAGGAGCCAGGCAACCCCATTCACAGCCCCACAAACGCTGGCGCTCTCTCTTGCGACAGCCTCCCAAAGTCCAATACTAGCTGCCTGCGCCCCTCAGTACAGCCGGAGCCCCGGCTCAGCAATTGCGAACGTCCAGGGATTCCTCCCACACCAAAGGGGCCAGGACCAAAAGCTCTTGCTGCTCTTCAAGGAGCCAGGCAACCCCATTCACAGCCCCACAAACGCTGGCGCTCTCTCTTGCGAGAGCCTCCCAAAGTCCAATACTAGCTGCCTGCAATCCTCGGTACAGCCGGAGCCAGGCGCAGCAATTGCGAACGTCCAGGGATTCCTCCCACACCAAAGGGGCCAGGACCAAAAGCTCTTGCTGCTCTTCAAGGAGCCAGGCAACCCCATTCACAGCCCCACAAACGCTGGTGCTCTCTCTTGCGAGAGCCTCCCAAAGTCCAATACTAGCTGCCTGTGCCGCTCGGTACAGCCGGAGCCCGGCTCAGGAACTGCGAACGTCCGGGGATTCCTCCCACACCAGAGGTGCCAGGACCAAAAGCTCTTGCTGCTCTTCAAGGAGCCAGGCAACCCCATTCACAGCCCCACAAACGCTGGTGCTCTCTCTTGCGAGAGCCTCCCAAAGTCCAATACTAGCTGCCTGTGCCGCTCGGTACAGCCGGAGCCCGGCTCAGCAATTGCGAACATCCAGGGATTCCTCCCACACCAAAGGTGCCAGGACCAAAAGCTCTTGCTGCTCTTCAAGGAGCCAGGCAACCCCATTCACAGCCCCACAAACGCTGGCGCTCTCTCTTGCGAGAGACTCCCAAAGTCCAATACTAGCTGCCTGCGCCCCTCAGTACAGCCGGAGCCCGGCTCAGCAATTGCGAACGTCCAGGGATTCCTGCCACACAAAGGGGCCAGGACCAAAAGCTCTTGCTGCTCTTCAAGGAGCCAGGCAACCCCATTCACAGCCCCACAAACGCTGGCGCTCTCTCTTGCGAGAGCCTCCCAAAGTCCAATACTAGCTGCCTGCGCCGCTCGGTACAGCCAGAGCCCGGCTCAGCAATTGCGAACGTCCAGGGATTCCTCCCACACCAAAGGTACCAGGACCAAATGCTCTTGCTGCTCTTCAAGGAGCCAGGCAACCCCATTCACAGCCCCCACAAACGCTGGCGCTCTCTCTTGCGAGAGCCGCCTCCCAAAGTCCAATACTAGCTGCCTGCGCCGCTCAGTACAGCCGGAGCCCGGCTCAGCAATTGCGAACGTCCAGGGATTCCTGCCACACCAAAGGGGCCAGGACCAAAAGCTCTTGCTGCTCTTCAAGGAGCCAGGCAACCCCATTCACAGCCCCACAAACGATGGCGCTCTCTCTTGCGAGAGACTCCAAAGTCCAATACTAGCTGCCTGCGCCGCTCGGTACAGCCGGAGCCCGGCTCAGCAATTGCAAACGTCCAGGGATTCCTCCCACACCAGAGGTGCCAGGACCAAAAGCTCTTGCTGCTCTTCAAGGAGCCAGGCAACCCCATTCACAGCCCCACAAACGCTGGCGCTCTCTCTTGCGAGAGCCTCCCAAAGTCCAATACTAGCTGCCTGCGCCCCTCAGTACAGCCGGAGCCCGGCTCAGCAATTGCGAACGTCCAGGGATTCCTCCCACACCAAAGGGGCCAGGACCAAAAGCTCTTGCTGCTCTTCAAGGAGCCAGGCAACCCCATTCACAGCCCCACAAACGCTGGCGCTCTCTCTTGCGAGAGCCTCCCAAAGTCCAATACTAGCTGCCTGCAATCCTCGGTACAGCCGGAGCCAGTCGCAGCAATTGCGAACGTCCAGGGATTCCTCCCACACCAAAGGGGCCAGGACCAAAAGCTCTTGCTGCTCTTCAAGGAGCCAGGCAACCCCATTCACAGCCCCACAAACGCTGGCGCTCTCTCTTGCGACAGCCTCCCAAAGTCCAATACTAGCTGCCTGCGCCCCTCAGTACAGCCGGAGCCCGGCTCAGCAATTGCGAACGTCCAGGGATTCCTCCCACACCAAAGGGGCCAGGACCAAAAGCTCTTGCTGCTCTTCAAGGAGCCAGGCAACCCCATTCACAGCCCCACAAACGCTGGCGCTCTCTCTTGCGAGAGCCTCCCAAAGTCCAATACTAGCTGCCTGCAATCCTCGGTACAGCCGGAGCCAGGCGCAGCAATTGCGAACGTCCAGGGATTCCTCCCACACCAAAGGGGCCAGGACCAAAAGCTCTTGCTGCTCTTCAAGGAGCCAGGCAACCCCATTCACAGCCCCACAAACGCTGGTGCTCTCTCTTGCGAGAGCCTCCCAAAGTCCAATACTAGCTGCCTGTGCCGCTCGGTACAGCCGGAGCCCGGCTCAGGAACTGCGAACGTCCGGGGATTCCTCCCACACCAGAGGTGCCAGGACCAAAAGCTCTTGCTGCTCTTCAAGGAGCCAGGCAACCCCATTCACAGCCCCACAAACGCTGGTGCTCTCTCTTGCGAGAGCCTCCCAAAGTCCAATACTAGCTGCCTGTGCCGCTCGGTACAGCCGGAGCCCGGCTCAGCAATTGCGAACATCCAGGGATTCCTCCCACACCAAAGGTGCCAGGACCAAAAGCTCTTGCTGCTCTTCAAGGAGCCAGGCAACCCCATTCACAGCCCCACAAACGCTGGCGCTCTCTCTTGCGAGAGACTCCCAAAGTCCAATACTAGCTGCCTGCGCCCCTCAGTACAGCCGGAGCCCGGCTCAGCAATTGCGAACGTCCAGGGATTCCTGCCACACAAAGGGGCCAGGACCAAAAGCTCTTGCTGCTCTTCAAGGAGCCAGGCAACCCCATTCACAGCCCCACAAACGCTGGCGCTCTCTCTTGCGAGAGCCTCCCAAAGTCCAATACTAGCTGCCTGCGCCGCTCGGTACAGCCAGAGCCCGGCTCAGCAATTGCGAACGTCCAGGGATTCCTCCCACACCAAAGGTACCAGGACCAAATGCTCTTGCTGCTCTTCAAGGAGCCAGGCAACCCCATTCACAGCCCCACAAACGCTGGCGCTCTCTCTTGCGAGAGCCTCCCAAAGTCCAATACTAGCTGCCTGCGCCCCTCAGTACAGCCGGAGCCCGGCTCAGCAATTGCGAACGTCCAGGGATTCCTGCCACACCAAAGGGGCCAGGACCAAAAGCTCTTGCTGCTCTTCAAGGAGCCAGGCAACCCCATTCACAGCCCCACAAACGATGGCGCTCTCTCTTGCGAGAGACTCCCAAAGTCCAATACTAGCTGCCTGCGCCGCTCGGTACAGCCGGAGCCCGGCTCAGCAATTGCAAACGTCCAGGGATTCCTCCCACACCAGAGGTGCCAGGACCAAAAGCTCTTGCTGCTCTTCAAGGAGCCAGGCAACCCCATTCACAGCCCCACAAACGCTGGCGCTCTCTCTTGCGAGAGACTCCCAAAGTCCAATACTAGCTGCCTGCGCCCCTCAGTACAGCCGGAGCCCGGCTCAGCAATTGCGAACGTCCAGGGATTCCTCCCACACCAAAGGGGCCAGGACCAAAAGCTCTTGCTGCTCTTCAAGGAGCCAGGCAACCCCATTCACAGCCCCACAAACGCTGGCGCTCTCTCTTGCGAGAGCCTCCCAAAGTCCAATACTAGCTGCCTGCAATCCTCGGTACAGCCGGAGCCAGGCGCAGCAATTGCGAACGTCCAGGGATTCCTCCCACACCAAAGGGGCCAGGACCAAAAGCTCTTGCTGCTCTTCAAGGAGCCAGGCAACCCCATTCACA
Organism: Platalea leucorodia; assembly: GCF_965183815.1. NCBI lineage: Eukaryota > Metazoa > Chordata > Aves > Pelecaniformes > Threskiornithidae > Platalea > Platalea leucorodia. The sequence continues at coordinate 326,563 of NW_028121425.1, read as the reverse complement.
GCCCCACAAACGCTGGTGCTCTCTCTTGCGAGAGACTCCCAAAGTCCAATACTAGCTGCCTGTGCCCCTCAGTACAGCCGGAGCCCGGCTCAGCAATTGCGAACGTCCAGGGATTCCTCCCACACCAAAGGTGCCAGGACCAAAAGCTCTTGCTGCTCTTCAAGGAGCCAGGCAACCCCATTCACAGCCCCACAAACGCTGGCGCTCTCTCTTGCGAGAGCCTCCCAAAGTCCAATACTAGCTGCCTGCGCCCCTCAGTACAGCCGGAGCCCGGCTCAGCAATTGCGAACATCCAGGGATTCCTCCCACACCAAAGGGGCCAGGACCAAAAGCTCTTGCTGCTCTTCAAGGAGCCAGGCAACCCCATTCACAGCCCCACAAACGCTGGCGCTCTCTCTTGCGACAGCCTCCCAAAGTCCAATACTAGCTGCCTGCGCCCCTCAGTACAGCCGGAGCCCGGCTCAGCAATTGCGAACGTCCAGGGATTCCTCCCACACCAAAGGGGCCAGGACCAAAAGCTCTTGCTGCTCTTCAAGGAGCCAGGCAACCCCATTCACAGCCCCACAAACGCTGGCGCTCTCTCTTGCGAGAGCCTCCCAAAGTCCAATACTAGCTGCCTGCAATCCTCGGTACAGCCGGAGCCAGGCGCAGCAATTGCGAACGTCCAGGGATTCCTCCCACACCAAAGGGGCCAGGACCAAAAGCTCTTGCTGCTCTTCAAGGAGCCAGGCAACCCCCTTCACAGCCCCACAAACGATGGCGCTCTCTCTTGCGAGAGACTCCCAAAGTCCAATACTAGCTGCCTGCACCACCGAGTACAGCCGGAGCCCGGCTCAGGAACTGCGAACGTCCGGGGATTCCTCCCACACCAGAGGTGCCAGGACCAAAAGCTCTTGCTGCTCTTCAAGGAGCCAGGCAACCCCATTCACAGCCCCACAAACGATGGCGCTCTCTCTTGCGAGAGACTCCCAAAGTCCAATACTAGCTGCCTGCGCCGCTCGGTACAGCCAGAGCCCGGCTCAGGAACTGCGAACGTCCAGGGATTCCTGCCACACCAGAGGTGCCAGGACCAAAAGCTCTTGCTGCTCTTCAAGGAGCCAGGCAACCCCATTCACAGCCCCACAAACGCTGGTGCTCTCTCTTGCGACAGCCTCCCAAAGTCCAATACTAGCTGCCTGTGCCGCTCGGTACAGCCGGAGCCCGGCTCAGCAATTGCGAACGTCCAGGGATTCCTCCCACACCAAAGGGGCCAGGACCAAAAGCTCTTGCTGCTCTTGAAGGAGCCAGGCAACCCCATTCACAGCCCCACAAACGCTGGCGCTCTCTCTTGCGAGAGCCTCCCAAAGTCCAATACTAGCTGCCTGCGCCGCTCGGTACAGCCAGAGCCCGGCTCAGCAATTGTGAACGTCCAGGGATTCCTCCCACACCAAAGGTACCAGGACCAAATGCTCTTGCTGCTCTTCAAGGAGCCAGGCAACCCCATTCACAGCCCCACAAACGCTGGCGCTCTCTCTTGCGAGAGCCTCCCAAAGTCCAATACGAGCTGCCTGCGCCCCTCAGTACAGCCGGAGCCAGGCGCAGCAATTGCGAACGTCCAGGGATTCCTCCCACACCAAAGGGGCCAGGACCAAAAGCTCTTGCTGCTCTTCAAGGAGCCAGGCAACCCCATTCACAGCCCCACAAACGCTGGTGCTCTCTCTTGCGAGAGACTCCCAAAGTCCAATACTAGCTGCCTGCGCCGCTCGGTACAGCCGGAGCCCGGCTCAGCAATTGCGAACGTCCAGGGATTCCTCCCACACCAAAGGTGCCAGGACCAAAAGCTCTTGCTGCTCTTGAAGGAGCCAGGCAACCCCATTCACAGCCCCACAAACGCTGGCGCTCTCTCTTGCGAGAGCCTCCCAAAGTCCAATACTAGCTGCCTGCGCCCCTCAGTACAGCCGGAGCCCGGCTCAGCAATTGCGAACGTCCAGGGATTCCTCCCACACCAAAGGGGCCAGGACCAAAAGCTCTTGCTGCTCTTCAAGGAGCCAGGCAACCCCATTCACAGCCCCACAAACGCTGGCGCTCTCTCTTGCGAGAGCCTCCCAAAGTCCAATACTAGCTGCCTGCGCCGCTCGGTACAGCCAGAGCCCGGCTCAGCAATTGCGAACGTCCAGGGATTCCTCCCACACCAAAGGGGCCAGGACCAAATGCTCTTGCTGCTCTTCAAGGAGCCAGGCAACCCCATTCACAGCCCCACAAACGCTGGCGCTCTCTCTTGCGAGAGCCTCCCAAAGTCCAATACTAGCTGCCTGCGCCCCTCGGTACAGCCGGAGCCCGGCTCAGCAATTGCGAACGTCCAGGGATTCCTCCCACACCAAAGGGGCCAGGACCAAAAGCTCTTGCTGCTCTTCAAGGAGCCAGGCAACCCCATTCACAGCCCCACAAACGCTGGCGCTCTCTCTTGCGAGAGACTCCCAAAGTCCAATACTAGCTGCCTGCGCCCCTCAGTACAGCCGGAGCCCGGCTCAGCAATTGCGAACGTCCAGGGATTCTTCCCACACCAAAGGGGGCAGGACCAAAAGCTCTTGCTGCTCTTCAAGGAGCCAGGCAACCCCATTCACAGCCCCACAAACGATGGCGCTCTCTCTTGCGAGAGCCTCCCAAAGTCCAATACTAGCTGCCTGCGCCGCTCGGTACAGCCAGAGCCCGGCTCAGCAATTGCGAACGTCCAGGGATTCTTCCCACACCAAAGGGGCCAGGACCAAAAGCTCTTGCTGCTCTTCAAGGAGCCAGGCAACCCCATTCACAGCCCCACAAACGCTGGCGCTCTCTCTTGCGAGAGCCTCCCAAAGTCCAATACTAGCTGCCTCCACCACCGAGTACAGCCGGAGCCCGGCTCAGGAACTGCGAACGTCCGGGGATTCCTCCCACACCAGAGGTGCCAGGACCAAAAGCTCTTGCTGCTCTTCAAGGAGCCAGGCAACCCCATTCACAGCCCCACAAACGCTGGTGCTCTCTCTTGCGAGAGCCTCCCAAAGTCCAATACTAGCTGCCTGTGCCGCTCGGTACAGCCGGAGCCCGGCTCAGGAACTGCGAACGTCCAGGGATTCCTCCCACACCAAAGGTGCCAGGACCAAAAGCTCTTGCTGCTCTTCAAGGAGCCAGGCAACCCCATTCACAGCCCCACAAACGCTGGCGCTCTCTCTTGCGAGAGCCTCCCAAAGTCCAATACTAGCTGCCTGCACCACCGAGTACAGCCGGAGCCCGGCTCAGGAACTGCGAACGTCCGGGGATTCCTCCCACACCAGAGGGGCCAGGACCAAAAGCTCTTGCTGCTCTTGAAGGAGCCAGGCAACCCCATTCACAGCCCCACAAACGCTGGTGCTCTCTCTTGCGAGAGCCTCCCAAAGTCCAATACTAGCTGCTTGCGCCGCTCGGTACAGCCGGAGCCCGGCTCAGCAATTGCGAACGTCCAGGGATTCCTCCCACACCAAAGGTACCAGGACCAAAAGCTCTTGCTGCTCTTGAAGGAGCCAGGCAACCCCATTCACAGCCCCACAAACGCTGGCGCTCTCTCTTGCGAGAGACTCCCAAAGTCCAATACTAGCTGCCTGCGCCCCTCAGTACAGCCGGAGCCCGGCTCAGCAATTGCGAACGTCCAGGGATTCCTGCCACACCAAAGGGGCCAGGACCAAAAGCTCTTGCTGCTCTTCAAGGAGCCAGGCAACCCCATTCACAGCCCCACAAACGCTGGCGCTCTCTCTTGCGAGAGCCTCCCAAAGTCCAATACTAGCTGCCTGCGCCCCTCAGTACAGCCGGAGCCCGGCTCAGCAATTGCGAACGTCCAGGGATTCCTGCCACACCAAAGGGGCCAGGACCAAAAGCTCTTGCTGCTCTTCAAGGAGCCAGGCAACCCCATTCACAGCCCCACAAACGCTGGCGCTCTCTCTTGCGAGAGCCTCCCAAAGTCCAATACTAGCTGCCTGCACCACCGAGTACAGCCGGAGCCCGGCTCAGCAATTGCGAACGTCCAGGGATTCTTCCCACACCAAAGGGGGCAGGACCAAAAGCTCTTGCTGCTCTTCAAGGAGCCAGGCAACCCCATTCACAGCCCCACAAACGCTGGCGCTCTCTCTTGCGACAGCCTCCCAAAGTCCAATACTAGCTGCCTGCGCCGCTCGGTACAGCCAGAGCCCGGCTCAGCAATTGCGAACGTCCAGGGATTCCTCCCACACCAAAGGGGCCAGGACCAAAAGCTCTTGCTGCTCTTCAAGGAGCCAGGCAACCCCATTCACAGCCCCACAAACGATGGCGCTCTCTCTTGCGAGAGACTCCCAAAGTCCAATACTAGCTGCCTGCACCACCGAGTACAGCCGGAGCCCGGCTCAGCAATTGCGAACGTCCAGGGATTACTCCCTCCCCAAAGGTGCCAGGACCAAAAGCTCTTGCTGCTCTTCAAGGAGCCAGGCAACCCCATTCACAGCCCCACAAACGCTGGCGCTCTCTCTTGCGAGAGACTCCCAAAGTCCAATACTAGCTGCCTGCGCCCCTCAGTACAGCCGGAGCCCGGCTCAGGAACTGCGAACGTCCAGGGATTCCTCCCACACCAAAGGGGGCAGGACCAAAAGCTCTTGCTGCTCTTCAAGGAGCCAGGCAACCCCATTCACAGCCCCACAAACGCTGGCGCTCTCTCTTGCGACAGCCTCCCAAAGTCCAATACTAGCTGCCTGCACCACCGAGTACAGCCGGAGCCCGGCTCAGGAACTGCGAACGTCCGGGGATTCCTCCCACACCAGAGGTGCCAGGACCAAAAGCTCTTGCTGCTCTTCAAGGAGCCAGGCAACCCCATTCACAGCCCCACAAACGCTGGCGCTCTCTCTTGCGACAGCCTCCCAAAGTCCAATACTAGCTGCCTGCACCACCGAGTACAGCCGGAGCCCGGCTCAGCAATTGCGAACGTCCAGGGATTCCTGCCACACCAAAGGGGCCAGGACCAAAAGCTCTTGCTGCTCTTCAAGGAGCCAGGCAAACCCATTCACAGCCCCACAAACGCTGGCGCTCTCTCTTGCGACAGCCTCCCAAAGTCCAATACTAGCTGCCTGCGCCCCTCAGTACAGCCGGAGCCCGGCTCACCAATTGCGAACGTCCAGGGATTCTTCCCACACCAAAGGGGGCAGGACCGAAAGCTCTTGCTGCTCTTCAAGGAGCCAGGCAACCCCATTCACAGCCCCACAAACAATGGCGCTCTCTCTTGCGAGAGCCTCCCAAAGTCCAATACTAGCTGCCTGCGCCCCTCGGTACAGCCAGAGCCCTGCTCACCAATTGCGAACGTCCAGGGATTCCTCCCACACCAAAGGTGCCAGGACCAAAAGCTCTTGCTGCTCTTCAAGGAGCCAGGCAACCCCATTCACAGCCCCACAAACGCTGGCGCTCTCTCTTGCGACAGCCTCCTAAAGTCCAATACTAGCTGCCTGCGCCGCTCGGTACAGCCAGAGCCCGGCTCAGCAATTGCGAACGTCCAGGGATTCCTCCCACACCAGAGGGGCCAGGACCAAAAGCTCTTGCTGCTCTTCAAGGAGCCAGGCAACCCCATTCACAGCCCCACAAACGATGGCGCTCTCTCTTGCGAGAGCCTCCCAAAGTCCAATACTAGCTGCCTGCGCCGCTGAGTACAGCCGGAGCCCGGCTCAGCAATTGCGAACGTCCAGGGATTCTTCCCACACCAAAGGGGCCAGGACCAAAAGCTCTTGCTGCTCTTCAAGGAGCCAGGCAACCCCATTCACAGCCCCACAAACGCTGGCGCTCTCTCTTGCGACAGCCTCCCAAAGTCCAATACTAGCTGCCTGCACCACCGAGTACAGCCGGAGCCCGGCTCAGGAACTGCGAACGTCCGGGGATTCCTCCCACACCAGAGGTGCCAGGACCAAAAGCTCTTGCTGCTCTTCAAGGAGCCAGGCAACCCCATTCACAGCCCCGCAAACGCTGGCGCTCTCTCGTGCGAGAGACTCCCAAAGTCCAACACTAGCTGCCTGCGCCGCTCGGTACAGCCAGAGCCCTGCTCACCAATTGCGAACATCCAGGGATTCCTCCCACACCAAAGGTGCCAGGACCAAAAGCTCTTGCTGCTCTTCAAGGAGCCAGGCAACCCCATTCACAGCCCCACAAACGCTGGCGCTCTCTCTTGCGAGAGCCTCCCAAAGTCCAATACTAGCTGCCTGTGCCGCTCGGTACAGCCGGAGCCCGGCTCAGGAACTGCGAACGTCCAGGGATTCCTCCCACACCAAAGGTGCCAGGACCAAAAGCTCTTGCTGCTCTTCAAGGAGCCAGGCAACCCCATTCACAGCCCCACAAACGCTGGCGCTCTCTCTTGCGAGAGCCTCCCAAAGTCCAATACTAGCTGCCTGCACCACCGAGTACAGCCGGAGCCCGGCTCAGGAACTGCGAACGTCCGGGGATTCCTCCCACACCAGAGGGGCCAGGACCAAAAGCTCTTGCTGCTCTTGAAGGAGCCAGGCAACCCCATTCACAGCCCCACAAACGCTGGTGCTCTCTCTTGCAAGAGCCTCCCAAAGTCCAATACTAGCTGCTTGCGCCGCTCGGTACAGCCGGAGCCCGGCTCAGCAATTGCGAACGTCCAGGGATTCCTCCCACACCAAAGGGGGCAGGACCAAAAGCTCTTGCTGCTCTTGAAGGAGCCAGGCAACCCCATTCACAGCCCCACAAACGCTGGCGCTCTCTCTTGCGAGAGACTCCCAAAGTCCAATACTAGCTGCCTGCGCCCCTCAGTACAGCCGGAGCCCGGCTCAGCAATTGCGAACGTCCAGGGATTCCTGCCACACCAAAGGGGCCAGGATCAAAAGCTCTTGCTGCTCTTCAAGGAGCCAGGCAACCCCATTCACAGCCCCACAAACGCTGGCGCTCTCTCTTGCGAGAGCCTCCCAAAGTCCAATACTAGCTGCCTGCGCCGCTCGGTACAGCCGGAGCCCGGCTCAGCAATTGCGAACGTCCAGGGATTCTTCCCACACCAAAGGGGGCAGGACCAAAAGCTCTTGCTGCTCTTCAAGGAGCCAGGCAACCCCATTCACAGCCCCACAAACGCTGGCGCTCTCTCTTGCGACAGCCTCCCAAAGTCCAATACTAGCTGCCTGCGCCGCTCGGTACAGCCAGAGCCCGGCTCAGCAATTGCGAACGTCCAGGGATTCCTCCCACACCAAAGGGGCCAGGACCAAAAGCTCTTGCTGCTCTTCAAGGAGCCAGGCAACCCCATTCACAGCCCCACAAACGATGGCGCTCTCTCTTGCGAGAGACTCCCAAAGTCCAATACTAGCTGCCTGCACCACCGAGTACAGCCGGAGCCCGGCTCAGCAATTGCGAACGTCCAGGGATTACTCCCTCCCCAAAGGTGCCAGGACCAAAAGCTCTTGCTGCTCTTCAAGGAGCCAGGCAACCCCATTCACAGCCCCACAAACGCTGGCGCTCTCTCTTGCGAGAGACTCCCAAAGTCCAATACTAGCTGCCTGCGCCCCTCAGTACAGCCGGAGCCCGGCTCAGGAACTGCGAACGTCCAGGGATTCCTCCCACACCAAAGGGGCCAGGACCAAAAGCTCTTGCTGCTCTTCAAGGAGCCAGGCAACCCCATTCACAGCCCCACAAACGATGGCGCTCTCTCTTGCGAGAGCCTCCCAAAGTCCAATACTAGCTGCCTGCGCCGCTCGGTACAGCCAGAGCCCGGCTCAGCAATTGCGAACGTCCAGGGATTCTTCCCACACCAAAGGGGCCAGGACCAAAAGCTCTTGCTGCTCTTCAAGGAGCCAGGCAACCCCATTCACAGCCCCACAAACGCTGGCGCTCTCTCTTGCGACAGCCTCCCAAAGTCCAATACTAGCTGCCTCCACCACCGAGTACAGCCGGAGCCCAGCTCAGCAATTGCGAACGTCCAGGGATTCCTGCCACACCAAAGGGGCCAGGACCAAAAGCTCTTGCTGCTCTTCAAGGAGCCAGGCAACCCCATTCACAGCCCCACAAACGCTGGTGCTCTCTCTTGCGAGAGCCTCCCAAAGTCCAATACTAGCTGCCTGTGCCGCTCGGTACAGCCGGAGCCCGGCTCAGGAACTGCAAACGTCCAGGGATTCCTCCCACACCAAAGGGGCCAGGACCAAAAGCTCTTGCTGCTCTTCAAGGAGCCAGGCAACCCCATTCACAGCCCCACAAACGCTGGCGCTCTCTCTTGCGAGAGCCTCCCAAAGTCCAATACTAGCTGCCTGCACCACCGAGTACAGCCGGAGCCCGGCTCAGGAACTGCGAACGTCCGGGGATTCCTCCCACACCAGAGGGGCCAGGACCAAAAGCTCTTGCTGCTCTTGAAGGAGCCAGGCAACCCCATTCACAGCCCCACAAACGCTGGTGCTCTCTCTTGCGAGAGCCTCCCAAAGTCCAATACTAGCTGCTTGCGCCGCTCGGTACAGCCGGAGCCCGGCTCAGCAATTGCGAACGTCCAGGGATTCCTCCCACACCAAAGGTACCAGGACCAAAAGCTCTTGCTGCTCTTGAAGGAGCCAGGCAACCCCATTCACAGCCCCACAAACGCTGGCGCTCTCTCTTGCGAGAGACTCCCAAAGTCCAATACTAGCTGCCTGCGCCCCTCAGTACAGCCGGAGCCCGGCTCAGCAATTGCGAACGTCCAGGGATTCCTGCCACACCAAAGGGGCCAGGACCAAAAGCTCTTGCTGCTCTTCAAGGAGCCAGGCAACCCCATTCACAGCCCCACAAACGCTGGCGCTCTCTCTTGCGAGAGCCTCCCAAAGTCCAATACTAGCTGCCTGCACCACCGAGTACAGCCGGAGCCCGGCTCAGCAATTGCGAACGTCCAGGGATTCTTCCCACACCAAAGGGGGCAGGACCAAAAGCTCTTGCTGCTCTTCAAGGAGCCAGGCAACCCCATTCACAGCCCCACAAACGCTGGCGCTCTCTCTTGCGACAGCCTCCCAAAGTCCAATACTAGCTGCCTGCGCCGCTCGGTACAGCCAGAGCCCGGCTCAGCAATTGCGAACGTCCAGGGATTCCTCCCACACCAAAGGGGCCAGGACCAAAAGCTCTTGCTGCTCTTCAAGGAGCCAGGCAACCCCATTCACAGCCCCACAAACGATGGCGCTCTCTCTTGCGAGAGCCTCCCAAAGTCCAATACTAGCTGCCTGCACCACCGAGTACAGCCGGAGCCCGGCTCAGCAATTGCGAACGTCCAGGGATTACTCCCTCCCCAAAGGTGCCAGGACCAAAAGCTCTTGCTGCTCTTCAAGGAGCCAGGCAACCCCATTCACAGCCCCACAAACGCTGGCGCTCTCTCTTGCGAGAGACTCCCAAAGTCCAATACTAGCTGCCTGCGCCCCTCAGTACAGCCGGAGCCCGGCTCAGGAACTGCGAACGTCCAGGGATTCCTCCCACACCAAAGGGGCCAGGACCAAAAGCTCTTGCTGCTCTTCAAGGAGCCAGGCAACCCCATTCACAGCCCCACAAACGCTGGCGCTCTCTCTTGCGACAGCCTCCCAAAGTCCAATACTAGCTGCCTGCACCACCGAGTACAGCCGGAGCCCGGCTCAGGAACTGCGAACGTCCGGGGATTCCTCCCACACCAGAGGTGCCAGGACCAAAAGCTCTTGCTGCTCTTCAAGGAGCCAGGCAACCCCATTCACAGCCCCACAAACGCTGGCGCTCTCTCTTGCGACAGCCTCCCAAAGTCCAATACTAGCTGCCTGCACCACCGAGTACAGCCGGAGCCCGGCTCAGCAATTGCGAACGTCCAGGGATTCCTGCCACACCAAAGGGGCCAGGACCAAAAGCTCTTGCTGCTCTTCAAGGAGCCAGGCAAACCCATTCACAGCCCCACAAACGCTGGCGCTCTCTCTTGCGACAGCCTCCCAAAGTCCAATACTAGCTGCCTGCGCCCCTCAGTACAGCCGGAGCCCGGCTCACCAATTGCGAACGTCCAGGGATTCTTCCCACACCAAAGGGGGCAGGACCGAAAGCTCTTGCTGCTCTTCAAGGAGCCAGGCAACCCCATTCACAGCCCCACAAACAATGGCGCTCTCTCTTGCGAGAGCCTCCCAAAGTCCAATACTAGCTGCCTGCGCCCCTCGGTACAGCCAGAGCCCTGCTCACCAATTGCGAACGTCCAGGGATTCCTCCCACACCAAAGGTGCCAGGACCAAAAGCTCTTGCTGCTCTTCAAGGAGCCAGGCAACCCCATTCACAGCCCCACAAACGCTGGCGCTCTCTCTTGCGACAGCCTCCTAAAGTCCAATACTAGCTGCCTGCGCCGCTCGGTACAGCCAGAGCCCGGCTCAGCAATTGCGAACGTCCAGGGATTCCTCCCACACCAGAGGGGCCAGGACCAAAAGCTCTTGCTGCTCTTCAAGGAGCCAGGCAACCCCATTCACAGCCCCACAAACAATGGCGCTCTCTCTTGCGAGAGCCTCCCAAAGTCCAATACTAGCTGCCTGCGCCGCTGAGTACAGCCGGAGCCCGGCTCAGCAATTGCGAACGTCCAGGGATTCTTCCCACACCAAAGGGGCCAGGACCAAAAGCTCTTGCTGCTCTTCAAGGAGCCAGGCAACCCCATTCACAGCCCCACAAACGATGGCGCTCTCTCTTGCGACAGCCTCCCAAAGTCCAATACTAGCTGCCTCCACCACCGAGTACAGCCGGAGCCCGGCTCAGGAACTGCGAACGTCCGGGGATTCCTCCCACACCAGAGGTGCCAGGACCAAAAGCTCTTGCTGCTCTTCAAGGAGCCAGGCAACCCCATTCACAGCCCCGCAAACGCTGGCGCTCTCTCGTGCGAGAGACTCCCAAAGTCCAACACTAGCTGCCTGCGCCGCTCGGTACAGCCAGAGCCCTGCTCACCAATTGCGAACATCCAGGGATTCCTCCCACACCAAAGGTGCCAGGACCAAAAGCTCTTGCTGCTCTTCAAGGAGCCAGGCAACCCCATTCACAGCCCCACAAACGCTGGCGCTCTCTCTTGCGACAGCCTCCCAAAGTCCAATACTAGCTGCCTGTGCCGCTCGGTACAGCCGGAGCCCGGCTCAGGAACTGCGAACGTCCAGGGATTCCTCCCACACCAAAGGGGCCAGGACCAAAAGCTCTTGCTGCTCTTCAAGGAGCCAGGCAACCCCATTCACAGCCCCACAAACGCTGGCGCTCTCTCTTGCGAGAGCCTCCCAAAGTCCAATACTAGCTGCCTGCACCACCGAGTACAGCCGGAGCCCGGCTCAGGAACTGCGAACGTCCGGGGATTCCTCCCACACCAGAGGGGCCAGGACCAAAAGCTCTTGCTGCTCTTGAAGGAGCCAGGCAACCCCATTCACAGCCCCACAAACGCTGGTGCTCTCTCTTGCGAGAGCCTCCCAAAGTCCAATACTAGCTGCTTGCGCCGCTCGGTACAGCCGGAGCCCGGCTCAGCAATTGCGAACGTCCAGGGATTCCTCCCACACCAAAGGGGGCAGGACCAAAAGCTCTTGCTGCTCTTGAAGGAGCCAGGCAACCCCATTCACAGCCCCACAAACGCTGGCGCTCTCTCTTGCGAGAGCCTCCCAAAGTCCAATACTAGCTGCCTGCGCCCCTCAGTACAGCCGGAGCCCGGCTCAGCAATTGCGAACGTCCAGGGATTCCTGCCACACCAAAGGGGCCAGGACCAAAAGCTCTTGCTGCTCTTCAAGGAGCCAGGCAACCCCATTCACAGCCCCACAAACGCTGGCGCTCTCTCTTGCGAGAGCCTCCCAAAGTCCAATACTAGCTGCCTGCGCCGCTCGGTACAGCCGGAGCCCGGCTCAGCAATTGCGAACGTCCAGGGATTCTTCCCACACCAAAGGGGGCAGGACCAAAAGCTCTTGCTGCTCTTCAAGGAGCCAGGCAACCCCATTCACAGCCCCACAAACGCTGGCGCTCTCTCTTGCGACAGCCTCCCAAAGTCCAATACTAGCTGCCTGCGCCGCTCGGTACAGCCAGAGCCCGGCTCAGCAATTGCGAACGTCCAGGGATTCCTCCCACACCAAAGGGGCCAGGACCAAAAGCTCTTGCTGCTCTTCAAGGAGCCAGGCAACCCCATTCACAGCCCCACAAACGATGGCGCTCTCTCTTGCGAGAGACTCCCAAAGTCCAATACTAGCTGCCTGCACCACCGAGTACAGCCGGAGCCCGGCTCAGCAATTGCGAACGTCCAGGGATTACTCCCTCCCCAAAGGTGCCAGGACCAAAAGCTCTTGCTGCTCTTCAAGGAGCCAGGCAACCCCATTCACAGCCCCACAAACGCTGGCGCTCTCTCTTGCGAGAGACTCCCAAAGTCCAATACTAGCTGCCTGCGCCCCTCAGTACAGCCGGAGCCCGGCTCAGGAACTGCGAACGTCCAGGGATTCCTCCCACACCAAAGGGGCCAGGACCAAAAGCTCTTGCTGCTCTTCAAGGAGCCAGGCAACCCCATTCACAGCCCCACAAACGCTGGCGCTCTCTCTTGCGAGAGCCTCCCAAAGTCCAATACTAGCTGCCTCCACCACCGAGTACAGCCGGAGCCCGGCTCAGGAACTGCGAACGTCCGGGGATTCCTCCCACACCAGAGGTGCCAGGACCAAAAGCTCTTGCTGCTCTTCAAGGAGCCAGGCAACCCCATTCACAGCCCCACAAACGCTGGCGCTCTCTCTTGCGAGAGCCTCCCAAAGTCCAATACTAGCTGCCTGCACCACCGAGTACAGCCGGAGCCCGGCTCAGCAATTGCGAACGTCCAGGGATTCCTGCCACACCAAAGGGGCCAGGACCAAAAGCTCTTGCTGCTCTTCAAGGAGCCAGGCAAACCCATTCACAGCCCCACAAACGCTGGCGCTCTCTCTTGCGACAGCCTCCCAAAGTCCAATACTAGCTGCCTGCGCCGCTCGGTACAGCCAGAGCCCGGCTCAGCAATTGCGAACGTCCAGGGATTCCTCCCACACCAAAGGGGCCAGGACCAAAAGCTCTTGCTGCTCTTCAAGGAGCCAGGCAAACCCATTCACAGCCCCACAAACGCTGGCGCTCTCTCTTGCGACAGCCTCCCAAAGTCCAATACTAGCTGCCTGCGCCCCTCAGTACAGCCGGAGCCCGGCTCAGCAATTGCGAACGTCCAGGGATTCTTCCCACACCAAAGGGGGCAGGACCGAAAGCTCTTGCTGCTCTTCAAGGAGCCAGGCAACCCCATTCACAGCCCCACAAACAATGGCGCTCTCTCTTGCGAGAGCCTCCCAAAGTCCAATACTAGCTGCCTGCGCCCCTCGGTACAGCCAGAGCCCTGCTCACCAATTGCGAACGTCCAGGGATTCCTCCCACACCAAAGGTGCCAGGACCAAAAGCTCTTGCTGCTCTTCAAGGAGCCAGGCAACCCCATTCACAGCCCCACAAACGCTGGCGCTCTCTCTTGCGACAGCCTCCTAAAGTCCAATACTAGCTGCCTGCGCCGCTCGGTACAGCCAGAGCCCGGCTCAGCAATTGCGAACGTCCAGGGATTCCTCCCACACCAGAGGGGCCAGGACCAAAAGCTCTTGCTGCTCTTCAAGGAGCCAGGCAACCCCATTCACAGCCCCACAAACAATGGCGCTCTCTCTTGCGAGAGCCTCCCAAAGTCCAATACTAGCTGCCTGCGCCGCTGAGTACAGCCGGAGCCCGGCTCAGCAATTGCGAACGTCCAGGGATTCTTCCCACACCAAAGGGGCCAGGACCAAAAGCTCTTGCTGCTCTTCAAGGAGCCAGGCAACCCCATTCACAGCCCCACAAACGATGGCGCTCTCTCTTGCGACAGCCTCCCAAAGTCCAATACTAGCTGCCTCCACCACCGAGTACAGCCGGAGCCCGGCTCAGGAACTGCGAACGTCCGGGGATTCCTCCCACACCAGAGGTGCCAGGACCAAAAGCTCTTGCTGCTCTTCAAGGAGCCAGGCAACCCCATTCACAGCCCCGCAAACGCTGGCGCTCTCTCGTGCGAGAGACTCCCAAAGTCCAACACTAGCTGCCTGCGCCGCTCGGTACAGCCAGAGCCCTGCTCACCAATTGCGAACATCCAGGGATTCCTCCCACACCAAAGGTGCCAGGACCAAAAGCTCTTGCTGCTCTTCAAGGAGCCAGGCAACCCCATTCACAGCCCCACAAACGCTGGCGCTCTCTCTTGCGACAGCCTCCCAAAGTCCAATACTAGCTGCCTGTGCCGCTCGGTACAGCCGGAGCCCGGCTCAGGAACTGCGAACGTCCAGGGATTCCTCCCACACCAAAGGGGCCAGGACCAAAAGCTCTTGCTGCTCTTCAAGGAGCCAGGCAACCCCATTCACAGCCCCACAAACGCTGGCGCTCTCTCTTGCGAGAGCCTCCCAAAGTCCAATACTAGCTGCCTGCACCACCGAGTACAGCCGGAGCCCGGCTCAGGAACTGCGAACGTCCGGGGATTCCTCCCACACCAGAGGGGCCAGGACCAAAAGCTCTTGCTGCTCTTGAAGGAGCCAGGCAACCCCATTCACAGCCCCACAAACGCTGGTGCTCTCTCTTGCGAGAGCCTCCTAAAGTCCAATACTAGCTGCTTGCGCCGCTCGGTACAGCCGGAGCCCGGCTCAGCAATTGCGAACGTCCAGGGATTCCTCCCACACCAAAGGGGGCAGGACCAAAAGCTCTTGCTGCTCTTGAAGGAGCCAGGCAACCCCATTCACAGCCCCACAAACGCTGGCGCTCTCTCTTGCGAGAGCCTCCCAAAGTCCAATACTAGCTGCCTGCGCCCCTCAGTACAGCCGGAGCCCGGCTCAGCAATTGCGAACGTCCAGGGATTCCTGCCACACCAAAGGGGCCAGGACCAAAAGCTCTTGCTGCTCTTCAAGGAGCCAGGCAACCCCATTCACAGCCCCACAAACGCTGGCGCTCTCTCTTGCGAGAGCCTCCCAAAGTCCAATACTAGCTGCCTGCGCCGCTCGGTACAGCCGGAGCCCGGCTCAGCAATTGCGAACGTCCAGGGATTCCTCCCACACCAAAGGGGGCAGGACCAAAAGCTCTTGCTGCTCTTCAAGGAGCCAGGCAACCCCATTCACAGCCCCACAAACGCTGGCGCTCTCTCTTGCGACAGCCTCCCAAAGTCCAATACTAGCTGCCTGCGCCGCTCGGTACAGCCAGAGCCCGGCTCAGCAATTGCGAACGTCCAGGGATTCCTCCCACACCAAAGGGGCCAGGACCAAAAGCTCTTGCTGCTCTTCAAGGAGCCAGGCAACCCCATTCACAGCCCCACAAACGATGGCGCTCTCTCTTGCGAGAGACTCCCAAAGTCCAATACTAGCTGCCTGCACCACCGAGTACAGCCGGAGCCCGGCTCAGCAATTGCGAACGTCCAGGGATTACTCCCTCCCCAAAGGTGCCAGGACCAAAAGCTCTTGCTGCTCTTCAAGGAGCCAGGCAACCCCATTCACAGCCCCACAAACGCTGGCGCTCTCTCTTGCGAGAGACTCCCAAAGTCCAATACTAGCTGCCTGCGCCCCTCAGTACAGCCGGAGCCCGGCTCAGGAACTGCGAACGTCCAGGGATTCCTCCCACACCAAAGGGGCCAGGACCAAAAGCTCTTGCTGCTCTTCAAGGAGCCAGGCAACCCCATTCACAGCCCCACAAACGCTGGCACTCTCTCTTGCGAGAGACTCCCAAAGTCCAATACTAGCTGCCTCCACCACCGAGTACAGCCGGAGCCCGGCTCAGGAACTGCGAACGTCCGGGGATTCCTCCCACACCAGAGGTGCCAGGACCAAAAGCTCTTGCTGCTCTTCAAGGAGCCAGGCAACCCCATTCACAGCCCCACAAACGCTGGCGCTCTCTCTTGCGAGAGCCTCCCAAAGTCCAATACTAGCTGCCTGCACCACCGAGTACAGCCGGAGCCCGGCTCAGCAATTGCGAACGTCCAGGGATTCCTGCCACACCAAAGGGGCCAGGACCAAAAGCTCTTGCTGCTCTTCAAGGAGCCAGGCAAACCCATTCACAGCCCCACAAACGCTGGCGCTCTCTCTTGCGACAGCCTCCCAAAGTCCAATACTAGCTGCCTGCGCCGCTCGGTACAGCCAGAGCCCGGCTCAGCAATTGCGAACGTCCAGGGATTCCTCCCACACCAAAGGGGCCAGGACCAAAAGCTCTTGCTGCTCTTCAAGGAGCCAGGCAAACCCATTCACAGCCCCACAAACGCTGGCGCTCTCTCTTGCGACAGCCTCCCAAAGTCCAATACTAGCTGCCTGCGCCCCTCAGTACAGCCGGAGCCCGGCTCAGCAATTGCGAACGTCCAGGGATTCTTCCCACACCAAAGGGGGCAGGACCGAAAGCTCTTGCTGCTCTTCAAGGAGCCAGGCAACCCCATTCACAGCCCCACAAACAATGGCGCTCTCTCTTGCGAGAGCCTCCCAAAGTCCAATACTAGCTGCCTGCGCCCCTCGGTACAGCCAGAGCCCTGCTCACCAATTGCGAACGTCCAGGGATTCCTCCCACACCAAAGGTGCCAGGACCAAAAGCTCTTGCTGCTCTTCAAGGAGCCAGGCAACCCCATTCACAGCCCCACAAACGCTGGCGCTCTCTCTTGCGACAGCCTCCTAAAGTCCAATACTAGCTGCCTGCGCCGCTCGGTACAGCCAGAGCCCGGCTCAGCAATTGCGAACGTCCAGGGATTCCTCCCACACCAGAGGGGCCAGGACCAAAAGCTCTTGCTGCTCTTCAAGGAGCCAGGCAACCCCATTCACAGCCCCACAAACAATGGCGCTCTCTCTTGCGAGAGCCTCCCAAAGTCCAATACTAGCTGCCTGCGCCGCTGAGTACAGCCGGAGCCCGGCTCAGCAATTGCGAACGTCCAGGGATTCTTCCCACACCAAAGGGGCCAGGACCAAAAGCTCTTGCTGCTCTTCAAGGAGCCAGGCAACCCCATTCACAGCCCCACAAACGCTGGCGCTCTCTCTTGCGACAGCCTCCCAAAGTCCAATACTAGCTGCCTCCACCACCGAGTACAGCCGGAGCCCGGCTCAGGAACTGCGAACGTCCGGGGATTCCTCCCACACCAGAGGTGCCAGGACCAAAAGCTCTTGCTGCTCTTCAAGGAGCCAGGCAACCCCATTCACAGCCCCGCAAACGCTGGCGCTCTCTCGTGCGAGAGACTCCCAAAGTCCAACACTAGCTGCCTGCGCCGCTCGGTACAGCCAGAGCCCTGCTCACCAATTGCGAACATCCAGGGATTCCTCCCACACCAAAGGTGCCAGGACCAAAAGCTCTTGCTGCTCTTCAAGGAGCCAGGCAACCCCATTCACAGCCCCACAAACGCTGGCGCTCTCTCTTGCGAGAGCCTCCCAAAGTCCAATACTAGCTGCCTGCACCACCGAGTACAGCCGGAGCCCGGCTCAGGAACTGCGAACGTCCGGGGATTCCTCCCACACCAGAGGGGCCAGGACCAAAAGCTCTTGCTGCTCTTGAAGGAGCCAGGCAACCCCATTCACAGCCCCACAAACGCTGGCGCTCTCTCTTGCGACAGCCTCCCAAAGTCCAATACTAGCTGCCTGCGCCGCTCGGTACAGCCGGAGCCCGGCTCAGCAATTGCGAACGTCCAGGGATTCCTCCCACACCAAAGGTGCCAGGACCAAAAGCTCTTGCTGCTCTTGAAGGAGCCAGGCAACCCCATTCACAGCCCCACAAACGCTGGCGCTCTCTCTTGCGAGAGCCTCCCAAAGTCCAATACTAGCTGCCTGCGCCCCTCAGTACAGCCGGAGCCCGGCTCAGCAATTGCGAACGTCCAGGGATTCCTCCCACACCAAAGGTGCCAGGACCAAAAGCTCTTGCTGCTCTTGAAGGAGCCAGGCAACCCCATTCACAGCCCCACAAACGCTGGCGCTCTCTCTTGCGAGAGCCTCCCAAAGTCCAATACTAGCTGCCTGCGCCGCTCGGTACAGCCAGAGCCCGGCTCAGCAATTGCGAACGTCCAGGGATTCTTCCCACACCAAAGGGGGCAGGACCAAAAGCTCTTGCTGCTCTTCAAGGAGCCAGGCAACCCCATTCACAGCCCCACAAACGCTGGCGCTCTCTCTTGCGACAGCCTCCCAAAGTCCAATACTAGCTGCCTGCGCCGCTCGGTACAGCCAGAGCCCGGCTCAGCAATTGCGAACGTCCAGGGATTCCTCCCACACCAAAGGGGCCAGGACCAAAAGCTCTTGCTGCTCTTCAAGGAGCCAGGCAACCCCATTCACAGCCCCACAAACGCTGGCGCTCTCTCTTGCGACAGCCTCCCAAAGTCCAATACTAGCTGCCTGCGCCCCTCAGTACAGCCGGAGCCCGGCTCAGCAATTGCGAACGTCCAGGGATTCCTCCCACACCAAAGGGGCCAGGACCAAAAGCTCTTGCTGCTCTTCAAGGAGCCAGGCAACCCCATTCACAGCCCCACAAACGCTGGCGCTCTCTCTTGCGACAGCCTCCCAAAGTCCAATACTAGCTGCCTGCACCACCGAGTACAGCCGGAGCCCGGCTCAGGAACTGCGAACGTCCGCGGATTCCTCCCACACCAGAGGTGCCAGGACCAAAAGCTCTTGCTGCTCTTCAAGGAGCCAGGCAACCCCATTCACAGCCCCACAAACGCTGGCGCTCTCTCTTGCGACAGCCTCCCAAAGTCCAATACTAGCTGCCTGCACCACCGAGTACAGCCGGAGCCCGGCTCAGCAATTGCGAACGTCCAGGGATTCCTGCCACACCAAAGGGGCCAGGACCAAAAGCTCTTGCTGCTCTTCAAGGAGCCAGGCAAACCCATTCACAGCCCCACAAACGCTGGCGCTCTCTCTTGCGACAGCCTCCCAAAGTGCAATACTAGCTGCCTGCGCCCCTCAGTACAGCCGGAGCCCGGCTCACCAATTGCGAACGTCCAGGGATTCTTCCCACACCAAAGGGGGCAGGACCGAAAGCTCTTGCTGCTCTTCAAGGAGCCAGGCAACCCCATTCACAGCCCCACAAACAATGGCGCTCTCTCTTGCGAGAGCCTCCCAAAGTCCAATACTAGCTGCCTGCGCCGCTCGGTACAGCCAGAGCCCTGCTCACCAATTGCGAACGTCCAGGGATTCCTCCCACACCAAAGGTACCAGGACCAAATGCTCTTGCTGCTCTTCAAGGAGCCAAGCAACCCCATTCACAGCCCCACAAACGCTGGCGCTCTCTCTTGCGACAGCCTCCTAAAGTCCAATACTAGCTGCCTGCGCCGCTCGGTACAGCCATAGCCCGGCTCAGCAATTGCGAACGTCCAGGGATTCCTCCCACACCAGAGGGGCCAGGACCAAAAGCTCTTGCTGCTCTTCAAGGAGCCAGGCAACCCCATTCACAGCCCCACAAACGCTGGCGCTCTCTCTTGCGAGAGCCTCCCAAAGTCCAATACTAGCTGCCTGCGCCGCTGAGTACAGCCGGAGCCCGGCTCAGCAATTGTGAACGTCCAGGGATTCCTCCCACACCAAAGGGGCCAGGACCAAAAGCTCTTGTTGCTCTTCAAGGAGCCAGGCAACCCCATTCACAGCCCCACAAACGCTGGCGCTCTCTCTTGCGAGAGACTCCCAAAGTCCAATACTAGCTGCCTGCACCACCGAGTACAGCCGGAGCCAGGCGCAGCAATTGCGAACGTCCGGGGATTCCTCCCACACCAAAGGGGGCAGGACCAAAAGCTCTTGCTGCTCTTCAAGGAGCCAGGCAACCCCCTTCACAGCCCCACAAACGATGGCGCTCTCTCTTGCGACAGCCTCCCAAAGTCCAACACTAGCTGCCTGCGCCGCTCGGTACAGCCAGAGCCCGGCTCAGCAATTGCGAACGTCCAGGGATTCCTCCCACACCAAAGGGGCCAGGACCAAAAGCTCTTGCTGCTCTTCAAGGAGCCAGGCAACCCCATTCACAGCCCCACAAACGCTGGCGCTCTCTCTTGCGACAGCCTCCCAAAGTCCAATACTAGCTGCCTGCAATCCTCGGTACAGCCGGAGCGAGGCGCAGCAATTGCGAACGTCCGGGGATTCCTCCCACACCAAAGGGGCCAGGACCAAAAGCTCTTGCTGCTCTTCAAGGAGCCAGGCAACCCCATTCACAGCCCCACAAATGATGGCGCTCTCTCTTGCGAGAGACTCCCAAAGTCCAATACTAGCTGCCTGCGCCCCTCGGTACAGCCGGAGCCCGGCTCAGCAATTGCGAACGTCCAGGGATTCCTCCCACACCAAAGGGGCCAGGACCAAAAGCTCTTGCTGCTCTTGAAGGAGCCAGGCAACCCCATTCACAGCCCCACAAACACTGGCGCTCTCTCTTGCGAGAGACTCCCAAAGTCCAATACTAGCTGCCTGCAATCCTCGGTACAGCCGGAGCCAGGCGCAGCAATTGCGAACATCCAGGGATTCCTCCCACACCAAAGGTGCCAGGACCAAAAGCTCTTGCTGCTCTTCAAGGAGCCAGGCAACCCCATTCACAGCCCCACAAACGCTGGCGCTCTCTCTTGCGAGAGACTCCCAAAGTCCAATACTAGCTGCCTGCACCACCGAGTACAGCCGGAGCCCGGCTCAGGAACTGCGAACGTCCGGGGATTCCTCCCACACCAGAGGGGCCAGGACCAAAAGCTCTTGCTGCTCTTCAAGGAGCCAGGCAACCCCATTCACAGCCCCACAAACGCTGGCGCTCTCTCTTGCGAGAGACTCCCAAAGTCCAATACTAGCTGCCTGTGCCGCTCGGTACAGCCGGAGCCCGGCTCACCAATTGCGAACGTCCAGGGATTCCTCCCACACCAAAGGGGCCAGGACCAAAAGCTCTTGCTGCTCTTCAAGGAGCCAGGCAACCCCATTCACAGCCCCACAAACGCTGGCGCTCTCTCTTGCGAGAGACTCCCCAAGTCCAATACTAGCTGCCTGCGCCCCTCAGTACAGCCGGAGCCCGGCTCAGCAATTGCGAACGTCCAGGGATTCCTGCCACACCAAAGGGGCCAGGACTAAAAGCTCTTGCTGCTCTTCAAGGAGCCAGGCAACCCCATTCACAGCCCCACAAACGCTGGCGCTCTCTCTTGCGAGAGCCTCCCAAAGTCCAATACTAGCTGCCTGCGCCGCTCGGTACAGCCAGAGCCCGGCTCAGCAATTGCGAACGTCCAGGGATTCTTCCCACACCAAAGGGGGCAGGACCAAAAGCTCTTGCTGCTCTTCAAGGAGCCAGGCAACCCCATTCACAGCCCCACAAACGCTGGCGCTCTCTCTTGCGAGAGCCTCCCAAAGTCCAATACTAGCTGCCTGCACCACCGAGTACAGCCGGAGCCCGGCTCAGGAACTGCGAACGTCCGGGGATTCCTCCCACACCAGAGGTGCCAGGACCAAAAGCTCTTGCTGCTCTTGAAGGAGCCAGGCAACCCCATTCACAGCCCCACAAACGCTGGCGCTCTCTCTTGCGAGAGACTCCCAAAGTCCAATACTAGCTGCCTGCACCACCGAGTACAGCCGGAGCCCGGCTCAGCAATTGCGAACGTCCGGGGATTCCTGCCACACCAAAGGGGGCAGGACCAAAAGCTCTTGCTGCTCTTCAAGGAGCCAGGCAACCCCATTCACAGCCCCACAAACGCTGGCGCTCTCTCTTGCGAGAGACTCCCAAAGTCCAATACTAGCTGCCTGCGCCCCTCAGTACAGCCGGAGCCCGGCTCAGCAATTGCGAACGTCCAGGGATTCCTCCCACACCAGAGGGGCCAGGACCAAAAGCTCTTGCTGCTCTTCAAGGAGCCAGGCAACCCCATTCACAGCCCCACAAACGCTGGCGCTCTCTCTTGTGAGAGCCTCCCAAAGTCCAATACTAGCTGCCTGCGCCGCTCGGTACAGCCGGAGCCCGGCTCAGCAATTGCGAACGTCCAGGGATTCTTTCCACACCAAAAGGGCCAGGACCAAAAGCTCTTGCTGCTCTTCAAGGAGCCAGGCAACCCCATTCACAGCCCCACAAACGATGGCGCTCTCTCTTGCGAGAGACTCCCAAAGTCCAACACTAGCTGCCTGCGCCGCTCGGTACAGCCAGAGCCCGGCTCAGCAATTGCGAACGTCCAGGGATTCCTCCCACACCAAAGGGGCCAGGACCAAAAGCTCTTGCTGCTCTTCAAGGAGCCAGGCAACCCCATTCACAGCCCCACAAACGCTGGCGCTCTCTCTTGCGAGAGACTCCCAAAGTCCAATACTAGCTGCCTGCGCCCCTCAGTACAGCCGGAGCCCGGCTCAGCAATTGCGAACGTCCAGGGATTCCTGCCACACCAAAGGGGCCAGGACCAAAAGCTCTTGCTGCTCTTCAAGGAGCCAGGCAACCCCATTCACAGCCCCGCAAACGCTGGTGCTCTCTCGTGCGAGAGACTCCCAAAGTCCAACACTAGCTGCCTGCGTCGCTCGGTACAGCCAGAGCCCTGCTCAGCAATTGCGAACGTCCAGGGATTCCTCCCACACCAAAGGTGCCAGGACCAAATGCTCTTGCTGCTCTTCAAGGAGCCAAGCAACCCCATTCACAGCCCCACAAACGCTGGCGCTCTCTCTTGCGACAGCCTCCTAAAGTCCAATACTAGCTGCCTGCGCCGCTCGGTACAGCCAGAGCCCGGCTCAGCAATTGCGAACGTCCAGGGATTCCTCCCACACCAGAGGGGCCAGGACCAAAAGCTCTTGCTGCTCTTCAAGGAGCCAGGCAACCCCATTCACAGCCCCACAAACGCTGGCGCTCTCTCTTGCGACAGCCTCCCAAAGTCCAATACTAGCTGCCTGCGCCGCTCGGTACAGCCAGAGCCCGGCTCAGCAATTGCGAACGTCCAGGGATTCCTCCCACACCAAAGGGGCCAGGACCAAAAGCTCTTGCTGCTCTTCAAGGAGCCAGGCAACCCCATTCACAGCCCCACAAACGATGGCGCTCTCTCTTGCGAGAGCCTCCCAAAGTCCAATACTAGCTGCCTGCACCACCGAGTACAGCCGGAGCCCGGCTCAGCAATTGCGAACGTCCAGGGATTACTCCCTCCCCAAAGGTGCCAGGACCAAAAGCTCTTGCTGCTCTTCAAGGAGCCAGGCAACCCCATTCACAGCCCCACAAACGCTGGCGCTCTCTCTTGCGAGAGACTCCCAAAGTCCAATACTAGCTGCCTGCGCCCCTCAGTACAGCCGGAGCCCGGCTCAGGAACTGCGAACGTCCAGGGATTCCTCCCACACCAAAGGGGCCAGGACCAAAAGCTCTTGCTGCTCTTCAAGGAGCCAGGCAACCCCATTCACAGCCCCACAAACGCTGGCGCTCTCTCTTGCGACAGCCTCCCAAAGTCCAATACTAGCTGCCTGCACCACCGAGTACAGCCGGAGCCCGGCTCAGGAACTGCGAACGTCCGGGGATTCCTCCCACACCAGAGGGGCCAGGACCAAAAGCTCTTGCTGCTCTTCAAGGAGCCAGGCAACCCCATTCACAGCCCCACAAACGCTGGCGCTCTCTCTTGCGACAGCCTCCCAAAGTCCAATACTAGCTGCCTGCACCACCGAGTACAGCCGGAGCCCGGCTCAGCAATTGCGAACGTCCAGGGATTCCTGCCACACCAAAGGGGCCAGGACCAAAAGCTCTTGCTGCTCTTCAAGGAGCCAGGCAAACCCATTCACAGCCCCACAAACGCTGGCGCTCTCTCTTGCGACAGCCTCCCAAAGTCCAATACTAGCTGCCTGCGCCCCTCAGTACAGCCGGAGCCCGGCTCACCAATTGCGAACGTCCAGGGATTCTTCCCACACCAAAGGGGGCAGGACCGAAAGCTCTTGCTGCTCTTCAAGGAGCCAGGCAACCCCATTCACAGCCCCACAAACAATGGCGCTCTCTCTTGCGAGAGCCTCCCAAAGTCCAATACTAGCTGCCTGCGCCCCTCGGTACAGCCAGAGCCCTGCTCACCAATTGCGAACGTCCAGGGATTCCTCCCACACCAAAGGTGCCAGGACCAAAAGCTCTTGCTGCTCTTCAAGGAGCCAGGCAACCCCATTCACAGCCCCACAAACGCTGGCGCTCTCTCTTGCGACAGCCTCCTAAAGTCCAATACTAGCTGCCTGCGCCGCTCGGTACAGCCAGAGCCCGGCTCAGCAATTGCGAACGTCCAGGGATTCCTCCCACACCAGAGGGGCCAGGACCAAAAGCTCTTGCTGCTCTTCAAGGAGCCAGGCAACCCCATTCACAGCCCCACAAACAATGGCGCTCTCTCTTGCGAGAGCCTCCCAAAGTCCAATACTAGCTGCCTGCGCCGCTGAGTACAGCCGGAGCCCGGCTCAGCAATTGCGAACGTCCAGGGATTCTTCCCACACCAAAGGGGCCAGGACCAAAAGCTCTTGCTGCTCTTCAAGGAGCCAGGCAACCCCATTCACAGCCCCACAAACGATGGCGCTCTCTCTTGCGACAGCCTCCCAAAGTCCAATACTAGCTGCCTCCACCACCGAGTACAGCCGGAGCCCGGCTCAGGAACTGCGAACGTCCGGGGATTCCTCCCACACCAGAGGTGCCAGGACCAAAAGCTCTTGCTGCTCTTCAAGGAGCCAGGCAACCCCATTCACAGCCCCGCAAACGCTGGCGCTCTCTCGTGCGAGAGACTCCCAAAGTCCAACACTAGCTGCCTGCGCCGCTCGGTACAGCCAGAGCCCTGCTCACCAATTGCGAACATCCAGGGATTCCTCCCACACCAAAGGTGCCAGGACCAAAAGCTCTTGCTGCTCTTCAAGGAGCCAGGCAACCCCATTCACAGCCCCACAAACGCTGGCGCTCTCTCTTGCGACAGCCTCCCAAAGTCCAATACTAGCTGCCTGTGCCGCTCGGTACAGCCGGAGCCCGGCTCAGGAACTGCGAACGTCCAGGGATTCCTCCCACACCAAAGGGGCCAGGACCAAAAGCTCTTGCTGCTCTTCAAGGAGCCAGGCAACCCCATTCACAGCCCCACAAACGCTGGCGCTCTCTCTTGCGAGAGCCTCCCAAAGTCCAATACTAGCTGCCTGCACCACCGAGTACAGCCGGAGCCCGGCTCAGGAACTGCGAACGTCCGGGGATTCCTCCCACACCAGAGGGGCCAGGACCAAAAGCTCTTGCTGCTCTTGAAGGAGCCAGGCAACCCCATTCACAGCCCCACAAACGCTGGTGCTCTCTCTTGCGAGAGCCTCCCAAAGTCCAATACTAGCTGCTTGCGCCGCTCGGTACAGCCGGAGCCCGGCTCAGCAATTGCGAACGTCCAGGGATTCCTCCCACACCAAAGGGGGCAGGACCAAAAGCTCTTGCTGCTCTTGAAGGAGCCAGGCAACCCCATTCACAGCCCCACAAACGCTGGCGCTCTCTCTTGCGAGAGCCTCCCAAAGTCCAATACTAGCTGCCTGCGCCCCTCAGTACAGCCGGAGCCCGGCTCAGCAATTGCGAACGTCCAGGGATTCCTGCCACACCAAAGGGGCCAGGACCAAAAGCTCTTGCTGCTCTTCAAGGAGCCAGGCAACCCCATTCACAGCCCCACAAACGCTGGCGCTCTCTCTTGCGAGAGCCTCCCAAAGTCCAATACTAGCTGCCTGCGCCGCTCGGTACAGCCGGAGCCCGGCTCAGCAATTGCGAACGTCCAGGGATTCTTCCCACACCAAAGGGGGCAGGACCAAAAGCTCTTGCTGCTCTTCAAGGAGCCAGGCAACCCCATTCACAGCCCCACAAACGCTGGCGCTCTCTCTTGCGACAGCCTCCCAAAGTCCAATACTAGCTGCCTGCGCCGCTCGGTACAGCCAGAGCCCGGCTCAGCAATTGCGAACGTCCAGGGATTCCTCCCACACCAAAGGGGCCAGGACCAAAAGCTCTTGCTGCTCTTCAAGGAGCCAGGCAACCCCATTCACAGCCCCACAAACGATGGCGCTCTCTCTTGCGAGAGACTCCCAAAGTCCAATACTAGCTGCCTGCACCACCGAGTACAGCCGGAGCCCGGCTCAGCAATTGCGAACGTCCAGGGATTACTCCCTCCCCAAAGGTGCCAGGACCAAAAGCTCTTGCTGCTCTTCAAGGAGCCAGGCAACCCCATTCACAGCCCCACAAACGCTGGCGCTCTCTCTTGCGAGAGACTCCCAAAGTCCAATACTAGCTGCCTGCGCCCCTCAGTACAGCCGGAGCCCGGCTCAGGAACTGCGAACGTCCAGGGATTCCTCCCACACCAAAGGGGCCAGGACCAAAAGCTCTTGCTGCTCTTCAAGGAGCCAGGCAACCCCATTCACAGCCCCACAAACGCTGGCGCTCTCTCTTGCGAGAGCCTCCCAAAGTCCAATACTAGCTGCCTCCACCACCGAGTACAGCCGGAGCCCGGCTCAGGAACTGCGAACGTCCGGGGATTCCTCCCACACCAGAGGTGCCAGGACCAAAAGCTCTTGCTGCTCTTCAAGGAGCCAGGCAACCCCATTCACAGCCCCACAAACGCTGGCGCTCTCTCTTGCGAGAGCCTCCCAAAGTCCAATACTAGCTGCCTGCACCACCGAGTACAGCCGGAGCCCGGCTCAGCAATTGCGAACGTCCAGGGATTCCTGCCACACCAAAGGGGCCAGGACCAAAAGCTCTTGCTGCTCTTCAAGGAGCCAGGCAAACCCATTCACAGCCCCACAAACGCTGGCGCTCTCTCTTGCGACAGCCTCCCAAAGTCCAATACTAGCTGCCTGCGCCGCTCGGTACAGCCAGAGCCCGGCTCAGCAATTGCGAACGTCCAGGGATTCCTCCCACACCAAAGGGGCCAGGACCAAAAGCTCTTGCTGCTCTTCAAGGAGCCAGGCAAACCCATTCACAGCCCCACAAACGCTGGCGCTCTCTCTTGCGACAGCCTCCCAAAGTCCAATACTAGCTGCCTGCGCCCCTCAGTACAGCCGGAGCCCGGCTCAGCAATTGCGAACGTCCAGGGATTCTTCCCACACCAAAGGGGGCAGGACCGAAAGCTCTTGCTGCTCTTCAAGGAGCCAGGCAACCCCATTCACAGCCCCACAAACAATGGCGCTCTCTCTTGCGAGAGCCTCCCAAAGTCCAATACTAGCTGCCTGCGCCCCTCGGTACAGCCAGAGCCCTGCTCACCAATTGCGAACGTCCAGGGATTCCTCCCACACCAAAGGTGCCAGGACCAAAAGCTCTTGCTGCTCTTCAAGGAGCCAGGCAACCCCATTCACAGCCCCACAAACGCTGGCGCTCTCTCTTGCGACAGCCTCCTAAAGTCCAATACTAGCTGCCTGCGCCGCTCGGTACAGCCAGAGCCCGGCTCAGCAATTGCGAACGTCCAGGGATTCCTCCCACACCAGAGGGGCCAGGACCAAAAGCTCTTGCTGCTCTTCAAGGAGCCAGGCAACCCCATTCACAGCCCCACAAACAATGGCGCTCTCTCTTGCGAGAGCCTCCCAAAGTCCAATACTAGCTGCCTGCGCCGCTGAGTACAGCCGGAGCCCGGCTCAGCAATTGCGAACGTCCAGGGATTCTTCCCACACCAAAGGGGCCAGGACCAAAAGCTCTTGCTGCTCTTCAAGGAGCCAGGCAACCCCATTCACAGCCCCACAAACGATGGCGCTCTCTCTTGCGACAGCCTCCCAAAGTCCAATACTAGCTGCCTCCACCACCGAGTACAGCCGGAGCCCGGCTCAGGAACTGCGAACGTCCGGGGATTCCTCCCACACCAGAGGTGCCAGGACCAAAAGCTCTTGCTGCTCTTCAAGGAGCCAGGCAACCCCATTCACAGCCCCGCAAACGCTGGCGCTCTCTCGTGCGAGAGACTCCCAAAGTCCAACACTAGCTGCCTGCGCCGCTCGGTACAGCCAGAGCCCTGCTCACCAATTGCGAACATCCAGGGATTCCTCCCACACCAAAGGTGCCAGGACCAAAAGCTCTTGCTGCTCTTCAAGGAGCCAGGCAACCCCATTCACAGCCCCACAAACGCTGGCGCTCTCTCTTGCGACAGCCTCCCAAAGTCCAATACTAGCTGCCTGTGCCGCTCGGTACAGCCGGAGCCCGGCTCAGGAACTGCGAACGTCCAGGGATTCCTCCCACACCAAAGGGGCCAGGACCAAAAGCTCTTGCTGCTCTTCAAGGAGCCAGGCAACCCCATTCACAGCCCCACAAACGCTGGCGCTCTCTCTTGCGAGAGCCTCCCAAAGTCCAATACTAGCTGCCTGCACCACCGAGTACAGCCGGAGCCCGGCTCAGGAACTGCGAACGTCCGGGGATTCCTCCCACACCAGAGGGGCCAGGACCAAAAGCTCTTGCTGCTCTTGAAGGAGCCAGGCAACCCCATTCACAGCCCCACAAACGCTGGTGCTCTCTCTTGCGAGAGCCTCCTAAAGTCCAATACTAGCTGCTTGCGCCGCTCGGTACAGCCGGAGCCCGGCTCAGCAATTGCGAACGTCCAGGGATTCCTCCCACACCAAAGGGGGCAGGACCAAAAGCTCTTGCTGCTCTTGAAGGAGCCAGGCAACCCCATTCACAGCCCCACAAACGCTGGCGCTCTCTCTTGCGAGAGCCTCCCAAAGTCCAATACTAGCTGCCTGCGCCCCTCAGTACAGCCGGAGCCCGGCTCAGCAATTGCGAACGTCCAGGGATTCCTGCCACACCAAAGGGGCCAGGACCAAAAGCTCTTGCTGCTCTTCAAGGAGCCAGGCAACCCCATTCACAGCCCCACAAACGCTGGCGCTCTCTCTTGCGAGAGCCTCCCAAAGTCCAATACTAGCTGCCTGCGCCGCTCGGTACAGCCGGAGCCCGGCTCAGCAATTGCGAACGTCCAGGGATTCCTCCCACACCAAAGGGGGCAGGACCAAAAGCTCTTGCTGCTCTTCAAGGAGCCAGGCAACCCCATTCACAGCCCCACAAACGCTGGCGCTCTCTCTTGCGACAGCCTCCCAAAGTCCAATACTAGCTGCCTGCGCCGCTCGGTACAGCCAGAGCCCGGCTCAGCAATTGCGAACGTCCAGGGATTCCTCCCACACCAAAGGGGCCAGGACCAAAAGCTCTTGCTGCTCTTCAAGGAGCCAGGCAACCCCATTCACAGCCCCACAAACGATGGCGCTCTCTCTTGCGAGAGACTCCCAAAGTCCAATACTAGCTGCCTGCACCACCGAGTACAGCCGGAGCCCGGCTCAGCAATTGCGAACGTCCAGGGATTACTCCCTCCCCAAAGGTGCCAGGACCAAAAGCTCTTGCTGCTCTTCAAGGAGCCAGGCAACCCCATTCACAGCCCCACAAACGCTGGCGCTCTCTCTTGCGAGAGACTCCCAAAGTCCAATACTAGCTGCCTGCGCCCCTCAGTACAGCCGGAGCCCGGCTCAGGAACTGCGAACGTCCAGGGATTCCTCCCACACCAAAGGGGCCAGGACCAAAAGCTCTTGCTGCTCTTCAAGGAGCCAGGCAACCCCATTCACAGCCCCACAAACGCTGGCACTCTCTCTTGCGAGAGACTCCCAAAGTCCAATACTAGCTGCCTCCACCACCGAGTACAGCCGGAGCCCGGCTCAGGAACTGCGAACGTCCGGGGATTCCTCCCACACCAGAGGTGCCAGGACCAAAAGCTCTTGCTGCTCTTCAAGGAGCCAGGCAACCCCATTCACAGCCCCA
This sequence comes from Platalea leucorodia, assembly GCF_965183815.1. Classification (NCBI taxonomy): domain Eukaryota; kingdom Metazoa; phylum Chordata; class Aves; order Pelecaniformes; family Threskiornithidae; genus Platalea; species Platalea leucorodia. The sequence goes on along the minus strand of NW_028121425.1, from coordinate 296,983 downwards.
CAAACGCTGGCGCTCTCTCTTGCGAGAGCCTCCCAAAGTCCAATACTAGCTGCCTGCACCACCGAGTACAGCCGGAGCCCGGCTCAGCAATTGCGAACGTCCAGGGATTCCTGCCACACCAAAGGGGCCAGGACCAAAAGCTCTTGCTGCTCTTCAAGGAGCCAGGCAAACCCATTCACAGCCCCACAAACGCTGGCGCTCTCTCTTGCGACAGCCTCCCAAAGTCCAATACTAGCTGCCTGCGCCGCTCGGTACAGCCAGAGCCCGGCTCAGCAATTGCGAACGTCCAGGGATTCCTCCCACACCAAAGGGGCCAGGACCAAAAGCTCTTGCTGCTCTTCAAGGAGCCAGGCAAACCCATTCACAGCCCCACAAACGCTGGCGCTCTCTCTTGCGACAGCCTCCCAAAGTCCAATACTAGCTGCCTGCGCCCCTCAGTACAGCCGGAGCCCGGCTCAGCAATTGCGAACGTCCAGGGATTCTTCCCACACCAAAGGGGGCAGGACCGAAAGCTCTTGCTGCTCTTCAAGGAGCCAGGCAACCCCATTCACAGCCCCACAAACAATGGCGCTCTCTCTTGCGAGAGCCTCCCAAAGTCCAATACTAGCTGCCTGCGCCCCTCGGTACAGCCAGAGCCCTGCTCACCAATTGCGAACGTCCAGGGATTCCTCCCACACCAAAGGTGCCAGGACCAAAAGCTCTTGCTGCTCTTCAAGGAGCCAGGCAACCCCATTCACAGCCCCACAAACGCTGGCGCTCTCTCTTGCGACAGCCTCCTAAAGTCCAATACTAGCTGCCTGCGCCGCTCGGTACAGCCAGAGCCCGGCTCAGCAATTGCGAACGTCCAGGGATTCCTCCCACACCAGAGGGGCCAGGACCAAAAGCTCTTGCTGCTCTTCAAGGAGCCAGGCAACCCCATTCACAGCCCCACAAACAATGGCGCTCTCTCTTGCGAGAGCCTCCCAAAGTCCAATACTAGCTGCCTGCGCCGCTGAGTACAGCCGGAGCCCGGCTCAGCAATTGCGAACGTCCAGGGATTCTTCCCACACCAAAGGGGCCAGGACCAAAAGCTCTTGCTGCTCTTCAAGGAGCCAGGCAACCCCATTCACAGCCCCACAAACGCTGGCGCTCTCTCTTGCGACAGCCTCCCAAAGTCCAATACTAGCTGCCTCCACCACCGAGTACAGCCGGAGCCCGGCTCAGGAACTGCGAACGTCCGGGGATTCCTCCCACACCAGAGGTGCCAGGACCAAAAGCTCTTGCTGCTCTTCAAGGAGCCAGGCAACCCCATTCACAGCCCCGCAAACGCTGGCGCTCTCTCGTGCGAGAGACTCCCAAAGTCCAACACTAGCTGCCTGCGCCGCTCGGTACAGCCAGAGCCCTGCTCACCAATTGCGAACATCCAGGGATTCCTCCCACACCAAAGGTGCCAGGACCAAAAGCTCTTGCTGCTCTTCAAGGAGCCAGGCAACCCCATTCACAGCCCCACAAACGCTGGCGCTCTCTCTTGCGAGAGCCTCCCAAAGTCCAATACTAGCTGCCTGCACCACCGAGTACAGCCGGAGCCCGGCTCAGGAACTGCGAACGTCCGGGGATTCCTCCCACACCAGAGGGGCCAGGACCAAAAGCTCTTGCTGCTCTTGAAGGAGCCAGGCAACCCCATTCACAGCCCCACAAACGCTGGCGCTCTCTCTTGCGAGAGCCTCCCAAAGTCCAATACTAGCTGCCTGCGCCGCTCGGTACAGCCGGAGCCCGGCTCAGCAATTGCGAACGTCCAGGGATTCCTCCCACACCAAAGGTGCCAGGACCAAAAGCTCTTGCTGCTCTTGAAGGAGCCAGGCAACCCCATTCACAGCCCCACAAACGCTGGCGCTCTCTCTTGCGAGAGCCTCCCAAAGTCCAATACTAGCTGCCTGCGCCCCTCAGTACAGCCGGAGCCCGGCTCAGCAATTGCGAACGTCCAGGGATTCCTCCCACACCAAAGGTGCCAGGACCAAAAGCTCTTGCTGCTCTTGAAGGAGCCAGGCAACCCCATTCACAGCCCCACAAACGCTGGCGCTCTCTCTTGCGAGAGCCTCCCAAAGTCCAATACTAGCTGCCTGCGCCGCTCGGTACAGCCAGAGCCCGGCTCAGCAATTGCGAACGTCCAGGGATTCTTCCCACACCAAAGGGGGCAGGACCAAAAGCTCTTGCTGCTCTTCAAGGAGCCAGGCAACCCCATTCACAGCCCCACAAACGCTGGCGCTCTCTCTTGCGACAGCCTCCCAAAGTCCAATACTAGCTGCCTGCGCCGCTCGGTACAGCCAGAGCCCGGCTCAGCAATTGCGAACGTCCAGGGATTCCTCCCACACCAAAGGGGCCAGGACCAAAAGCTCTTGCTGCTCTTCAAGGAGCCAGGCAACCCCATTCACAGCCCCACAAACGCTGGCGCTCTCTCTTGCGAGAGCCTCCCAAAGTCCAATACTAGCTGCCTGCGCCCCTCAGTACAGCCGGAGCCCGGCTCAGCAATTGCGAACGTCCAGGGATTCCTCCCACACCAAAGGGGCCAGGACCAAAAGCTCTTGCTGCTCTTCAAGGAGCCAGGCAACCCCATTCACAGCCCCACAAACGCTGGCGCTCTCTCTTGCGACAGCCTCCCAAAGTCCAATACTAGCTGCCTGCACCACCGAGTACAGCCGGAGCCCGGCTCAGGAACTGCGAACGTCCGCGGATTCCTCCCACACCAGAGGTGCCAGGACCAAAAGCTCTTGCTGCTCTTCAAGGAGCCAGGCAACCCCATTCACAGCCCCACAAACGCTGGCGCTCTCTCTTGCGACAGCCTCCCAAAGTCCAATACTAGCTGCCTGCACCACCGAGTACAGCCGGAGCCCGGCTCAGCAATTGCGAACGTCCAGGGATTCCTGCCACACCAAAGGGGCCAGGACCAAAAGCTCTTGCTGCTCTTCAAGGAGCCAGGCAAACCCATTCACAGCCCCACAAACGCTGGCGCTCTCTCTTGCGACAGCCTCCCAAAGTGCAATACTAGCTGCCTGCGCCCCTCAGTACAGCCGGAGCCCGGCTCACCAATTGCGAACGTCCAGGGATTCTTCCCACACCAAAGGGGGCAGGACCGAAAGCTCTTGCTGCTCTTCAAGGAGCCAGGCAACCCCATTCACAGCCCCACAAACAATGGCGCTCTCTCTTGCGAGAGCCTCCCAAAGTCCAATACTAGCTGCCTGCGCCGCTCGGTACAGCCAGAGCCCTGCTCACCAATTGCGAACGTCCAGGGATTCCTCCCACACCAAAGGTACCAGGACCAAATGCTCTTGCTGCTCTTCAAGGAGCCAAGCAACCCCATTCACAGCCCCACAAACGCTGGCGCTCTCTCTTGCGACAGCCTCCTAAAGTCCAATACTAGCTGCCTGCGCCGCTCGGTACAGCCATAGCCCGGCTCAGCAATTGCGAACGTCCAGGGATTCCTCCCACACCAGAGGGGCCAGGACCAAAAGCTCTTGCTGCTCTTCAAGGAGCCAGGCAACCCCATTCACAGCCCCACAAACGCTGGCGCTCTCTCTTGCGAGAGCCTCCCAAAGTCCAATACTAGCTGCCTGCGCCGCTGAGTACAGCCGGAGCCCGGCTCAGCAATTGTGAACGTCCAGGGATTCCTCCCACACCAAAGGGGCCAGGACCAAAAGCTCTTGTTGCTCTTCAAGGAGCCAGGCAACCCCATTCACAGCCCCACAAACGCTGGCGCTCTCTCTTGCGAGAGACTCCCAAAGTCCAATACTAGCTGCCTGCACCACCGAGTACAGCCGGAGCCAGGCGCAGCAATTGCGAACGTCCGGGGATTCCTCCCACACCAAAGGGGGCAGGACCAAAAGCTCTTGCTGCTCTTCAAGGAGCCAGGCAACCCCCTTCACAGCCCCACAAACGATGGCGCTCTCTCTTGCGACAGCCTCCCAAAGTCCAACACTAGCTGCCTGCGCCGCTCGGTACAGCCAGAGCCCGGCTCAGCAATTGCGAACGTCCAGGGATTCCTCCCACACCAAAGGGGCCAGGACCAAAAGCTCTTGCTGCTCTTCAAGGAGCCAGGCAACCCCATTCACAGCCCCACAAACGCTGGCGCTCTCTCTTGCGACAGCCTCCCAAAGTCCAATACTAGCTGCCTGCAATCCTCGGTACAGCCGGAGCGAGGCGCAGCAATTGCGAACGTCCGGGGATTCCTCCCACACCAAAGGGGCCAGGACCAAAAGCTCTTGCTGCTCTTCAAGGAGCCAGGCAACCCCATTCACAGCCCCACAAATGATGGCGCTCTCTCTTGCGAGAGACTCCCAAAGTCCAATACTAGCTGCCTGCGCCCCTCGGTACAGCCGGAGCCCGGCTCAGCAATTGCGAACGTCCAGGGATTCCTCCCACACCAAAGGGGCCAGGACCAAAAGCTCTTGCTGCTCTTGAAGGAGCCAGGCAACCCCATTCACAGCCCCACAAACACTGGCGCTCTCTCTTGCGAGAGACTCCCAAAGTCCAATACTAGCTGCCTGCAATCCTCGGTACAGCCGGAGCCAGGCGCAGCAATTGCGAACATCCAGGGATTCCTCCCACACCAAAGGTGCCAGGACCAAAAGCTCTTGCTGCTCTTCAAGGAGCCAGGCAACCCCATTCACAGCCCCACAAACGCTGGCGCTCTCTCTTGCGAGAGACTCCCAAAGTCCAATACTAGCTGCCTGCACCACCGAGTACAGCCGGAGCCCGGCTCAGGAACTGCGAACGTCCGGGGATTCCTCCCACACCAGAGGGGCCAGGACCAAAAGCTCTTGCTGCTCTTCAAGGAGCCAGGCAACCCCATTCACAGCCCCACAAACGATGGCGCTCTCTCTTGCGACAGCCTCCCAAAGTCCAATACTAGCTGCCTGTGCCGCTCGGTACAGCCGGAGCCCGGCTCACCAATTGCGAACGTCCAGGGATTCCTCCCACACCAAAGGGGCCAGGACCAAAAGCTCTTGCTGCTCTTCAAGGAGCCAGGCAACCCCATTCACAGCCCCACAAACGCTGGCGCTCTCTCTTGCGAGAGACTCCCCAAGTCCAATACTAGCTGCCTGCGCCCCTCAGTACAGCCGGAGCCCGGCTCAGCAATTGCGAACGTCCAGGGATTCCTGCCACACCAAAGGGGCCAGGACTAAAAGCTCTTGCTGCTCTTCAAGGAGCCAGGCAACCCCATTCACAGCCCCACAAACGCTGGCGCTCTCTCTTGCGAGAGCCTCCCAAAGTCCAATACTAGCTGCCTGCGCCGCTCGGTACAGCCAGAGCCCGGCTCAGCAATTGCGAACGTCCAGGGATTCTTCCCACACCAAAGGGGGCAGGACCAAAAGCTCTTGCTGCTCTTCAAGGAGCCAGGCAACCCCATTCACAGCCCCACAAACGCTGGCGCTCTCTCTTGCGAGAGCCTCCCAAAGTCCAATACTAGCTGCCTGCACCACCGAGTACAGCCGGAGCCCGGCTCAGGAACTGCGAACGTCCGGGGATTCCTCCCACACCAGAGGTGCCAGGACCAAAAGCTCTTGCTGCTCTTGAAGGAGCCAGGCAACCCCATTCACAGCCCCACAAACGCTGGCGCTCTCTCTTGCGAGAGACTCCCAAAGTCCAATACTAGCTGCCTGCACCACCGAGTACAGCCGGAGCCCGGCTCAGCAATTGCGAACGTCCGGGGATTCCTGCCACACCAAAGGGGGCAGGACCAAAAGCTCTTGCTGCTCTTCAAGGAGCCAGGCAACCCCATTCACAGCCCCACAAACGCTGGCGCTCTCTCTTGCGAGAGACTCCCAAAGTCCAATACTAGCTGCCTGCGCCCCTCAGTACAGCCGGAGCCCGGCTCAGCAATTGCGAACGTCCAGGGATTCCTCCCACACCAGAGGGGCCAGGACCAAAAGCTCTTGCTGCTCTTCAAGGAGCCAGGCAACCCCATTCACAGCCCCACAAACGCTGGCGCTCTCTCTTGTGAGAGCCTCCCAAAGTCCAATACTAGCTGCCTGCGCCGCTCGGTACAGCCGGAGCCCGGCTCAGCAATTGCGAACGTCCAGGGATTCTTTCCACACCAAAAGGGCCAGGACCAAAAGCTCTTGCTGCTCTTCAAGGAGCCAGGCAACCCCATTCACAGCCCCACAAACGCTGGCGCTCTCTCTTGCGAGAGACTCCCAAAGTCCAACACTAGCTGCCTGCGCCGCTCGGTACAGCCAGAGCCCGGCTCAGCAATTGCGAACGTCCAGGGATTCCTCCCACACCAAAGGGGCCAGGACCAAAAGCTCTTGCTGCTCTTCAAGGAGCCAGGCAACCCCATTCACAGCCCCACAAACGATGGCGCTCTCTCTTGCGAGAGACTCCCAAAGTCCAATACTAGCTGCCTGCGCCCCTCAGTACAGCCGGAGCCCGGCTCAGCAATTGCGAACGTCCAGGGATTCCTGCCACACCAAAGGGGCCAGGACCAAAAGCTCTTGCTGCTCTTCAAGGAGCCAGGCAACCCCATTCACAGCCCCGCAAACGCTGGTGCTCTCTCGTGCGAGAGACTCCCAAAGTCCAACACTAGCTGCCTGCGTCGCTCGGTACAGCCAGAGCCCTGCTCAGCAATTGCGAACGTCCAGGGATTCCTCCCACACCAAAGGTGCCAGGACCAAATGCTCTTGCTGCTCTTCAAGGAGCCAAGCAACCCCATTCACAGCCCCACAAACGCTGGCGCTCTCTCTTGCGACAGCCTCCTAAAGTCCAATACTAGCTGCCTGCGCCGCTCGGTACAGCCAGAGCCCGGCTCAGCAATTGCGAACGTCCAGGGATTCCTCCCACACCAGAGGGGCCAGGACCAAAAGCTCTTGCTGCTCTTCAAGGAGTTAGGCAACCCCATTCACAGCCCCACAAACAATAGCGCTCTCTCTTGCGACAGCCTCCCAAAGTCCAATACTAGCTGCCTGCGCCGCTGAGTACAGCCGGAGCCCGGCTCAGCAATTGTGAACGTCCAGGGATTCCTCCCACACCAAAGGGGCCAGGACCAAAAGCTCTTGTTGCTCTTGAAGGAGCCAGGCAACCCCATTCACAGCCCCACAAACGCTGGCGCTCTCTCTTGCGAGAGCCTCCCAAAGTCCAATACTAGCCGCCTGCACCACCGAGTACAGCCGGAGCCCGGCTCAGCAATTGCGAACGTCCAGGGATTCCTGCCACACCAAAGGGGCCAGGACCAAAAGCTCTTGCTGCTCTTCAAGGAGCCAGGCAACCCCATTCACAGCCCCACAAACGCTGGCGCTCTCTCGTGCGAGAGACTCCCAAAGTCCAACACTAGCTGCCTGCACCACCGAGTACAGCCAGAGCCCTGCTCACCAATTGCAAACATCCAGGGATTCCTCCCACACCAAAGGTACCAGGACCAAATGCTCTTGCTGCTCTTCAAGGAGCCAAGCAACCCCATTCACAGCCCCACAAACGCTGGCGCTCTCTCTTGCGACAGCCTCCTAAAGTCCAATACTAGCTGCCTGCGCCGCTCGGTACAGCCAGAGCCCGGCTCAGCAATTGCGAACGTCCAGGGATTCCTCCCACACCAGAGGGGCCAGGACCAAAAGCTCTTGCTGCTCTTCAAGGAGCCAGGCAACCCCATTCACAGCCCCACAAACGCTGGCGCTCTCTCTTGCGACAGCCTCCCAAAGTCCAACACTAGCTGCCTGCGCCGCTCGGTACAGCCAGAGCCCGGCTTAGGAACTGCGAACGTCCAGGGATTCCTCCCACACCAAAGGGGCCAGGACCAAAAGCTCTTGCTGCTCTTCAAGGAGCCAGGCAACCCCATTCACAGCCCCACAAACGCTGGCGCTCTCTCTTGCGAGAGCCTCCCAAAGTCCAATACTAGCTGCCTGCGCCGCTCGGTACAGCCGGAGCCCGGCTCAGCAATTGCGAACGTCCAGGGATTCCTGCCACACCAAAGGGGCCAGGACCAAAAGCTCTTGCTGCTCTTCAAGGAGCCAGGCAACCCCATTCACAGCCCCACAAACGCTGGCGCTCTCTCTTGCGACAGCCTCCCAAAGTCCAATACTAGCTGCCTGCGCCCCTCAGTACAGCCGGAGCCCGGCTCAGCAATTGCGAACGTCCAGGGATTCCTCCCACACCAAAGGGGCCAGGACCAAAAGCTCTTGCTGCTCTTCAAGGAGCCAGGCAACCCCATTCACAGCCCCACAAACGATGGCGCTCTCTCTTGCGACAGCCTCCCAAAGTCCAATACTAGCTGCCTGCGCCCCTCAGTACAGCCAGAGCCCGGCTCAGCAATTGCGAACGTCCGGGGATTCCTCCCACACCAAAGGGGGCAGGACCAAAAGCTCTTGCTGCTCTTCAAGGAGCCAGGCAACCCCATTCACAGCCCCACAAACGATGGCGCTCTCTCTTGCGACAGCCTCCCAAAGTCCAATACTAGCTGCCTGCAATCCTCGGTACAGCCGGAGCCAGGCGCAGCAATTGCGAACGTCCAGGGATTCCTCCCACACCAAAGGGGCCAGGACCAAAAGCTCTTGCTGCTCTTCAAGGAGCCAGGCAACCCCATTCACAGCCCCACAAACGCTGGCGCTCTCTCTTGCGAGAGACTCCCAAAGTCCAATACTAGCTGCCTGCGCCCCTCAGTACAGCCGGAGCCCGGCTCAGCAATTGCGAACGTCCAGGGATTCCTGCCGCACCAAAGGGGCCAGGACCAAAAGCTCTTGCTGCTCTTCAAGGAGCCAGGCAACCCCATTCACAGCCCCACAAACGCTGGCGCTCTCTCTTGCGAGAGCCTCCCAAAGTCCAATACTAGCTGCCTGCAATCCTCGGTACAGCCGGAGCCAGGCGCAGCAATTGCGAACGTCCAGGGATTCCTCCCACACCAAAGGGGGCAGGACCAAAAGCTCTTGCTGCTCTTCAAGGAGCCAGGCAACCCCCTTCACAGCCCCACAAACGATGGCGCTCTCTCTTGCAAGAGACTCCCAAAGTCCAACACTAGCTGCCTGCGCCGCTCGGTACAGCCAGAGCCCGGCTCAGCAATTGCGAACGTCCAGGGATTCCTCCCACACCAAAGGGGCCAGGACCAAAAGCTCTTGCTGCTCTTCAAGGAGCCAGGCAACCCCATTCACAGCCCCACAAACGCTGGCGCTCTCTCTTGCGACAGCCTCCCAAAGTCCAATACTAGCTGCCTGCAATCCTCGGTACAGCCGGAGCGAGTCGCAGCAATTGCGAACGTCCGGGGATTCCTCCCACACCAAAGGTGCCAGGACCAAAAGCTCTTGCTGCTCTTCAAGGAGCCAGGCAACCCCCTTCACAGCCCCACAAACGCTGGCGCTCTCTCTTGCGAGAGACTCCCAAAGTCCAATACTAGCTGCCTGCGCCCCTCAGTAAAGCCGGAGCCCGGCTCAGCAATTGCGAACGTCCAGGGATTCCTGCCACACCAAAGGGGCCAGGACTAAAAGCTCTTGCTGCTCTTCAAGGAGCCAGGCAACCCCATTCACAGCCCCACAAACGCTGGCGCTCTCTCTTGCGAGAGACTCCCAAAGTCCAATACTAGCTGCCTGCTATCCTCGGTACAGCCGGAGCCAGGCGCAGCAATTGCGAACGTCCAGGGATTCCTCCCACACCAAAGGGGGCAGGACCAAAAGCTCTTGCTGCTCTTCAAGGAGCCAGGCAACCCCATTCACAGCCCCACAAACGCTGGCGCTCTCTCTTGCGAGAGACTCCCAAAGTCCAATACTAGCTGCCTGCACCACCGAGTACAGCCGGAGCCCGGCTCAGGAACTGCGAACGTCCGGGGATTCCTCCCACACCAGAGGGGCCAGGACCAAAAGCTCTTGCTGCTCTTCAAGGAGCCAGGCAACCCCATTCACAGCCCCACAAACGCTGGCGCTCTCTCTTGCGAGAGACTCCCAAAGTCCAATACTAGCTGCCTGTGCCGCTCGGTACACCCGGAGCCCGGCTCAGCAATTGCGAACGTCCAGGGATTCCTCCCACACCAAAGGGGCCAGGACCAAAAGCTCTTGCTGCTCTTGAAGGAGCCAGGCAACCCCATTCACAGCCCCACAAACGCTGGCGCTCTCTCTTGCGAGAGCCTCCCAAAGTCCAATACTAGCTGCCTGCGCCCCTCAGTACAGCCGGAGCCCAGCTCAGCAATTGCGAACGTCCAGGGATTCCTGCCACACCAAAGGGGCCAGGTCTAAAAGCTCTTGCTGCTCTTCAAGGAGCCAGGCAACCCCATTCACAGCCCCACAAACGCTGGCGCTCTCTCTTGCGAGAGCCTCCCAAAGTCCAATACTAGCTGCCTGCACCACCGAGTACAGCCGGAGCCCGGCTCAGGAACTGCGAACGTCCGGGGATTCCTCCCACGCCAAAGGTGCCAGGACCAAAAGCTCTTGCTGCTCTTCAAGGAGCCAGGCAACCCCATTCACAGCCCCACAAACGCTGGCGCTCTCTCTTGCGACAGCCTCCCAAAGTCCAATACTAGCTGCCTGCGCCGCTCGGTACAGCCGGAGCCCGGCTCAGCAATTGCGAACGTCCAGGGATTCCTGCCACACCAAAGGGGCCAGGACCAAAAGCTCTTGCTGCTCTTCAAGGAGCCAGGCAACCCCATTCACAGCCCCACAAACGCTGGCGCTCTCTCTTGCGAGAGACTCCCAAAGTCCAACACTATCTGCCTGCGCCGCTCGGTACAGCCAGAGCCCGGCTCAGCAATTGCGAACGTCCAGGGATTCCTCCCACACCAAAGGGGCCAGGACCAAAAGCTCTTGCTGCTCTTCAAGGAGCCAGGCAACCCCATTCACAGCCCCACAAATGATGGCGCTCTCTCTTTCGAGAGATTCCCAAAGTCCAATACTAGCTGCCTGCGCCCCTCAGTACAGCCGGAGCCCGGCTCAGCAATTGCGAACGTCCAGGGATTCCTCCCACACCAAAGGGGCCAGGACCAAAAGCTCTTGCTGCTCTTCAAGGAGCCAGGCAACCCCATTCACAGCCCCACAAACGCTGGCGCTCTCTCTTGCGAGAGACTCCCAAAGTCCAACACTAGCTGCCTGCGCCGCTCGGTACAGCCAGAGCCCGGCTTAGGAACTGCGAACGTCCAGGGATTCCTCCCACACCAAAGGGGCCAGGACCAAAAGCTCTTGCTGCTCTTGAAGGAGCCAGGCAACCCCATTCACAGCCCCACAAACGCTGGCGCTCTCTCTTGCGAGAGCCTCCCAAAGTCCAATACTAGCTGCCTGCGCCCCTCAGTACAGCCGGAGCCCGGCTCAGCAATTGCGAACGTCCAGGGATTCCTCCCACACCAAAGGGGCCAGGACCAAAAGCTCTTGCTGCTCTTCAAGGAGCCAGGCAACCCCCTTCACAGCCCCACAAACGCTGGCGCTCTCTCTTGCGAGAGCCTCCCAAAGTCCAATACTAGCTGCCTGCGCCCCTCGGTACAGCCGGAGCCCGGCTCACCAATTGCGAACGTCCAGGGATTCCTCCCACACCAAAGGGGCCAGGACCAAAAGCTCTTGCTGCTCTTCAAGGAGCCAGGCAACCCCATTCACAGCCCCACAAACGCTGGCGCTCTCTCTTTCGAGAGATTCCCAAAGTCCAATACTAGCTGCCTGCGCCCCTCAGTACAGCCGGAGCCCGGCTCAGCAATTGCGAACGTCCAGGGATTCCTCCCACACCAAAGGGGCCAGGACCAAAAGCTCTTGCTGCTCTTGAAGGAGCCAGGCAACCCCATTCACAGCCCCACAAACGCTGGCGCTCTCTCTTGCGAGAGCCTCCCAAAGTCCAATACTAGCTGCCTGCGCCCCTCGGTACAGCCGGAGCCCGGCTCACCAATTGCGAACGTCCAGGGATTCCTCCCACACCAAAGGGGCCAGGACCAAAAGCTCTTGCTGCTCTTCAAGGAGCCAGGCAACCCCATTCACAGCCCCACAAACGCTGGCGCTCTCTCTTGCGAGAGACTCCCAAAGTCCAATACTAGCTGCCTGCACCACCGAGTACAGCCGGAGCCCGGCTCAGGAACTGCGAACGTCCGGGGATTCCTCCCACACCAGAGGTGCCAGGACCAAAAGCTCTTGCTGCTCTTCAAGGAGCCAGGCAACCCCATTCACAGCCCCACAAACGATGGCGCTCTCTCTTGCGAGAGACTCCCAAAGTCCAATACTAGCTGCCTGCAATCTTCGGTACAGCTGGAGCCAGGCGCAGCAATTGCGAACGTCCAGGGATTCCTCCCACACCAAAGGGGCCAGGACCAAAAGCTCTTGCTGCTCTTCAAGGAGCCAAGCAACCCCATTCACAGCCCCACAAACGCTGGCGCTCTCTCTTGCAACAGCCTCCCAAAGTCCAATACTAGCTGCCTGCACCACCGAGTACAGCCGGAGCCCGGCTCAGCAATTGCGAACGTCCAGGGATTCCTCCCACACCAGAGGTGCCAGGACCAAAAGCTCTTGCTGCTCTTCAAGGAGCCAGGCAACCCCATTCACAGCCCCACAAACGCTGGTGCTCTCTCTTGCGAGAGCCTCCCAAAGTCCAATACTAGCTGCCTGCGCCCCTCAGTACAGCCGGAGCCCGGCTTAGGAACTGCGAACGTCCAGGGATTCCTGCCACACCAAAGGGGCCAGGACCAAAAGCTCTTGCTGCTCTTCAAGGAGCCAGGCAACCCCATTCACAGCCCCACAAACGCTGGCGCTCTCTCTTGCGAGAGCCTCCCAAAGTCCAACACTAGCTGCCTGCGCCGCTCGGTACAGCCAGAGCCCGGCTTAGGAACTGCAAACGTCCAGGGATTCCTCCCACACCAAAGGGGCCAGGACCAAAAGCTCTTGCTGCTCTTGAAGGAGCCAGGCAACCCCATTCACAGCCCCACAAACGCTGGCGCTCTCTCTTGCGAGAGACTCCCAAAGTCCAATACTAGCTGCCTGCGCCCCTCGGTACAGCCGGAGCCCGGCTCAGCAATTGCAAACGTCCAGGGATTCCTCCCACACCAAAGGGGCCAGGACCAAAAGCTCTTGCTGCTCTTCAAGGAGCCAGGCAACCCCATTCACAGCCCCACAAACGCTGGCGCTCTCTCTTGCGAGAGACTCCCAAAGTCCAATACTAGCTGCCTGCACCACCGAGTACAGCCAGAGCCCGGCTCAGGAAGTGCGAACGTCCGGGGATTCCTCCCACACCAGAGGTGCCAGGACCAAAAGCTCTTGCTGCTCTTCAAGGAGCCAGGCAACCCCATTCACAGCCCCACAAACGATGGCGCTCTCTCTTGCGAGAGACTCCCAAAGTCCAATACTAGCTGCCTGCACCACCGAGTACAGCCGGAGCCCGGCTCAGCAACTGCGAACGTCCAGGGATTCCTCCCACACCAGAGGTGCCAGGACCAAAAGCTCTTGCTGCTCTTCAAGGAGCCAGGCAACCCCATTCACAGCCCCACAAACGCTGGTGCTCTCTCTTGCGAGAGCCTCCCAAAGTCCAATACTAGCTGCCTGTGCCTCTCGGTACAGCCAGAGCCCGGCTCAGCAATTGCGAACGTCCAGGGATTCCTCCCACACCAAAGGTGCCAGGACCAAAAGCTCTTGCTGCTCTTCAAGGAGCCAGGCAACCCCATTCACAGCCCCACAAACGCTGGCGCTCTCTCTTGCGAGAGCCTCCCAAAGTCCAATACTAGCTGCCTGCGCCCCTCAGTACAGCCAGAGCCCGGCTCAGCAATTGCGAACGTCCAGGGATTCCTCCCACACCAAAGGGGCCAGGACCAAAAGCTCTTGCTGCTCTTCAAGGAGCCAGGCAACCCCATTCACAGCCCCACAAACGCTGGCGCTCTCTCTTGCGAGAGATTCCCAAAGTCCAATACTAGCTGCCTGCGCCGCTCGGTACAGCCAGAGCCCGGCTCAGCAATTGCAAACGTCCAGGGATTCCTCCCACACCAAAGGTACCAGGACCAAATGCTCTTGCTGCTCTTCAAGGAGCCAGGCAACCCCATTCACAGCCCCACAAACGATGGCGCTCTCTCTTGCGAGAGCCTCCCAAAGTCCAATACTAGCTGCCTGCGCCCCTCAGTACAGCCGGAGCCCGGCTCAGCAATTGCGAACGTCCAGGGATTCCTGCCACACCAAAGGGGCCAGGACCAAAAGCTCTTGCTGCTCTTCAAGGAGCCAGGCAACCCCATTCACAGCCCCACAAACGCTGGCGCTCTCTCTTGCGACAGCCTCCCAAAGTCCAATACTAGCTGCCTGCGCCGCTCAGTACAGCGGGAGCCCGGCTCAGCAATTGCGAACGTCCAGGGATTCCTCCCACACCAAAGGGGCCAGGACCAAAAGCTCTTGCTGCTCTTCAAGGAGCCAGGCAACCCCATTCACAGCCCCACAAACGCTGGCGCGCTCTCTTGCGAGAGCCTCCCAAAGTCCAATACTAGCTGCCTGTGCCGCTCGGTACAGCGGGAGCCCGGCTCAGCAATTGCGAACGTCCAGGGATTCTTCCCACACCAAAGGGGGCAGGACCAAAAGCTCTTGCTGCTCTTCAAGGAGCCAGGCAACCCCATTCACAGCCCCACAAACGCTGGCGCTCTCTCTTGCGACAGCCTCCCAAAGTCCAATACTAGCTGCCTGCGCCGCTCGGTACAGCCAGAGCCCGGCTCAGCAATTGCGAACGTCCAGGGATTCCTGCCACACCAAAGGGGCCAGGACCAAAAGCTCTTGCTGCTCTTCAAGGAGCCAGGCAACCCCATTCACAGCCCCACAAACGCTGGCGCTCTCTCTTGCGAGAGCCTCCCAAAGTCCAATACTAGCTGCCTGCACCACCGAGTACAGCCGGAGCCCGGCTCAGCAATTGCGAACGTCCAGGGATTCCTCCCACACCAAAGGGGCCAGGACCAAAAGCTCTTGCTGCTCTTCAAGGAGCCAGGCAACCCCCTTCACAGCCCCACAAACGCTGGCGCTCTCTCTTGCGAGAGACTCCCAAAGTCCAATACTAGCTGCCTGCGCCCCTCAGTACAGCCGGAGCCCGGCTCAGCAATTGCGAACGTCCAGGGATTCCTCCCACACCAGAGGGGCCAGGACCAAAAGCTCTTGCTGCTCTTCAAGGAGCCAGGCAACCCCCTTCACAGCCCCACAAACGCTGGCGCTCTCTCTTGCGAGAGACTCCCAAAGTCCAATACTAGCTGCCTGCGCCCCTCGGTACAGCCGGAGCCCGGCTCACCAATTGCGAACGTCCAGGGATTCCTCCCACACCAAAGGGGCCAGGACCAAAAGCTCTTGCTGCTCTTCAAGGAGCCAGGCAACCCCATTCACAGCCCCACAAACGCTGGCGCTCTCTCTTGCGAGAGACTCCCAAAGTCCAATACTAGCTGCCTGCGCCCCTCAGTACAGCCGGAGCCCGGCTCAGCAATTGCGAACGTCCAGGGATTCCTCCCACACCAAAGGGGCCAGGACCAAAAGCTCTTGCTGCTCTTCAAGGAGCCAGGCAACCCCCTTCACAGCCCCACAAACGCTGGCGCTCTCTCTTGCGAGAGACTCCCAAAGTCCAATACTAGCTGCCTGCGCCCCTCGGTACAGCCGGAGCCCGGCTCACCAATTGCGAACGTCCAGGGATTCCTCCCACACCAAAGGGGCCAGGACCAAAAGCTCTTGCTGCTCTTCAAGGAGCCAGGCAACCCCATTCACAGCCCCACAAACGCTGGCGCTCTCTCTTGCGAGAGACTCCCAAAGTCCAATACTAGCTGCCTGCAATCCTCGGTACAGCCGGAGCCAGGCGCAGCAATTGCGAACGTCCAGGGATTCCTCCCACACCAAAGGGGCCAGGACCAAAAGCTCTTGCTGCTCTTCAAGGAGCCAGGCAACCCCATTCACAGCCCCACAAACGCTGGCGCTCTCTCTTGCGAGAGCCTCCCAAAGTCCAATACTAGCTGCCTGCGCCCCTCGGTACAGCCAGAGCCCGGCTCAGCAATTGCGAACGTCCAGGGATTCCTCCCACACCAAAGGGGGCAGGACCAAAAGCTCTTGCTGCTCTTCAAGGAGCCAGGCAACCCCATTCACAGCCCCACAAACGCTGGCGCTCTCTCTTGCGAGAACCTCCCAAAGTCCAATACTAGCTGCCTGCACCACCGAGTACAGCCGGAGCCCGGCTCAGGAACTGCGAACGTCCAGGGATTCCTCCCACACCAGAGGTGCCAGGACCAAAAGCTCTTGCTGCTCTTCAAGGAGCCAGGCAACCCCATTCACAGCCCCACAAACGCTGGCGCTCTCTCTTGCGAGAGACTCCCAAAGTCCAATACTAGCTGCCTGCACCACCGAGTACAGCCGGAGCCCGGCTCAGCAATTGCGAACGTCCAGGGATTCCTGCCACACCAAAGGGGGCAGGACCAAAAGCTCTTGCTGCTCTTCAAGGAGCCAGGCAACCCCATTCACAGCCCCACAAACGCTGGCGCTCTCTCTTGCGACAGCCTCCCAAAGTCCAATAGTAGCTGCCTGCAATCCTCGGTACAGCCGGAGCCCGGCTCAGCAATTGCGAACGTCCAGGGATTCCTCCCACACCAAAGGGGCCAGGACCAAAAGCTCTTGCTGCTCTTCAAGGAGCCAGGCAACCCCATTCACAGCCCCACAAACGCTGGCGCTCTCTCTTGCGACAGCCTCCCAAAGTCCAATACTAGCTGCCTGCGCCGCTCGGTACAGCCAGAGCCCGGCTCAGCAATTGCAAACGTCCAGGGATTCCTCCCACACCAAAGGGGCCAGGACCAAAAGCTCTTGCTGCTCTTCAAGGAGCCAGGCAACCCCATTCACAGCCCCACAAATGCTGGCGCTCTCTCTTTCGAGAGATTCCCAAAGTCCAATACTAGCTGCCTGCGCCCCTCAGTACAGCCGGAGCCCGGCTCAGCAATTGCGAACGTCCAGGGATTCCTGCCACACCAAAGGGGCCAGGACCAAAAGCTCTTGCTGCTCTTCAAGGAGCCAGGCAACCCCATTCACAGCCCCACAAACGATGGCGCTCTCTCTTGCGACAGCCTCCCAAAGTCCAATACTAGCTGCCTGCGCCCCTCAGTACAGCCGGAGCCCGGCTCAGCAATTGCGAACGTCCAGGGATTCCTCCCACACCAAAGGGGCCAGGACCAAAAGCTCTTGCTGCTCTTCAAGGAGCCAGGCAACCCCATTCACAGCCCCACAAACGCTGGCGCTCTCTCTTGCGAGAGCCTCCCAAAGTCCAATACTAGCTGCCTGCACCACCGAGTACAGCCGGAGCCCGGCTCAGCAATTGCGAACGTCCAGGGATTCTTCCCACACCAAAGGGGGCAGGACCGAAAGCTCTTGCTGCTCTTCAAGGAGCCAGGCAACCCCATTCACAGCCCCACAAACGCTGGCGCTCTCTCTTGCGAGAGACTCCCAAAGTCCAATACTAGCTGCCTGCGCCGCTGAGTACAGAAGGAGCCCGGCTCAGCAATTGTGAACGTCCAGGGATTCCTCCCACACCAAAGAGGCCAGGACCAAAAGCTCTTGTTGCTCTTCAAGGAGCCAGGCAACCCCATTCACAGCCCCACAAACGCTGGCGCTCTCTCTTGCGAGAGACTCCCAAAGTCCAATACTAGCTGCCTGCACCACCGAGTACAGCCGGAGCCCAGCTCAGCAATTGCGAACATCCAGGGATTCCTCTCACACCAAAGGTGCCAGGACCAAAAGCTCTTGCTGCTCTTCAAGGAGCCAGGCAACCCCATTCACAGCCCCACAAACGCTGGCGCTCTCTCTTTCGAGAGACTCCCAAAGTCCAATACTAGCTGCCTGCGCCCCTCGGTACAGCCAGAGTCCGGCTCAGCAATTGCGAACGTCCAGGGATTCCTCCCACACCAAAGGGGCCAGGACCAAAAGCTCTTGCTGCTCTTCAAGGAGCCAGGCAACCCCATTCACAGCCCCACAAACGCTGGCGCTCTCTCTTGCGAGAGCCTCCCAAAGTCCAATACTAGCTGCCTGCGCCCCTCGGTACAGCCAGAGCCCGGCTCAGCAATTGCGAACGTCCAGGGATTCCTGCCACACCAAAGGGGCCAGGACCAAAAGCTCTTGCTGCTCTTCAAGGAGCCAGGCAACCCCATTCACAGCCCCACAAACGCTGGCGCTCTCTCTTGCGAGAGACTCCCAAAGTCCAACACTAGCTGCCTGCGCCGCTCGGTACAGCCAGAGCCCTGCTCACCAATTGCGAACGTCCAGGGATTCCTCCCACACCAAAGGGGCCAGGACCAAAAGCTCTTGCTGCTCTTGAAGGAGCCAGGCAACCCCCTTCACAGCCCCACAAACGCTGGCGCTCTCTCTTGCGAGAGACTCCCAAAGTCCAATACTAGCTGCCTGCGCCCCTCAGTACAGCCGGAGCCCGGCTCAGCAATTGCGAACGTCCAGGGATTCCTGCCACACCAAAGGGGCCAGGACCAAAAGCTCTTGCTGCTCTTCAAGGAGCCAGGCAACCCCATTCACAGCCCCACAAACGCTGGCGCTCTCTCTTGCGAGAGACTCCCAAAGTCCAATACTAGCTGCCTGCAATCCTCGGTACAGCCGGAGCCCGGCTCAGCAATTGCAAACGCCCAGGGATTCCTCCCACGCCAAAGGTGCCAGGACCAAAAGCTCTTGCTGCTCTTGAAGGAGCCAGGCAACCCCATTCACAGCCCCACAAACGCTGGCGCTCTCTCTTGCAAGAGACTCCCAAAGTCCAATACTAGCTGCCTGCGCCGCTCGGTACAGCCGGAGCCCGGCTCAGCAATTGCGAACGTCCAGGGATTCTTCCCACACCAAAGGGGGCAGGACCAAAAGCTCTTGCTGCTCTTCAAGGAGCCAGGCAACCCCATTCACAGCCCCACAAACGCTGGCGCTCTCTCTTGCGACAGCCTCCCAAAGTCCAATACTAGCTGCCTGCGCCGCTCGGTACAGCCAGAGCCCGGCTCACCAATTGCGAACGTCCAGGGATTCCTCCCACACCAAAGGGGCCAGGACCAAAAGCTCTTGCTGCTCTTCAAGGAGCCAGGCAACCCCATTCACAGCCCCACAAACGCTGGCGCTCTCTCTTGCGAGAGACTCCCAAAGTCCAATACTAGCTGCCTGCACCACCGAGTACAGCCGGAGCCCGGCTCAGCAATTGCGAACGTCCAGGGATTCCTGCCACACCAAAGGGGCCAGGACCAAAAGCTCTTGCTGCTCTTCAAGGAGCCAGGCAAACCCATTCACAGCCCCACAAACAATGGCGCTCTCTCTTGCGACAGCCTCCCAAAGTCCAATACTAGCTGCCTGCACCACCGAGTACAGCCGGAGCCCGGCTCAGGAACTGCGAACGTCCAGGGATTCTTCCCACACCAAAGGGGCCAGGACCAAAAGCTCTTGCTGCTCTTCAAGGAGCCAGGCAACCCCATTCACAGCCCCACAAATGCTGGCGCTCTCTCTTGCGAGAGACTCCCAAAGTCCAATACTAGCTGCCTGCGCCGCTGAGTACAGCCGGAGCCCGGCTCAGCAATTGTGAACGTCCAGGGATTCCTCCCACACCAAAGGGGCCAGGACCAAAAGCTCTTGTTGCTCTTCAAGGAGCCAGGCAACCCCATTCACAGCCCCACAAACGCTGGCGCTCTCTCTTGCGAGAGCCTCCCAAAGTCCAATACTAGCTGCCTGCACCACCGAGTACAGCCGGAGCCCGGCTCAGCAATTGCGAACGTCCAGGGATTCCTGCCACACCAAAGGGGCCAGGACCAAAAGCTCTTGCTGCTCTTCAAGGAGCCAGGCAACCCCCTTCACAGCCCCACAAACGCTGGCGCGCTCTCGTGCAAGAGACTCCCAAAGTCCAACACTAGCTGCCTGCGCCGCTCGGTACAGCCAGAGCCCGGCTCACCAATTGCGAACGTCCAGGGATTCCTCCCACACCAAAGGGGCCAGGACCAAAAGCTCTTGCTGCTCTTCAAGGAGCCAGGCAACCCCATTCACATCCCCACAAACGCTGGCGCTCTCTCTTGCGAGAGCCTCCCAAAGTCCAATACTAGCTGCCTGCGCCGCTCGGTACAGCCAGAGCCCGGCTCATCAATTGCGAACGTCCAGGGATTCCTCCCACACCAAAGGGGCCAGGACCAAAAGCTCTTGCTGCTCTTCAAGGAGCCAGGCAACCCCATTCACAGCCCCACAAACGCTGGCGCTCTCTCTTGCGAGAGACTCCCAAAGTCCAATACTAGCTGCCTGCGCCCCTCAGTACAGCCGGAGGCCGGCTCAGCAATTGCGAACGTCCAGGGATTCCTCCCACACCAAAGGGGCCAGGACCAAAAGCTCTTGCTGCTCTTCAAGGAGCCAGGCAACCCCCTTCACAGCCCCACAAACGCTGGCGCTCTCTCTTGCGAGAGCCTCCCAAAGTCCAATACTAGCTGCCTGCGCCCCTCGGTACAGCCGGAGCCCGGCTCAGCAATTGCAAACGTCCAGGGATTCCTCCCACACCAAAGGGGCCAGGACCAAAAGCTCTTGCTGCTCTTCAAGGAGCCAGGCAACCCCATTCACAGCCCCACAAACGCTGGCGCTCTCTCTTGCGAGAGCCTCCCAAAGTCCAATACTAGCTGCCTGCAATCCTCGGTACAGCCGGAGCCAGGCGCAGCAATTGCGAACGTCCAGGGATTCCTCCCACACCAAAGGGGCCAGGACCAAAAGTTCTTGCTGCTCTTCAAGGAGCCAGGCAACCCCATTCACAGCCCCACAAACGCTGGCGCTCTCTCTTGCGACAGCCTCCCAAAGTCCAATACTAGCTGCCTGCGCCCCTCAGTACAGCCGGAGCCCGGCTCAGCAATTGCGAACGTCCAGGGATTCCTCCCACACCAAAGGGGCCAGGACCAAAAGCTCTTGCTGCTCTTCAAGGAGCCAGGCAACCCCATTCACAGCCCCACAAACGCTGGCGCTCTCTCTTGCGAGAGCCTCCCAAAGTCCAATACTAGCTGCCTGTGCCCCTCGGTACAGCCGGAGCCCGGCTCAGGAACTGCGAACGTCCAGGGATTCCTCCCACACCAAAGGGGCCAGGACCAAAAGCTCTTGCTGCTCTTCAAGGAGCCAGGCAACCCCATTCACAGCCCCACAAACGATGGCGCTCTCTCTTGCGACAGCCTCCCAAAGTCCAATACTAGCTGCCTGCGCCCCTCAGTACAGCCGGAGCCCGGCTCAGCAATTGCGAACGTCCAGGGATTCTTCCCACACCAAAGGTGCCAGGACCAAAAGCTCTTGCTGCTCTTCAAGGAGCCAGGCAACCCCATTCACAGCCCCACAAATGATGGCGCTCTCTCTTGCGAGAGACTCCCAAAGTCCAATACTAGCTGCCTGCGCCGCTGAGTACAGCCGGAGCCCGGCTCAGCAATTGCGAACGTCCAGGGATTCCTCCCACACCAAAGGGGCCAGGACCAAAAGCTCTTGCTGCTCTTCAAGGAGCCAGGCAACCCCATTCACAGCCCCACAAACGCTGGCGCTCTCTCTTGCGAGAGACTACCAAAGTCCAATACTAGCTGCCTGCGCCCCTCGGTACAGCCGGAGCCCGGCTCAGCAATTGCAAACGCCCAGGGATTCCTCCCACGCCAAAGGTGCCAGGACCAAAAGCTCTTGCTGCTCTTCAAGGAGCCAGGCAACCCCATTCACAGCCCCACAAACGCTGGCGCTCTCTCTTGCGAGAGACTCCCAAAGTCCAATACTAGCTGCCTGCACCACCGAGTACAGCCGGAGCCCGGCTCAGGAACTGCGAACGTCCGGGGATTCCTCCCACACCAGAGGTGCCAGGACCAAAAGCTCTTGCTGCTCTTCAAGGAGCCAGGCAACCCCATTCACAGCCCCACAAACGCTGGCGCTCTCTCTTGCGAGAGCCTCCCAAAGTCCAATACTAGCTGCCTGCGCCCCTCGGTACAGCCGGAGCCCGGCTCAGCAATTGCGAACGTCCAGGGATTCCTGCCACACCAAAGGGGCCAGGACCAAAAGCTCTTGCTGCTCTTCAAGGAGCCAGGCAACCCCATTCACAGCCCCACAAACACTGGCGCTCTCTCTTGCGACAGCCTCCCAAAGTCCAATACTAGCTGCCTGTGCCCCTCAGTACAGCCGGAGCCCGGCTCAGCAATTGCGAACGTCCAGGGATTCCTCCCACACCAAAGGGGCCAGGACCAAAAGCTCTTGCTGCTCTTCAAGGAGCCAGGCAACCCCATTCACAGCCCCACAAACGCTGGCGCTCTCTCTTGCGAGAGCCTCCCAAAGTCCAATACTAGCTGCCTGCAATCCTCGGTACAGCCGGAGCCCGGCTCAGCAATTGCGAACGTCCAGGGATTCTTCCCACACCAAAGGTGCCAGGACTAAAAGCTCTTGCTGCTCTTCAAGGAGCCAGGCAACCCCATTCACAGCCCCACAAATGCTGGCGCTCTCTCTTGCGAGAGCCTCCCAAAGTCCAATACTAGCTGCCTGCGCCGCTGAGTACAGCCGGAGCCCGGCTCAGCAATTGCGAACGTCCAGGGATTCCTCCCACACCAAAGGGGCCAGGACCAAAAGCTCTTGCTGCTCTTCAAGGAGCCAGGCAACCCCATTCACAGCCCCACAAACGCTGGCGCTCTCTCTTGCGAGAGACTCCCAAAGTCCAACACTATCTGCCTGCGCCGCTCGGTACAGCCAGAGCCCGGCTCACCAATTGCGAACGTCCAGGGATTCCTCCCACACCAAAGGTACCAGGACCAAAAGCTCTTGCTGCTCTTCAAGGAGCCAAGCAACCCCATTCACAGCCCCACAAACGCTGGCGCTCTCTCTTGCGACAGCCTCCCAAAGTCCAATACTAGCTGCCTGCGCCGCTCGGTACAGCCAGAGCCCGGCTCAGCAATTGCGAACGTCCAGGGATTCCTCCCACACCAAAGGGGCCAGGACCAAAAGCTCTTGCTGCTCTTCAAGGAGCCAGGCAACCCCATTCACAGCCCCACAAACGCTGGCGCTCTCTCTTACGAGAGCCTCCCAAAGTCCAATACTAGCTGCCTGCACCACCGAGTACAGCCGGAGCCCGGCTCAGCAATTGCAAACGTCCAGGGATTCCTCCCACACCAAAGGTGCCAGGACCAAAAGCTCTTGCTGCTCTTCAAGGAGCCAGGCAACCCCATTCACAGCCCCACAAACGCTGGCGCTCTCTCTTGCGAGAGCCTCCCAAAGTCCAATACTAGCTGCCTGCAATCCTCGGTACAGCCGGAGCAAGGCGCAGCAATTGCGAACGTCCAGGGATTCCTCCCACACCAAAGGGGCCAGGACCAAAAGCTCTTGCTGCTCTTCAAGGAGCCAGGCAACCCCATTCACAGCCCCACAAACGCTGGCGCTCTCTCTTGCGAGAGACTCCCAAAGTCCAATACTAGCTGCCTGCGCCCCTCAGTACAGCCGGAGCCCGGCTCAGGAACTGCGAACGTCCAGGGATTCCTCCCACACCAAAGGGGCCAGGACCAAAAGCTCTTGCTGCTCTTCAAGGAGCCAGGCAACCCCATTCACAGCCCCACAAACGCTGGCGCTCTCTCTTGCGAGAGCCTCCCAAAGTCCAATACTAGCTGCCTGTGCCCCTCGGTACAGCCGGAGCCCGGCTCAGGAACTGCGAACGTCCAGGGATTCCTCCCACACCAAAGGGGCCAGGACCAAAAGCTCTTGCTGCTCTTCAAGGAGCCAGGCAACCCCATTCACAGCCCCACAAATGCTGGCGCTCTCTCTTGCGAGAGACTCCCAAAGTCCAATACTAGCTGCCTGCGCCGCTGAGTACAGCCGGAGCCCGGCTCAGCAATTGCGAACGTCCAGGGATTCCTCCCACACCAAAGGGGCCAGGACCAAAAGCTCTTGCTGCTCTTCAAGGAGCCAGGCAACCCCATTCACAGCCCCACAAACGCTGGCGCTCTCTCTTGCGAGAGACTCCCAAAGTCCAACACTATCTGCCTGCGCCGCTCGGTACAGCCAGAGCCCGGCTCACCAATTGCGAACGTCCAGGGATTCCTCCCACACCAAAGGTACCAGGACCAAAAGCTCTTGCTGCTCTTCAAGGAGCCAAGCAACCCCATTCACAGCCCCACAAACGCTGGCGCTCTCTCTTGCGACAGCCTCCCAAAGTCCAATACTAGCTGCCTGCGCCCCTCAGTACAGCCGGAGCCCGGCTCAGCAATTGCGAACGTCCAGGGATTCCTCCCACACCAAAGGGGCCAGGACCAAAAGCTCTTGCTGCTCTTCAAGGAGCCAGGCAACCCCATTCACAGCCCCACAAACGCTGGCGCTCTCTCTTGCGAGAGCCTCCCAAAGTCCAATACTAGCTGCCTGTGCCCCTCGGTACAGCCGGAGCCCGGCTCAGGAACTGCGAACGTCCAGGGATTCCTCCCACACCAAAGGGGCCAGGACCAAAAGCTCTTGCTGCTCTTCAAGGAGCCAGGCAACCCCATTCACAGCCCCACAAATGCTGGCGCTCTCTCTTGCGAGAGACTCCCAAAGTCCAATACTAGCTGCCTGCGCCGCTGAGTACAGCCGGAGCCCGGCTCAGCAATTGCGAACGTCCAGGGATTCCTCCCACACCAAAGGGGCCAGGACCAAAAGCTCTTGCTGCTCTTCAAGGAGCCAGGCAACCCCATTCACAGCCCCACAAACGCTGGCGCTCTCTCTTGCGAGAGACTCCCAAAGTCCAACACTAGCTGCCTGCGCCGCTCGGTACAGCCAGAGCCCGGCTCACCAATTGCGAACGTCCAGGGATTCCTCCCACACCAAAGGTACCAGGACCAAAAGCTCTTGCTGCTCTTCAAGGAGCCAAGCAACCCCATTCACAGCCCCACAAACGCTGGCGCTCTCTCTTGCGAGAGCCTCCCAAAGTCCAATACTAGCTGCCTGCGCCCCTCAGTACAGCCGGAGCCCGGCTCAGCAATTGCGAACGTCCAGGGATTCCTCCCACACCAAAGGGGCCAGGACCAAAAGCTCTTGCTGCTCTTCAAGGAGCCAGGCAACCCCATTCACAGCCCCACAAACGCTGGCGCTCTCTCTTGCGAGAGCCTCCCAAAGTCCAATACTAGCTGCCTGCAATCCTCGGTACAGCCGGAGCCCGGCTCAGCAATTGCGAACGTCCAGGGATTCTTCCCACACCAAAGGTGCCAGGACTAAAAGCTCTTGCTGCTCTTCAAGGAGCCAGGCAACCCCATTCACAGCCCCACAAATGCTGGCGCTCTCTCTTGCGAGAGACTCCCAAAGTCCAATACTAGCTGCCTGCACCGCTGAGTACAGCCGGAGCCCGGCTCAGCAATTGCGAACGTCCAGGGATTCCTCCCACACCAAAGGGGCCAGGACCAAAAGCTCTTGCTGCTCTTCAAGGAGCCAGGCAACCCCATTCACAGCCCCACAAACGCTGGCGCTCTCTCTTGCGAGAGACTCCCAAAGTCCAACACTATCTGCCTGCGCCGCTCGGTACAGCCAGAGCCCGGCTCACCAATTGCGAACGTCCAGGGATTCCTCCCACACCAAAGGTACCAGGACCAAAAGCTCTTGCTGCTCTTCAAGGAGCCAAGCAACCCCATTCACAGCCCCACAAACGCTGGCGCTCTCTCTTGCGACAGCCTCCCAAAGTCCAATACTAGCTGCCTGCGCCGCTCGGTACAGCCAGAGCCCGGCTCAGCAATTGCGAACGTCCAGGGATTCCTCCCACACCAAAGGGGCCAGGACCAAAAGCTCTTGCTGCTCTTCAAGGAGCCAGGCAACCCCATTCACAGCCCCACAAACGCTGGCGCTCTCTCTTACGAGAGCCTCCCAAAGTCCAATACTAGCTGCCTGCACCACCGAGTACAGCCGGAGCCCGGCTCAGCAATTGCAAACGTCCAGGGATTCCTCCCACACCAAAGGTGCCAGGACCAAAAGCTCTTGCTGCTCTTCAAGGAGCCAGGCAACCCCATTCACAGCCCCACAAACGCTGGCGCTCTCTCTTGCGAGAGCCTCCCAAAGTCCAATACTAGCTGCCTGCAATCCTCGGTACAGCCGGAGCAAGGCGCAGCAATTGCGAACGTCCAGGGATTCCTCCCACACCAAAGGTGCCAGGACCAAAAGCTCTTGCTGCTCTTCAAGGAGCCAGGCAACCCCCTTCACAGCCCCACAAACGCTGGCGCTCTCTCTTGCGACAGCCTCCCAAAGTCCAATACTAGCTGCCTGCGCCCCTCAGTACAGCCGGAGCCCGGCTCAGCAATTGCGAACGTCCAGGGATTCCTCCCACACCAAAGGGGCCAGGACCAAAAGCTCTTGCTGCTCTTCAAGGAGCCAGGCAACCCCATTCACAGCCCCACAAACGCTGGCGCTCTCTCTTGCGAGAGCCTCCCAAAGTCCAATACTAGCTGCCTGTGCCCCTCGGTACAGCCGGAGCCCAGCTCAGGAACTGTGAACGTCCAGGGATTCCTCCCACACCAAAGGGGCCAGGACCAAAAGCTCTTGCTGCTCTTCAAGGAGCCAGGCAACCCCATTCACAGCCCCACAAACGCTGGCGCTCTCTCTTGCGACAGCCTCCCAAAGTCCAATACTAGCTGCCTGCGCCCCTCAGTACAGCCGGAGCCCGGCTCAGCAATTGCGAACGTCCAGGGATTCTTCCCACACCAAAGGTGCCAGGACTAAAAGCTCTTGCTGCTCTTCAAGGAGCCAGGCAACCCCATTCACAGCCCCACAAATGCTGGCGCTCTCTCTTGCGAGAGACTCCCAAAGTCCAATACTAGCTGCCTGCGCCGCTGAGTACAGCCGGAGCCCGGCTCAGCAATTGCGAACGTCCAGGGATTCCTCCCACACCAAAGGGGCCAGGACCAAAAGCTCTTGCTGCTCTTCAAGGAGCCAGGCAACCCCATTCACAGCCCCACAAACGCTGGCGCTCTCTCTTGCGAGAGACTCCCAAAGTCCAACACTAGCTGCCTGCGCCGCTCGGTACAGCCAGAGCCCGGCTCACCAATTGCGAACGTCCAGGGATTCCTCCCACACCAAAGGTACCAGGACCAAAAGCTCTTGCTGCTCTTCAAGGAGCCAGGCAACCCCATTCACAGCCCCACAAACGCTGGCGCTCTCTCTTGCGACAGCCTCCCAAAGTCCAATACTAGCTGCCTGCGCCGCTCGGTACAGCCAGAGCCCGGCTCAGCAATTGCGAACGTCCAGGGATTCCTCCCACACCAAAGGTGCCAGGACCAAAAGCTCTTGCTGCTCTTCAAGGAGCCAGGCAACCCCATTCACAGCCCCACAAACGCTGGCGCTCTCTCTTGCGACAGCCTCCCAAAGTCCAATACTAGCTGCCTGCGCCGCTCGGTACAGCCGGAGCCCGGCTCAGCAATTGCAAACGCCCAGGGATTCCTCCCACGCCAAAGGTGCCAGGACCAAAAGCTCTTGCTGCTCTTCAAGGAGCCAGGCAACCCCATTCACAGCCCCACAAACGCTGGCGCTCTCTCTTGCAAGAGACTCCCAAAGTCCAATACTAGCTGCCTGCACCACCGAGTACAGCCGGAGCCCAGCTCAGCAATTGCGAACGTCCAGGGATTCCTCCCACACCAAAGGGGCCAGGACCAAAAGCTCTTGCTGCTCTTCAAGGAGCCAGGCAAACCCATTCACAGCCCCACAAACAATGGCGCTCTCTCTTGCGACAGCCTCCCAAAGTCCAATACTAGCTGCCTGCACCACCGAGTACAGCCGGAGCCCGGCTCAGGAACTGCGAACGTCCAGGGATTCTTCCCACACCAAAGGGGGCAGGACCGAAAGCTCTTGCTGCTCTTCAAGGAGCCAGGCAACCCCATTCACAGCCCCACAAATGCTGGCGCTCTCTCTTGCGAGAGACTCCCAAAGTCCAATACTAGCTGCCTGCGCCGCTGAGTACAGCCGGAGCCCGGCTCAGCAATTGTGAACGTCCAGGGATTCCTCCCACACCAAAGGGGCCAGGACCAAAAGCTCTTGTTGCTCTTCAAGGAGCCAGGCAACCCCATTCACAGCCCCACAAACGCTGGCGCTCTCTCTTGCGAGAGCCTCCCAAAGTCCAATACTAGCTGCCTGCACCACCGAGTACAGCCGGAGCCCGGCTCAGCAATTGCGAACGTCCAGGGATTCCTGCCACACCAAAGGGGCCAGGACCAAAAGCTCTTGCTGCTCTTCAAGGAGCCAGGCAACCCCATTCACAGCCCCACAAACGCTGGCGCTCTCTCTTGCGACAGCCTCCCAAAGTCCAATACTAGCTGCCTGCGCCGCTCGGTACAGCCGGAGCCCGGCTCAGCAATTGCGAACGTCCAGGGATTCCTCCCACACCAAAGGGGCCAGGACCAAAAGCTCTTGCTGCTCTTCAAGGAGCCAGGCAACCCCATTCACAGCCCCACAAACGCTGGCGCTCTCTCTTGCGAGAGACTCCCAAAGTCCAATACTAGCTGCCTGCGCCCCTCAGTACAGCCGGAGCCCGGCTCAGCAATTGCGAACGTCCAGGGATTCCTCCCACACCAAAGGGGCCAGGACCAAAAGCTCTTGCTGCTCTTCAAGGAGCCAGGCAACCCCCTTCACAGCCCCACAAACGCTGGCGCTCTCTCTTGCGAGAGCCTCCCAAAGTCCAATACTAGCTGCCTGCGCCACCGAGTACAGCCGGAGCCCGGCTCAGCAATTGCAAACGTCCAGGGATTCCTCCCACACCAAAGGGGCCAGGACCAAAAGCTCTTGCTGCTCTTGAAGGAGCCAGGCAACCCCATTCACAGCCCCACAAACGCTGGCGCTCTCTCTTGCGAGAGCCTCCCAAAGTCCAATACTAGCTGCCTGCAATCCTCGGTACAGCCGGAGCCAGGCGCAGCAATTGCGAACGTCCAGGGATTCCTCCCACACCAAAGGGGCCAGGACCAAAAGCTCTTGCTGCTCTTCAAGGAGCCAGGCAACCCCATTCACAGCCCCACAAACGCTGGCGCTCTCTCTTGCGAGAGACTCCCAAAGTCCAATACTAGCGGCCTGCGCCCCTCAGTACAGCCGGAGCCCGGCTCAGCAATTGCGAACGTCCAGGGATTCCTCCCACACCAAAGGTGCCAGGACCAAAAGCTCTTGCTGCTCTTCAAGGAGCCAGGCAACCCCATTCACAGCCCCACAAACGCTGGCGCTCTCTCTTGCGAGAGACTCCCAAAGTCCAATACTAGCTGCCTGCGCCCCTCGGTACAGCCGGAGCCCGGCTCAGCAATTGCAAACGCCCAGGGATTCCTCCCACGCCAAAGGTGCCAGGACCAAAAGCTCTTGCTGCTCTTCAAGGAGCCAGGCAACCCCATTCACAGCCCCACAAACGCTGGCGCTCTCTCTTGCGAGAGACTCCCAAAGTCCAATACTAGCTGCCTCCACCACCGAGTACAGCCGGAGCCCGGCTCAGGAACTGCGAACGTCCGGGGATTCCTCCCACACCAGAGGTGCCAGGACCAAAAGCTCTTGCTGCTCTTCAAGGAGCCAGGCAACCCCATTCACAGCCCCACAAACGCTGGCGCTCTCTCTTGCGAGAGCCTCCCAAAGTCCAATACTAGCTGCCTGCGCCCCTCAGTACAGCCGGAGCCCGGCTCAGCAATTGCGAACGTCCAGGGATTCCTCCCACACCAAAGGGGCCAGGACCAAAAGCTCTTGCTGCTCTTCAAGGAGCCAGGCAACCCCATTCACAGCCCCACAAACACTGGCGCTCTCTCTTGCGACAGCCTCCCAAAGTCCAATACTAGCTGCCTGCGCCCCTCAGTACAGCCGGAGCCCGGCTCAGCAATTGCGAACGTCCAGGGATTCTTCCCACACCAAAGGTGCCAGGACCAAAAGCTCTTGCTGCTCTTCAAGGAGCCAGGCAACCCCATTCACAGCCCCACAAACGCTGGCGCTCTCTCTTGCGAGAGCCTCCCAAAGTCCAATACTAGCTGCCTGCGCTGCTGAGTACAGCCGGAGCCCGGCTCAGCAATTGCGAACGTCCAGGGATTCCTCCCACACCAAAGGGGCCAGGACCAAAAGCTCTTGCTGCTCTTCAAGGAGCCAGGCAACCCCATTCACAGCCCCACAAACGCTGGCGCTCTCTCTTGCGAGAGACTCCCAAAGTCCAATACTAGCTGCCTGCGCCCCTCGGTACAGCCGGAGCCCGGCTCAGGAACTGCGAACGTCCGGGGATTCCTCCCACACCAGAGGTGCCAGGACCAAAAGCTCTTGCTGCTCTTCAAGGAGCCAGGCAACCCCATTCACAGCCCCACAAACGCTGGTGCTCTCTCTTGCGAGAGCCTCCCAAAGTCCAATACTAGCTGCCTGCGCCCCTCGGTACAGCCGGAGCCCGGCTCAGCAATTGCGAACGTCCAGGGATTCCTGCCACACCAAAGGGGCCAGGACCAAAAGCTCTTGCTGCTCTTCAAGGAGCCAGGCAACCCCATTCACAGCCCCACAAACACTGGCGCTCTCTCTTGCGACAGCCTCCCAAAGTCCAATACTAGCTGCCTGCGCCGCTCGGTACAGCCAGAGCCCGGCTCAGCAATTGCGAACGTCCAGGGATTCCTCCCACACCAAAGGGGCCAGGACCAAAAGCTCTTGCTGCTCTTCAAGGAGCCAGGCAACCCCATTCACAGCCCCACAAACGCTGGCGCTCTCTCTTACGAGAGCCTCCCAAAGTCCAATACTAGCTGCCTGCACCACCGAGTACAGCCGGAGCCCGGCTCAGCAATTGCAAACGTCCAGGGATTCCTCCCACACCAAAGGTGCCAGGACCAAAAGCTCTTGCTGCTCTTCAAGGAGCCAGGCAACCCCATTCACAGCCCCACAAACGCTGGCGCTCTCTCTTGCGAGAGCCTCCCAAAGTCCAATACTAGCTGCCTGCAATCCTCGGTACAGCCGGAGCAAGGTGCAGCAATTGCGAACGTCCAGGGATTCCTCCCACACCAAAGGGGCCAGGACCAAAAGCTCTTGCTGCTCTTCAAGGAGCCAGGCAACCCCATTCACAGCCCCACAAACGCTGGCGCTCTCTCTTGCGACAGCCTCCCAAAGTCCAATACTAGCTGCCTGCGCCCCTCAGTACAGCCGGAGCCCGGCTCAGCAATTGCGAACGTCCAGGGATTCCTCCCACACCAAAGGGGCCAGGACCAAAAGCTCTTGCTGCTCTTCAAGGAGCCAGGCAACCCCATTCACAGCCCCACAAACGCTGGCGCTCTCTCTTGCGAGAGCCTCCCAAAGTCCAATACTAGCTGCCTGTGCCCCTCGGTACAGCCGGAGCCCGGCTCAGGAACTGCGAACGTCCAGGGATTCCTCCCACACCAAAGGGGCCAGGACCAAAAGCTCTTGCTGCTCTTCAAGGAGCCAGGCAACCCCATTCACAGCCCCACAAACGCTGGCGCTCTCTCTTGCGACAGCCTCCCAAAGTCCAATACTAGCTGCCTGCGCCCCTCAGTACAGCCGGAGCCCGGCTCAGCAATTGCGAACGTCCAGGGATTCTTCCCACACCAAAGGTGCCAGGACTAAAAGCTCTTGCTGCTCTTCAAGGAGCCAGGCAACCCCATTCACAGCCCCACAAATGCTGGCGCTCTCTCTTGCGAGAGACTCCCAAAGTCCAATACTAGCTGCCTGCGCCGCTGAGTACAGCCGGAGCCCGGCTCAGCAATTGCGAACGTCCAGGGATTCCTCCCACACCAAAGGGGCCAGGACCAAAAGCTCTTGCTGCTCTTCAAGGAGCCAGGCAACCCCATTCACAGCCCCACAAACGCTGGCGCTCTCTCTTGCGAGAGACTCCCAAAGTCCAACACTAGCTGCCTGCGCCGCTCGGTACAGCCAGAGCCCGGCTCACCAATTGCGAACGTCCAGGGATTCCTCCCACACCAAAGGGGCCAGGACCAAAAGCTCTTGCTGCTCTTCAAGGAGCCAGGCAACCCCATTCACAGCCCCACAAACGCTGGCGCTCTCTCTTGCGACAGCCTCCCAAAGTGCAATACTAGCTGCCTGCGCCGCTCGGTACAGCCAGAGCCCGGCTCAGCAATTGCGAACGTCCAGGGATTCCTGCCACACCAAAGGGGCCAGGACCAAAAGCTCTTGCTGCTCTTCAAGGAGCCAGGCAACCCCATTCACAGCCCCACAAACGCTGGCGCTCTCTCTTACGAGAGCCTCCCAAAGTCCAATACTAGCTGCCTGCACCACCGAGTACAGCCGGAGCCCGGATCAGCAATTGCGAACGTCCAGGGATTCCTCCCACACCAAAGGGGCCAGGACCAAAAGCTCTTGCTGCTCTTCAAGGAGCCAGGCAACCCCATTCACAGCCCCACAAACGCTGGCGCTCTCTCTTGCGAGAGACTCCCAAAGTCCAATACTAGCTGCCTGTGCCCCTCGGTACAGCCGGAGCCCGGCTCAGGAACTGCGAACGTCCAGGGATTCCTCCCACACCAAAGGGGCCAGGACCAAAAGCTCTTGCTGCTCTTCAAGGAGCCAGGCAACCCCATTCACAGCCCCACAAACGCTGGCGCTCTCTCTTGCGAGAGCCTCCCAAAGTCCAATACTAGCTGCCTGCGCCCCTCAGTACAGCCGGAGCCCGGCTCAGCAATTGCGAACGTCCAGGGATTCCTGCCACACCAAAGGGGCCAGGACCAAAAGCTCTTGCTGCTCTTCAAGGAGCCAGGCAACCCCATTCACAGCCCCACAAACGCTGGCGCTCTCTCTTGCGAGAGACTCCCAAAGTCCAATACTAGCTGCCTGCGCCCCTCGGTACAGCCGGAGCCCGGCTCAGCAATTGCAAACGCCCAGGGATTCCTCCCACACCAAAGGGGCCAGGACCAAAAGCTCTTGCTGCTCTTCAAGGAGCCAGGCAACCCCATTCACAGCCCCACAAACGCTGGCGCTCTCTCTTGCGAGAGACTCCCAAAGTCCAATACTAGCTGCCTGCACCACCGAGTACAGCCGGAGCCCGGCTCAGCAATTGCAAACGTCCAGGGATTCCTCCCACACCAAAGGGGCCAGGACCAAAAGCTCTTGCTGCTCTTCAAGGAGCCAGGCAACCCCATTCACAGCCCCACAAACGCTGGCGCTCTCTCTTGCGACAGCCTCCCAAAGTCCAATACTAGCTGCCTGCGCCCCTCAGTACAGCCGGAGCCCGGATCAGCAATTGCGAACGTCCAGGGATTCCTCCCACACCAAAGGGGCCAGGACCAAAAGCTCTTGCTGCTCTTCAAGGAGCCAGGCAACCCCATTCACAGCCCCACAAACGCTGGCGCTCTCTCTTGCGAGAGACTCCCAAAGTCCAATACTAGCTGCCTGTGCCCCTCGGTACAGCCGGAGCCCGGCTCAGGAACTGCGAACGTCCAGGGATTCCTCCCACACCAAAGGGGCCAGGACCAAAAGCTCTTGCTGCTCTTCAAGGAGCCAGGCAACCCCATTCACAGCCCCACAAACGCTGGCGCTCTCTCTTGCGAGAGCCTCCCAAAGTCCAATACTAGCTGCCTGCGCCCCTCAGTACAGCCGGAGCCCGGCTCAGCAATTGCGAACGTCCAGGGATTCTTCCCACACCGAAGGTGCCAGGACCAAAAGCTCTTGCTGCTCTTCAAGGAGCCAGGCAACCCCATTCACAGCCCCACAAACGCTGGCGCTCTCTCTTGCGAGAGCCTCCCAAAGTCCAATACTAGCTGCCTGCGCCGCTGAGTACAGCCGGAGCCCGGCTCAGCAATTGCGAACGTCCAGGGATTCCTCCCACACCAAAGGGGCCAGGACCAAAAGCTCTTGCTGCTCTTCAAGGAGCCAGGCAACCCCATTCACAGCCCCACAAACGCTGGCGCTCTCTCTTGCGAGAGACTCCCAAAGTCCAATACTAGCTGCCTGCGCCCCTCGGTACAGCCGGAGCCCGGCTCAGCAATTGCAAACGTCCAGGGATTCCTGCCACGCCAAAGGGGCCAGGACCAAAAGCTCTTGCTGCTCTTCAAGGAGCCAGGCAACCCCATTCACAGCCCCACAAACGCTGGCGCTCTCTCTTGCGAGAGACTCCCAAAGTCCAATACTAGCTGCCTGCGCCCCTCAGTACAGCCGGAGCCCGGCTCAGCAATTGCGAACGTCCAGGGATTCCTCCCACACCAAAGGGGCCAGGACCAAAAGCTCTTGCTGCTCTTCAAGGAGCCAGGCAACCCCATTCACAGCCCCACAAACGCTGGCGCTCTCTCTTGCGAGAGCCTCCCAAAGTCCAATACTAGCTGCCTGTGCCCCTCGGTACAGCCGGAGCCAGGCGCAGCAATTGCGAACGTCCAGGGATTCCTCCCACACCAAAGGGGCCAGGACCAAAAGCTCTTGCTGCTCTTCAAGGAGCCAGGCAACCCCATTCACAGCCCCACAAACGCTGGCGCTCTCTCTTGCGAGAGCCTCCCAAAGTCCAATACTAGCTGCCTGTGCCCCTCGGTACAGCCGGAGCAAGGCGCAGCAATTGCGAACGTCCAGGGATTCCTCCCACACCAAAGGGGCCAGGACCAAAAGCTCTTGCTGCTCTTGAAGGAGCCAGGCAACCCCATTCACAGCCCCACAAACGCTGGCGCTCTCTCTTGCGAGAGCCTCCCAAAGTCCAATACTAGCTGCCTGCAATCCTCGGTACAGCCGGAGCCCGGCGCAGCAATTGCGAACGTCCAGGGATTCCTGCCACACCAAAGGTGCCAGGACCAAAAGCTCTTGCTGCTCTTGAAGGAGCCAGGCAACCCCATTCACAGCCCCACAAACGCTGGCGCTCTCTCTTGCGAGAGCCTCCCAAAGTCCAATACTAGCTGCCTGCAATCCTCGGTACAGCCGGAGCCAGGCGCAGCAATTGCGAACGTCCAGGGATTCCTCCCACACCAAAGGGGCCAGGACCAAAAGCTCTTGCTGCTCTTCAAGGAGCCAGGCAACCCCATTCACAGCCCCACAAACGCTGGCGCTCTCTCTTGCGAGAGACTCCCAAAGTCCAATACTAGCTGCCTGCACCACCGAGTACAGCCGGAGCCCGGCTCAGGAACTGCGAACGTCCGGGGATTCCTCCCACACCAGAGGTGCCAGGACCAAAAGCTCTTGCTGCTCTTCAAGGAGCCAGGCAACCCCATTCACAGCCCCACAAACACTGGCGCTCTCTCTTGCGAGAGCCTCCCAAAGTCCAATACTAGCTGCCTGCGCCGCTCGGTACAGCCGGAGCCCGGCTCAGCAATTGCGAACGTCCAGGGATTCCTGCCACACCAAAGGGGCCAGGACCAAAAGCTCTTGCTGCTCTTCAAGGAGCCAGGCAACCCCATTCACAGCCCCACAAACGCTGGCGCTCTCTCTTGCGAGAGCCTCCCAAAGTCCAATACTAGCTGCCTGCAATCCTCGGTACAGCCGGAGCCAGGCGCAGCAATTGCGAACATCCAGGGATTCCTCCCTCCCCAAAGGTGCCAGGACCAAAAGCTCTTGCTGCTCTTCAAGGAGCCAGGCAACCCCATTCACAGCCCCACAAACGCTGGCGGTCTCTCTTGCGACAGCCTCCCAAAGTCCAATACTAGCTGCCTGCGCCCCTCAGTACAGCCGGAGCCCGGCTCAGGAACTGCGAACGTCCAGGGATTCCTCCCACACCAAAGGGGCCAGGACCAAAAGCTCTTGCTGCTCTTCAAGGAGCCAGGCAACCCCATTCACAGCCCCACAAACGCTGGTGCTCTCTCTTGCGAGAGCCTCCCAAAGTCCAATACTAGCTGCCTGCGCCGCTCGGTACAGCCGGAGCCCGGCTCAGCAATTGCGAACGTCCAGGGATTCTTCCCACACCAAAGGTGCCAGGACTAAAAGCTCTTGCTGCTCTTCAAGGAGCCAGGCAACCCCATTCACAGCCCCACAAACGCTGGCGCTCTCTCTTGTGAGAGCCTCCTAAAGTCCAATACTAGCTGCCTGCGCCGCTCGGTACAGCCAGAGCCCGGCTCAGCAATTGCAAACGTCCAGGGATTCCTGCCACACCAAAGGGGCCAGGACCAAAAGCTCTTGCTGCTCTTCAAGGAGCCAGGCAACCCCATTCACAGCCCCACAAACGCTGGCGCTCTCTCTTGCGAGAGACTCCCAAAGTCCAACATTAGCTGCCTGCACCACCGAGTACAGCCGGAGCCCATCTCAGCAATTGCGAACGTCCAGGGATTCCTCCCACACCAAAGGGGCCAGGACCAAAAGCTCTTGCTGCTCTTCAAGGAGCCAGGCAACCCCATTCACAGCCCCACAAACGCTGGCGCTCTCTCTTGCGACAGCCTCCCAAAGTCCAATACTAGCTGCCTGCGCCCCTCGGTACAGCCGGAGCCAGGCGCAGCAATTGCGAACGTCCAGGGATTCCTCCCACACCAAAGGGGGCAGGACCAAAAGCTCTTGCTGCTCTTCAAGGAGCCAGGCAACCCCATTCACAGCCCCACAAACGCTGGCGCTCTCTCTTGCGAGAGCCTCCCAAAGTCCAATACTAGCTGCCTGCAATCCTCGGTACAGCCGGAGCCAGGCGCAGCAATTGCGAACATCCAGGGATTCCTCCCTCCCCAAAGGTGCCAGGACCAAAAGCTCTTGCTGCTCTTCAAGGAGCCAGGCAACCCCATTCACAGCCCCACAAACGCTGGCGCTCTCTCTTGCGAGAGCCTCCCAAAGTCCAATACTAGCTGCCTGCGCCGCTCGGTACAGCCGGAGCCCGGCTCAGCAATTGCAAACGCCCAGGGATTCCTCCCACACCAAAGGGGCCAGGACCAAAAGCTCTTGCTGCTCTTCAAGGAGCCAGGCAACCCCATTCACAGCCCCACAAACGCTGGCGCTCTCTCTTGCGAGAGACTCCCAAAGTCCAATACTAGCTGCCTGCACCACCGAGTACAGCCGGAGCCCGGCTCAGCAATTGCGAACGTCCAGGGATTCCTGCCACACCAAAGGGGCCAGGACCAAAAGCTCTTGCTGCTCTTCAAGGAGCCAGGCAACCCCATTCACAGCCCCACAAACGCTGGCGCTCTCTCTTGCGACAGCCTCCCAAAGTCCAATACTAGCTGCCTGCGCCCCTCGGTACAGCCGGAGCCTGGCTCAGCAATTGCAAACGCCCAGGGATTCCTCCCACGCCAAAGGTGCCAGGACCAAAAGCTCTTGCTGCTCTTCAAGGAGCCAGGCAACCCCATTCACAGCCCCACAAACGCTGGCGCTCTCTCTTGCGAGAGACTCCCAAAGTCCAATACTAGCTGCCTACACCACCGAGTACAGCCGGAGCCCGGCTCAGGAACTGCGAACGTCCGGGGATTCCTCCCACACCAGAGGTGCCAGGACCAAAAGCTCTTGCTGCTCTTCAAGGAGCCAGGCAACCCCATTCACAGCCCCACAAACGCTGGTGCTCTCTCTTGCGAGAGCCTCCCAAAGTCCAATACTAGCTGCCTGCGCCGCTCGGTACAGCCGGAGCCCGGCTCAGCAATTGCGAACGTCCAGGGATTCCTCCCACACCAAAGGGGCCAGGACCAAAAGCTCTTGCTGCTCTTGAAGGAGCCAGGCAACCCCATTCACAGCCCCACAAACGCTGGCGCTCTCTCTTGCGACAGCCTCCCAAAGTCCAATACTAGCTGCCTGCAATCCTCGGTACAGCCGGAGCCAGGCGCAGCAATTGCGAACGTCCAGGGATTCCTCCCACACCAAAGGGGCCAGGACCAAAAGCTCTTGCTGCTCTTCAAGGAGCCAGGCAACCCCATTCACAGCCCCACAAACGCTGGCGCTCTCTCTTGCGAGAGACTCCCAAAGTCCAATACTAGCTGCCTGCACCACCGAGTACAGCCGGAGCCCGGCTCAGGAACTGCGAACGTCCGGGGATTCCTCCCACACCAGAGGTGCCAGGACCAAAAGCTCTTGCTGCTCTTCAAGGAGCCAGGCAACCCCATTCACAGCCCCACAAACACTGGTGCTCTCTCTTGCGAGAGCCTCCCAAAGTCCAATACTAGCTGCCTGCGCCGCTCGGTACAGCCGGAGCCCGGCTCAGCAATTGCGAACGTCCAGGGATTCCTGCCACACCAAAGGGGCCAGGACCAAAAGCTCTTGCTGCTCTTCAAGGAGCCAGGCAACCCCATTCACAGCCCCACAAACGCTGGCGGTCTCTCTTGCGACAGCCTCCCAAAGTCCAATACTAGCTGCCTGCGCCCCTCAGTACAGCCGGAGCCCGGCTCAGGAACTGCGAACGTCCAGGGATTCCTCCCACACCAAAGGGGCCAGGACCAAAAGCTCTTGCTGCTCTTCAAGGAGCCAGGCAACCCCATTCACAGCCCCACAAACGCTGGCGCTCTCTCTTGCGAGAGACTCCCAAAGTCCAATACTAGCTGCCTGCGCCGCTCGGTACAGCCGGAGCCCGGCTCAGCAATTGCGAACGTCCAGGGATTCTTCCCACACCAAAGGTGCCAGGACTAAAAGCTCTTGCTGCTCTTCAAGGAGCCAAGCAACCCCATTCACAGCCCCACAAACGCTGGCGCTCTCTCTTGCGACAGCCTCCTAAAGTCCAATACTAGCTGCCTGCGCCGCTCGGTACAGCCAGAGCCCGGCTCAGCAATTGCAAACGTCCAGGGATTCCTGCCACAGCAAAGGGGCCAGGACCAAAAGCTCTTGCTGCTCTTCAAGGAGCCAGGCAACCCCATTCACAGCCCCACAAACGCTGGCGCTCTCTCTTGCGAGAGACTCCCAAAGTCCAACATTAGCTGCCTGCACCACCGAGTACAGCCGGAGCCCATCTCAGCAATTGCGAACGTCCAGGGATTCCTCCCACACCAAAGGGGCCAGGACCAAAAGCTCTTGCTGCTCTTCAAGGAGCCAGGCAACCCCATTCACAGCCCCACAAACGCTGGCGCTCTCTCTTGCGAGAGCCTCCCAAAGTCCAATACTAGCTGCCTGCGCCCCTCGGTACAGCCGGAGCCAGGCGCAGCAATTGCGAACGTCCAGGGATTCCTCCCACACCAAAGGGGCCAGGACCAAAAGCTCTTGCTGCTCTTCAAGGAGCCAGGCAACCCCATTCACAGCCCCACAAACGCTGGCGCTCTCTCTTGCGAGAGCCTCCCAAAGTCCAATACTAGCTGCCTGCAATCCTCGGTACAGCCGGAGCCAGGCGCAGCAATTGCGAACATCCAGGGATTCCTCCCTCCCCAAAGGTGCCAGGACCAAAAGCTCTTGCTGCTCTTCAAGGAGCCAGGCAACCCCATTCACAGCCCCACAAACGCTGGCGCTCTCTCTTGCGAGAGCCTCCCAAAGTCCAATACTAGCTGCCTGCGCCGCTCGGTACAGCCGGAGCCCGGCTCAGCAATTGCAAACGCCCAGGGATTCCTCCCACACCAAAGGGGCCAGGACCAAAAGCTCTTGCTGCTCTTCAAGGAGCCAGGCAACCCCATTCACAGCCCCACAAACGCTGGCGCTCTCTCTTGCGAGAGACTCCCAAAGTCCAATACTAGCTGCCTGCACCACCGAGTACAGCCGGAGCCCGGCTCAGCAATTGCGAACGTCCAGGGATTCCTGCCACACCAAAGGGGCCAGGACCAAAAGCTCTTGCTGCTCTTCAAGGAGCCAGGCAACCCCATTCACAGCCCCACAAACGCTGGCGCTCTCTCTTGCGACAGCCTCCCAAAGTCCAATACTAGCTGCCTGCGCCCCTCGGTACAGCCGGAGCCTGGCTCAGCAATTGCAAACGCCCAGGGATTCCTCCCACGCCAAAGGTGCCAGGACCAAAAGCTCTTGCTGCTCTTCAAGGAGCCAGGCAACCCCATTCACAGCCCCACAAACGCTGGCGCTCTCTCTTGCGAGAGACTCCCAAAGTCCAATACTAGCTGCCTACACCACCGAGTACAGCCGGAGCCCGGCTCAGGAACTGCGAACGTCCGGGGATTCCTCCCACACCAGAGGTGCCAGGACCAAAAGCTCTTGCTGCTCTTCAAGGAGCCAGGCAATCCCATTCACAGCCCCACAAACGCTGGTGCTCTCTCTTGCGAGAGCCTCCCAAAGTCCAATACTAGCTGCCTGCGCCGCTCGGTACAGCCGGAGCCCGGCTCAGCAATTGCGAACGTCCAGGGATTCCTCCCACACCAAAGGGGCCAGGACCAAAAGCTCTTGCTGCTCTTCAAGGAGCCAGGCAACCCCATTCACAGCCCCACAAACGCTGGCGCTCTCTCTTGCGACAGCCTCCCAAAGTCCAATACTAGCTGCCTGTGCCCCTCGGTACAGCCGGAGCCCGGCTCAGGAACTGCGAACGTCCAGGGATTCCTCCCACACCAAAGGGGCCAGGACCAAAAGCTCTTGCTGCTCTTCAAGGAGCCAGGCAACCCCATTCACAGCCCCACAAACGCTGGCGCTCTCTCTTGCGAGAGACTCCCAAAGTCCAATACTAGCTGCCTGCACCACCGAGTACAGCCGGAGCCCGGCTCAGGAACTGCGAACGTCCGGGGATTCCTCCCACACCAGAGGTGCCAGGACCAAAAGCTCTTGCTGCTCTTCAAGGAGCCAGGCAACCCCATTCACAGCCCCACAAACGCTGGCGCTCTCTCTTGCGACAGCCTCCCAAAGTCCAATACTAGCTGCCTGCGCTGCTCAGTACAGCCGGAGCCCGGCTCAGCAATTGCGAACGTCCAGGGATTCCTGCCACACCAAAGGGGCCAGGACTAAAAGCTCTTGCTGCTCTTCAAGGAGCCAGGCAACCCCATTCACAGCCCCACAAATGCTGGCGCTCTCTCTTGCGAGAGCCTCCCAAAGTCCAATACTAGCTGCCTGCGCCGCTGAGTACAGCCGGAGCCCGGCGCAGCAATTGCGAACGTCCAGGGATTCCTCCCACACCAAAGGGGCCAGGACCAAAAGCTCTTGCTGCTCTTCAAGGAGCCAGGCAACCCCATTCACAGCCCCACAAACGCTGGCACTCTCTCTTGCGAGAGAC
Organism: Platalea leucorodia; assembly: GCF_965183815.1. NCBI lineage: Eukaryota > Metazoa > Chordata > Aves > Pelecaniformes > Threskiornithidae > Platalea > Platalea leucorodia. The sequence continues at coordinate 256,219 of NW_028121425.1, read as the reverse complement.
TCCCAAAGTCCAATACTAGCTGCCTGCACCACCGAGTACAGCCGGAGCCCAGCTCAGCAATTGCGAACGACCAGGGATTCCTGCCACACCAAAGGGGCCAGGACCAAAAGCTCTTGCTGCTCTTCAAGGAGCCAGGCAACCCCATTCACAGCCCCACAAACGCTGGCGCTCTCTCTTGCGACAGCCTCCCAAAGTCCAACACTAGCTGCCTGCGCCCCTCAGTACAGCCGGAGCCCGGCTCAGCAATTGCGAACGTCCAGGGATTCCTCCCACACCAAAGGGGCCAGGACCAAAAGCTCTTGCTGCTCTTCAAGGAGCCAGGCAACCCCATTCACAGCCCCACAAACGCTGGCGCTCTCTCTTGCGACAGCCTCCCAAAGTCCAATACTAGCTGCCTGCACCACCGAGTACAGCCGGAGCCCGGCTCAGGAACTGCGAACGTCCAGGGATTCCTCCCACACCAGAGGTGCCAGGACCAAAAGCTCTTGCTGCTCTTCAAGGAGCCAGGCAACCCCATTCACATCCCCACAAACGCTGGCGCTCTCTCTTGCGACAGCCTCCCAAAGTCCAATACTAGCTGCCTGCGCCGCTCGGTACAGCCAGAGCCCGGCTCAGGAACTGCGAACGTCCAGGGATTCCTCCCACACCAAAGGGGCCAGGACCAAAAGCTCTTGCTGCTCTTCAAGGAGCCAGGCAACCCCATTCACAGCCCCACAAACGCTGGCGCTCTCTCTTGCGAGAGACTCCCAAAGTCCAATACTAGCTGCCTGCACCACCGAGTACAGCCGGAGCCCAGATCAGCAATTGCGAACGTCCAGGGATTCCTCCCTCCCCAAAGGTGCCAGGACCAAAAGCTCTTGCTGCTCTTCAAGGAGCCAGGCAACCCCATTCACAGCCCCACAAACGCTGGCGCTCTCTCTTGCGAGAGCCTCCCAAAGTCCAATACTAGCTGCCTGCGCCCCTCAGTACAGCCGGAGCCCGGCTCAGCAATTGCGAACGTCCAGGGATTCCTCCCACACCAAAGGGGCCAGGACCAAAAGCTCTTGCTGCTCTTCAAGGAGCCAGGCAACCCCATTCACAGCCCCACAAACGCTGGCGCTCTCTCTTGCGAGAGCCTCCCAAAGTCCAATACTAGCTGCCTGCAATCCTCGGTACAGCCGGAGCCAGGCGCAGCAATTGCGAACATCCAGGGATTCCTCCCTCCCCAAAGGTGCCAGGACCAAAAGCTCTTGCTGCTCTTCAAGGAGCCAGGCAACCCCATTCACAGCCCCACAAACGCTGGCGCTCTCTCTTGCGAGAGCCTCCCAAAGTCCAATACTAGCTGCCTGCGCCCCTCGGTACAGCCGGAGCCCGGCTCAGCAATTGCAAACGCCCAGGGATTCCTCCCACACCAAAGGGGCCAGGACCAAAAGCTCTTGCTGCTCTTGAAGGAGCCAGGCAACCCCATTCACAGCCCCACAAACGCTGGCGCTCTCTCTTGCGAGAGACTCCCAAAGTCCAATACTAGCTGCCTGCACCACCGAGTACAGCCGGAGCCCGGCTCAGCAATTGCGAACGTCCGGGGATTCCTCCCACACCAGAGGTGCCAGGACCAAAAGCTCTTGCTGCTCTTCAAGGAGCCAGGCAACCCCATTCACAGCCCCACAAACGCTGGTGCTCTCTCTTGCGAGAGCCTCCCAAAGTCCAATACTAGCTGCCTGTGCCCCTCGGTACAGCCGGAGCCCGGCTCAGGAACTGCGAACGTCCAGGGATTCCTCCCACACCAAAGGGGCCAGGACCAAAAGCTCTTGCTGCTCTTCAAGGAGCCAGGCAACCCCATTCACAGCCCCACAAACGCTGGCGCTCTCTCTTGCGAGAGACTCCCAAAGTCCAATACTAGCTGCCTGCACCACCGAGTACAGCCGGAGCCCGGCTCAGGAACTGCGAACGTCCGGGGATTCCTCCCACACCAGAGGTGCCAGGACCAAAAGCTCTTGCTGCTCTTCAAGGAGCCAGGCAACCCCATTCACAGCCCCACAAACGCTGGCGCTCTCTCTTGCGAGAGCCTCCCAAAGTCCAATACTAGCTGCCTGCGCCCCTCAGTACAGCCGGAGCCCGGCTCAGCAATTGCGAACGTCCAGGGATTCCTGCCACACCAAAGGGGCCAGGACTAAAAGCTCTTGCTGCTCTTCAAGGAGCCAGGCAACCCCATTCACAGCCCCACAAATGCTGGCGCTCTCTCTTGCGAGAGCCTCCCAAAGTCCAATACTAGCTGCCTGCGCCGCTGAGTACAGCCGGAGCCCGGCGCAGCAATTGCGAACGTCCAGGGATTCCTCCCACACCAAAGGGGCCAGGACCAAAAGCTCTTGCTGCTCTTCAAGGAGCCAGGCAACCCCATTCACAGCCCCACAAACGCTGGCACTCTCTCTTGCGAGAGACTCCCAAAGTCCAATACTAGCTGCCTGCACCACCGAGTACAGCCGGAGCCCAGCTCAGCAATTGCGAACGACCAGGGATTCCTGCCACACCAAAGGGGCCAGGACCAAAAGCTCTTGCTGCTCTTCAAGGAGCCAGGCAACCCCATTCACAGCCCCACAAACGCTGGCGCTCTCTCTTGCGACAGCCTCCCAAAGTCCAACACTAGCTGCCTGCGCCCCTCGGTACAGCCGGAGCCCGGCTCAGCAATTGCGAACGTCCAGGGATTCCTCCCACACCAAAGGGGCCAGGACCAAAAGCTCTTGCTGCTCTTCAAGGAGCCAGGCAACCCCATTCACAGCCCCACAAACGCTGGCGCTCTCTCTTGCAAGAGACTCCCAAAGTCCAATACTAGCTGCCTGCACCACCGAGTACAGCCGGAGCCCGGCTCAGGAACTGCGAACGTCCAGGGATTCCTCCCACACCAGAGGTGCCAGGACCAAAAGCTCTTGCTGCTCTTCAAGGAGCCAGGCAACCCCATTCACATCCCCACAAACGCTGGCGCTCTCTCTTGCGACAGCCTCCCAAAGTCCAATACTAGCTGCCTGCGCCGCTCGGTACAGCCAGAGCCCGGCTCAGGAACTGCGAACGTCCAGGGATTCCTCCCACACCAAAGGGGCCAGGACCAAAAGCTCTTGCTGCTCTTCAAGGAGCCAGGCAACCCCATTCACAGCCCCACAAACGCTGGCGCTCTCTCTTGCGAGAGACTCCCAAAGTCCAATACTAGCTGCCTGCACCACCGAGTACAGCCGGAGCCCAGATCAGCAATTGCGAACGTCCAGGGATTCCTCCCTCCCCAAAGGTGCCAGGACCAAAAGCTCTTGCTGCTCTTCAAGGAGCCAGGCAACCCCATTCACAGCCCCACAAACGCTGGCGCTCTCTCTTGCGAGAGCCTCCCAAAGTCCAATACTAGCTGCCTGCGCCCCTCAGTACAGCCGGAGCCCGGCTCAGCAATTGCGAACGTCCAGGGATTCCTCCCACACCAAAGGGGCCAGGACCAAAAGCTCTTGCTGCTCTTCAAGGAGCCAGGCAACCCCATTCACAGCCCCACAAACGCTGGCGCTCTCTCTTGCGAGAGCCTCCCAAAGTCCAATACTAGCTGCCTGCAATCCTCGGTACAGCCGGAGCCAGGCGCAGCAATTGCGAACATCCAGGGATTCCTCCCTCCCCAAAGGTGCCAGGACCAAAAGCTCTTGCTGCTCTTCAAGGAGCCAGGCAACCCCATTCACAGCCCCACAAACGCTGGCGCTCTCTCTTGCGAGAGCCTCCCAAAGTCCAATACTAGCTGCCTGCGCCCCTCGGTACAGCCGGAGCCCGGCTCAGCAATTGCAAACGCCCAGGGATTCCTCCCACACCAAAGGGGCCAGGACCAAAAGCTCTTGCTGCTCTTGAAGGAGCCAGGCAACCCCATTCACAGCCCCACAAACGCTGGCGCTCTCTCTTGCGAGAGACTCCCAAAGTCCAATACTAGCTGCCTGCACCACCGAGTACAGCCGGAGCCCGGCTCAGCAATTGCGAACGTCCAGGGATTCCTGCCACACCAAAGGGGCCAGGACCAAAAGCTCTTGCTGCTCTTCAAGGAGCCAGGCAACCCCATTCACAGCCCCACAAACGCTGGCGCTCTCTCTTGCGAGAGACTCCCAAAGTCCAATACTAGCTGCCTGCGCCCCTCGGTACAGCCGGAGCCTGGCTCAGCAATTGCAAACGCCCAGGGATTCCTCCCACGCCAAAGGTGCCAGGACCAAAAGCTCTTGCTGCTCTTCAAGGAGCCAGGCAACCCCATTCACAGCCCCACAAACGCTGGCGCTCTCTCTTGCGAGAGACTCCCAAAGTCCAATACTAGCTGCCTACACCACCGAGTACAGCCGGAGCCCGGCTCAGGAACTGCGAACGTCCGGGGATTCCTCCCACACCAGAGGTGCCAGGACCAAAAGCTCTTGCTGCTCTTCAAGGAGCCAGGCAACCCCATTCACAGCCCCACAAACGCTGGCGCTCTCTCTTGCGACAGCCTCCCAAAGTCCAATACTAGCTGCCTGTGCCCCTCGGTACAGCCGGAGCCCGGCTCAGGAACTGCGAACGTCCAGGGATTCCTCCCACACCAAAGGGGCCAGGACCAAAAGCTCTTGCTGCTCTTCAAGGAGCCAGGCAACCCCATTCACAGCCCCACAAACGCTGGCGCTCTCTCTTGCGACAGCCTCCCAAAGCCCAATACTAGCTGCCTGCACCACCGAGTACAGCCGGAGCCCGGCTCAGGAACTGCGAACGTCCGGGGATTCCTCCCACACCAGAGGTGCCAGGACCAAAAGCTCTTGCTGCTCTTCAAGGAGCCAGGCAACCCCATTCACAGCCCCACAAACGCTGGCGCTCTCTCTTGCGAGAGACTCCCAAAGTCCAATACTAGCTGCCTGCGCCCCTCAGTACAGCCGGAGCCCGGCTCAGCAATTGCGAACGTCCAGGGATTCCTGCCACACCAAAGGGGCCAGGACCAAAAGCTCTTGCTGCTCTTCAAGGAGCCAGGCAACCCCATTCACAGCCCCACAAATGCTGGCGCTCTCTCTTGCGAGAGCCTCCCAAAGTCCAATACTAGCTGCCTGCGCCCCTCAGTACAGCCGGAGCCCGGCGCAGCAATTGCGAACGTCCAGGGATTCCTCCCACACCAAAGGGGCCAGGACCAAAAGCTCTTGCTGCTCTTCAAGGAGCCAGGCAACCCCATTCACAGCCCCACAAACGCTGGCGCTCTCTCTTGCGAGAGCCTCCCAAAGTCCAATACTAGCTGCCTGTGCCCCTCGGTACAGCCGGAGCCCAGCTCAGGAACTGCGAACGTCCAGGGATTCCTGCCACACCAAAGGGGCCAGGACCAAAAGCTCTTGCTGCTCTTCAAGGAGCCAGGCAACCCCATTCACAGCCCCACAAACGCTGGCGCTCTCTCTTGCGACAGCCTCCCAAAGTCCAACACTAGCTGCCTGCGCCCCTCGGTACAGCCGGAGCCCGGCTCAGGAACTGCGAACGTCCAGGGATTCCTCCCACACCAAAGGGGCCAGGACCAAAAGCTCTTGCTGCTCTTCAAGGAGCCAGGCAACCCCATTCACAGCCCCACAAACGCTGGCGCTCTCTCTTGCGACAGCCTCCCAAAGTCCAATACTAGCTGCCTGCACCACCGAGTACAGCCGGAGCCCGGCTCAGGAACTGCGAACGTCCAGGGATTCCTCCCACACCAGAGGTGCCAGGACCAAAAGCTCTTGCTGCTCTTCAAGGAGCCAGGCAACCCCATTCACAGCCCCACAAACGCTGGCGCTCTCTCTTGCGAGAGCCTCCCAAAGTCCAATACTAGCTGCCTGCAATCCTCGGTACAGCCGGAGCCAGGCGCAGCAATTGCGAACATCCAGGGATTCCTCCCTCCCCAAAGGTGCCAGGACCAAAAGCTCTTGCTGCTCTTCAAGGAGCCAGGCAACCCCATTCACAGCCCCACAAACGCTGGCGCTCTCTCTTGCGAGAGCCTCCCAAAGTCCAATACTAGCTGCCTGCGCCCCTCGGTACAGCCGGAGCCCGGCTCAGCAATTGCAAACGCCCAGGGATTCCTCCCACACCAAAGGGGCCAGGACCAAAAGCTCTTGCTGCTCTTGAAGGAGCCAGGCAACCCCATTCACAGCCCCACAAACGCTGGCGCTCTCTCTTGCGAGAGACTCCCAAAGTCCAATACTAGCTGCCTGCACCACCGAGTACAGCCGGAGCCCGGCTCAGCAATTGCGAACGTCCAGGGATTCCTGCCACACCAAAGGGGCCAGGACCAAAAGCTCTTGCTGCTCTTCAAGGAGCCAGGCAACCCCATTCACAGCCCCACAAACGCTGGCGCTCTCTCTTGCGAGAGACTCCCAAAGTCCAATACTAGCTGCCTGCGCCCCTCGGTACAGCCGGAGCCTGGCTCAGCAATTGCAAACGCCCAGGGATTCCTCCCACGCCAAAGGTGCCAGGACCAAAAGCTCTTGCTGCTCTTCAAGGAGCCAGGCAACCCCATTCACAGCCCCACAAACGCTGGCGCTCTCTCTTGCGAGAGACTCCCAAAGTCCAATACTAGCTGCCTACACCACCGAGTACAGCCGGAGCCCGGCTCAGGAACTGCGAACGTCCGGGGATTCCTCCCACACCAGAGGTGCCAGGACCAAAAGCTCTTGCTGCTCTTCAAGGAGCCAGGCAACCCCATTCACAGCCCCACAAACGCTGGCGCTCTCTCTTGCGACAGCCTCCCAAAGTCCAATACTAGCTGCCTGTGCCCCTCGGTACAGCCGGAGCCCGGCTCAGGAACTGCGAACGTCCAGGGATTCCTCCCACACCAAAGGGGCCAGGACCAAAAGCTCTTGCTGCTCTTCAAGGAGCCAGGCAACCCCATTCACAGCCCCACAAACGCTGGCGCTCTCTCTTGCGACAGCCTCCCAAAGCCCAATACTAGCTGCCTGCACCACCGAGTACAGCCGGAGCCCGGCTCAGGAACTGCGAACGTCCGGGGATTCCTCCCACACCAGAGGTGCCAGGACCAAAAGCTCTTGCTGCTCTTCAAGGAGCCAGGCAACCCCATTCACAGCCCCACAAACGCTGGCGCTCTCTCTTGCGAGAGACTCCCAAAGTCCAATACTAGCTGCCTGCGCCCCTCAGTACAGCCGGAGCCCGGCTCAGCAATTGCGAACGTCCAGGGATTCCTGCCACACCAAAGGGGCCAGGACCAAAAGCTCTTGCTGCTCTTCAAGGAGCCAGGCAACCCCATTCACAGCCCCACAAATGCTGGCGCTCTCTCTTGCGAGAGCCTCCCAAAGTCCAATACTAGCTGCCTGCGCCCCTCAGTACAGCCGGAGCCCGGCGCAGCAATTGCGAACGTCCAGGGATTCCTCCCACACCAAAGGGGCCAGGACCAAAAGCTCTTGCTGCTCTTGAAGGAGCCAGGCAACCCCATTCACAGCCCCACAAACGCTGGCACTCTCTCTTGCGAGAGACTCCCAAAGTCCAATACTAGCTGCCTGCACCACCGAGTACAGCCGGAGCCCAGCTCAGCAATTGCGAACGACCAGGGATTCCTGCCACACCAAAGGGGCCAGGACCAAAAGCTCTTGCTGCTCTTCAAGGAGCCAGGCAACCCCATTCACAGCCCCACAAACGCTGGCGCTCTCTCTTGCGACAGCCTCCCAAAGTCCAACACTAGCTGCCTGCGCCCCTCGGTACAGCCGGAGCCCGGCTCAGGAACTGCGAACGTCCAGGGATTCCTCCCACACCAAAGGGGCCAGGACCAAAAGCTCTTGCTGCTCTTCAAGGAGCCAGGCAACCCCATTCACAGCCCCACAAACGCTGGCGCTCTCTCTTGCGACAGCCTCCCAAAGTCCAATACTAGCTGCCTGCACCACCGAGTACAGCCGGAGCCCGGCTCAGGAACTGCGAACGTCCAGGGATTCCTCCCACACCAGAGGTGCCAGGACCAAAAGCTCTTGCTGCTCTTCAAGGAGCCAGGCAACCCCATTCACATCCCCACAAACGCTGGCGCTCTCTCTTTCGAGAGACTCCCAAAGTCCAATACTAGCTGCCTGCGCCGCTCGGTACAGCCAGAGCCCGGCTCAGCAATTGCGAACGTCCAGGGATTCCTCACACGCCAAAGGTGCCAGGACCAAAAGCTCTTGCTGCTCTTCAAGGAGCCAGGCAACCCCATTCACAGCCCCACAAACGCTGGCGCTCTCTCTTGCGAGAGACTCCCAAAGTCCAATACTAGCTGCCTGCACCACCGAGTACAGCCGGAGCCCAGATCAGCAATTGCGAACGTCCAGGGATTCCTCCCTCCCCAAAGGTGCCAGGACCAAAAGCTCTTGCTGCTCTTCAAGGAGCCAGGCAACCCCATTCACAGCCCCACAAACGCTGGCGCTCTCTCTTGCGAGAGCCTCCCAAAGTCCAATACTAGCTGCCTGCGCCCCTCAGTACAGCCGGAGCCCGGCTCAGCAATTGCAAACGTCCAGGGATTCCTCCCACACCAAAGGGGCCAGGACCAAAAGCTCTTGCTGCTCTTCAAGGAGCCAGGCAACCCCATTCACAGCCCCACAAACGCTGGCGCTCTCTCTTGCGAGAGACTCCCAAAGTCCAATACTAGCTGCCTGCGCCCCTCGGTACAGCCGGAGCAAGGCGCAGCAATTGCGAACGTCCAGGGATTCCTGCCACACCAAAGAGGCCAGGACCAAAAGCTCTTGCTGCTCTTGAAGGAGCCAGGCAACCCCATTCACAGCCCCACAAACGCTGGCGCTCTCTCTTGCAAGAGACTCCCAAAGTCCAATACTAGCTGCCTGCAATCCTCGGTACAGCCGGAGCCAGGCGCAGCAATTGCGAACGTCCAGGGATTCCTGCCACACCAAAGGGGCCAGGACCAAAAGCTCTTGCTGCTCTTCAAGGAGCCAGGCAACCCCATTCACAGCCCCACAAACGCTGGCGCTCTCTCTTTCGAGAGACTCCCAAAGTCCAATACTAGCTGCCTGCGCCGCTCGGTACAGCCGGAGCCTGGCTCAGCAATTGCAAACGCCCAGGGATTCCTCCCACGCCAAAAGGTGCCAGGACCAAAAGCTCTTGCTGCTCTTCAAGGAGCCAGGCAACCCCATTCACAGCCCCACAAACGCTGGCGCTCTCTCTTGCGAGAGACTCCCAAAGTCCAATACTAGCTGCCTACACCACCGAGTACAGCCGGAGCCCGGCTCAGGAACTGCGAACGTCCGGGGATTCCTCCCACACCAGAGGTGCCAGGACCAAAAGCTCTTGCTGCTCTTCAAGGAGCCAGGCAACCCCATTCACAGCCCCACAAACGCTGGTGCTCTCTCTTGCGAGAGCCTCCCAAAGTCCAATACTAGCTGCCTGCGCCGCTCGGTACAGCCGGAGCCCGGCTCAGCAATTGCGAACGTCCAGGGATTCCTCCCACACCAAAGGGGCCAGGACCAAAAGCTCTTGCTGCTCTTCAAGGAGCCAGGCAACCCCATTCACAGCCCCACAAACGCTGGCGCTCTCTCTTGCGACAGCCTCCCAAAGTCCAATACTAGCTGCCTGTGCCCCTCGGTACAGCCGGAGCCCGGCTCAGGAACTGCGAACGTCCAGGGATTCCTCCCACACCAAAGGGGCCAGGACCAAAAGCTCTTGCTGCTCTTCAAGGAGCCAGGCAACCCCATTCACAGCCCCACAAACGCTGGCGCTCTCTCTTGCGAGAGACTCCCAAAGTCCAATACTAGCTGCCTGCACCACCGAGTACAGCCGGAGCCCGGCTCAGGAACTGCGAACGTCCGGGGATTCCTCCCACACCAGAGGTGCCAGGACCAAAAGCTCTTGCTGCTCTTCAAGGAGCCAGGCAACCCCATTCACAGCCCCACAAACGCTGGCGCTCTCTCTTGCGAGAGACTCCCAAAGTCCAATACTAGCTGCCTGCGCCCCTCAGTACAGCCGGAGCCCGGCTCAGCAATTGCGAACGTCCAGGGATTCCTGCCACACCAAAGGGGCCAGGACCAAAAGCTCTTGCTGCTCTTCAAGGAGCCAGGCAACCCCATTCACAGCCCCACAAATGCTGGCGCTCTCTCTTGCGAGAGCCTCCCAAAGTCCAATACTAGCTGCCTGCGCCGCTGAGTACAGCCGGAGCCCGGCGCAGCAATTGCGAACGTCCAGGGATTCCTCCCACACCAAAGGGGCCAGGACCAAAAGCTCTTGCTGCTCTTCAAGGAGCCAGGCAACCCCATTCACAGCCCCACAAACGCTGGCACTCTCTCTTGCGAGAGACTCCCAAAGTCCAATACTAGCTGCCTGCACCACCGAGTACAGCCGGAGCCCAGCTCAGCAATTGCGAACGACCAGGGATTCCTGCCACACCAAAGGGGCCAGGACCAAAAGCTCTTGCTGCTCTTCAAGGAGCCAGGCAACCCCATTCACAGCCCCACAAACGCTGGCGCTCTCTCTTGCGACAGCCTCCCAAAGTCCAACACTAGCTGCCTGCGCCCCTCGGTACAGCCGGAGCCCGGCTCAGCAATTGCGAACGTCCAGGGATTCCTCCCACACCAAAGGGGCCAGGACCAAAAGCTCTTGCTGCTCTTCAAGGAGCCAGGCAACCCCATTCACAGCCCCACAAACGCTGGCGCTCTCTCTTGCGACAGCCTCCCAAAGTCCAATACTAGCTGCCTGCACCACCGAGTACAGCCGGAGCCCGGCTCAGGAACTGCGAACGTCCAGGGATTCCTCCCACACCAGAGGTGCCAGGACCAAAAGCTCTTGCTGCTCTTCAAGGAGCCAGGCAACCCCATTCACATCCCCACAAACGCTGGCGCTCTCTCTTGCGACAGCCTCCCAAAGTCCAATACTAGCTGCCTGCGCCGCTCGGTACAGCCAGAGCCCGGCTCAGGAACTGCGAACGTCCAGGGATTCCTCCCACACCAAAGGGGCCAGGACCAAAAGCTCTTGCTGCTCTTCAAGGAGCCAGGCAACCCCATTCACAGCCCCACAAACGCTGGCGCTCTCTCTTGCGAGAGACTCCCAAAGTCCAATACTAGCTGCCTGCACCACCGAGTACAGCCGGAGCCCAGATCAGCAATTGCGAACGTCCAGGGATTCCTCCCTCCCCAAAGGTGCCAGGACCAAAAGCTCTTGCTGCTCTTCAAGGAGCCAGGCAACCCCATTCACAGCCCCACAAACGCTGGCGCTCTCTCTTGCGAGAGCCTCCCAAAGTCCAATACTAGCTGCCTGCGCCCCTCAGTACAGCCGGAGCCCGGCTCAGCAATTGCAAACGTCCAGGGATTCCTCCCACACCAAAGGGGCCAGGACCAAAAGCTCTTGCTGCTCTTCAAGGAGCCAGGCAACCCCATTCACAGCCCCACAAACGCTGGCGCTCTCTCTTGCGAGAGACTCCCAAAGTCCAATACTAGCTGCCTGCGCCCCTCGGTACAGCCGGAGCAAGGCGCAGCAATTGCGAACGTCCAGGGATTCCTGCCACACCAAAGAGGCCAGGACCAAAAGCTCTTGCTGCTCTTGAAGGAGCCAGGCAACCCCATTCACAGCCCCACAAACGCTGGCGCTCTCTCTTGCGAGAGACTCCCAAAGTCCAACACTAGCTGCCTGCGCCGCTCGGTACATCCAGAGCCCGGCTCAGCAATTGCGAACGTCCAGGGATTCTTCCCACACCAAAGGGGCCAGGACCAAAAGCTCTTGCTGCTCTTCAAGGAGCCAGGCAACCCCATTCACAGCCCCACAAACGATGGCGCTCTCTCTTGCGAGAGCCTCCCAAAGTCCAATACTAGCTGCCTGCGCCGCTCGGTACAGCCAGAGCCCGGCTCAGCAATTGCGAACGTCCAGGGATTCCTCCCACACCAAAGGGGCCAGGACCAAAAGCTCTTGCTGCTCTTCAAGGAGCCAGGCAACCCCATTCACAGCCCCACAAACGCTGGCGCTCTCTCTTTCGAGAGACTCCCAAAGTCCAATACTAGCTGCCTGCGCCGCTCGGTACAGCCAGAGCCCGGCTCAGCAATTGCGAACGTCCAGGGATTCCTCCCACACCAAAGGGGCCAGGACCAAAAGCTCTTGCTGCTCTTCAAGGAGCCAGGCAACCCCATTCACAGCCCCACAAACGATGGCGCTCTCTCTTGCGACAGCCTCCCAAAGTCCAATACTAGCTGCCTGCGCCGCTGAATACAGAAGGAGCCCGGCTCAGCAATTGCAAACGTCCAGGGATTCCTGCCACACCAAAGGGGCCAGGACCAAAAGCTCTTGCTGCTCTTCAAGGAGCCAGGCAACCCCATTCACAGCCCCACAAACGCTGGCGCTCTCTCTTGCGACAGCCTCCCAAAGTCCAATACTAGCTGCCTGCACCACCGAGTACAGCCGGAGCCCGGCTCAGCAATTGCGAACGTCCAGGGATTCCTGCCACACCAAAGGGGCCAGGACCAAAAGCTCTTGCTGCTCTTCAAGGAGCCAGACAACCCCATTCACAGCCCCACAAACGCTGGCGCTCTCTCTTGCGAGAGACTCCCAAAGTCCAATACTAGCTGCCTGCGCCCCTCAGTAGAGCCGGAGCCCGGCTCAGCAATTGCGAACGTCCAGGGATTCTTCCCACACCAAAGGTGCCAGGACCAAAAGCTCTTGCTGCTCTTCAAGGAGCCAGGCAACCCCATTCACAGCCCCACAAACGCTGGCGCTCTCTCTTGCGAGAGACTCCCAAAGTCCAATACTAGCTGCCTGCGCCGCTGAGTACAGCCGGAGCCCGGCTCAGCAATTGTGAACGTCCAGGAATTCCTCCCACACCAAAGGGGCCAGGACCAAAAGCTCTTGTTGCTCTTCAAGGAGCCAGGCAACCCCATTCACAGCCCCACAAACGCTGGCGCTCTCTCTTGCGAGAGACTCCCAAAGTCCAATACTAGCTGCCTGCACCCCTCGGTACAGCCGGAGCCCGGCTCAGCAATTGCGAACGTCCAGGGATTCCTGCCACACCAAAGGGGCCAGGACCAAAAGCTCTTGCTGCTCTTCAAGGAGCCAGGCAACCCCATTCACAGCCCCACAAACGCTGGCGCGCTCTCGTGCAAGAGACTCCCAAAGTCCAACACTAGCTGCCTGCGCCGCTCGGTACAGCCAGAGCCCGGCTCAGCAATTGCGAACGTCCAGGGATTCCTGCCACACCAAAGGGGCCAGGACCAAAAGCTCTTGCTGCTCTTCAAGGAGCCAGGCAACCCCATTCGCAGCCCCACAAACGCTGGCGCTCTCTCTTGCGACAGCCTCCCAAAGTCCAACACTAGCTGCCTGCGCCCCTCGGTACAGCCGGAGCCAGTCGCAGCAATTGCGAACGTCCAGGGATTCCTCCCACACCAAAGGGGCCAGGACCAAAAGCTCTTGCTGCTCTTCAAGGAGCCAGGCAACCCCATTCACAGCCCCACAAACGCTGGCGCTCTCTCTTGCGACAGCCTCCCAAAGTCCAATACTAGCTGCCTGCGCCCCTCAGTACAGCCGGAGCCCGGCTCAGCAATTGCGAACGTCCAGGGATTCCTCCCACACCAAAGGGGCCAGGACCAAAAGCTCTTGCTGCTCTTCAAGGAGCCAGGCAACCCCATTCACAGCCCCACAAACGCTGGCGCTCTCTCTTGCGAGAGACTCCCAAAGTCCAATACTAGCTGCCTGCGCCCCTCGGTACAGCCGGAGCCCGGCTCAGCAATTGCAAACGCCCAGGGATTCCTCCCACACCAAAGGGGCCAGGACCAAAAGCTCTTGCTGCTCTTCAAGGAGCCAGGCAACCCCATTCACAGCCCCACAAACGCTGGCGCTCTCTCTTGCGAGAGACTCCCAAAGTCCAATACTAGCTGCCTGCACCACCGAGTACAGCCGGAGCCCGGCTCAGGAACTGCGAACGTCCGGGGATTCCTCCCACACCAGAGGTGCCAGGACCAAAAGCTCTTGCTGCTCTTCAAGGAGCCAGGCAACCCCATTCACAGCCCCACAAACGCTGGTGCTCTCTCTTGCGAGAGACTCCCAAAGTCCAATACTAGCTGCCTGCGCCGCTCGGTACAGCCGGAGCCCGGCTCAGCAATTGCGAACGTCCAGGGATTCCTCCCACACCAAAGGGGCCAGGACCAAAAGCTCTTGCTGCTCTTCAAGGAGCCAGGCAACCCCATTCACAGCCCCACAAACGCTGGCGCTCTCTCTTGCGACAGCCTCCCAAAGTCCAATACTAGCTGCCTGCGCCCCTCAGTACAGCCGGAGCCTGGCTCAGCAATTGCGAACGTCCAGGGATTCCTCCCACACCAAAGGGGCCAGGACCAAAAGCTCTTGCTGCTCTTCAAGGAGCCAGGCAACCCCATTCACAGCCCCACAAACGCTGGCGCTCTCTCTTGCGAGAGACTCCCAAAGTCCAGTACTAGCTGCCTGTGCCCCTCGGTACAGCCGGAGCCCGGCTCAGGAACTGCGAACGTCCAGGGATTCCTCCCACACCAAAGGGGCCAGGACCAAAAGCTCTTGCTGCTCTTCAAGGAGCCAGGCAACCCCATTCACAGCCCCACAAACGCTGGCGCTCTCTCTTGCGACAGCCTCCCAAAGTCCAATACTAGCTGCCTGCGCCCCTCAGTACAGCCGGAGCCCGGCTCAGCAATTGCGAACGTCCAGGGATTCTTCCCACACCAAAGGGGCCAGGACCAAAAGCTCTTGCTGCTCTTCAAGGAGCCAGGCAACCCCATTCACAGCCCCACAAACAATGGCACTCTCTCTTGCGAGAGCCTCCCAAAGTCCAATACTAGCTGCCTGCGCCGCTCGGTACAGCCGGAGCCCGGCTCAGCAATTGCGAACGTCCAGGGATTCCTCCCACACCAAAGGGGCCAGGACCAAAAGCTCTTGCTGCTCTTGAAGGAGCCAGGCAACCCCATTCAAAGCCCCACAAACGCTGGCGCTCTCTCTTGCGAGAGCCTCCCAAAGTCCAATACTAGCTGCCTGCAATCCTCGGTACAGCCGGAGCCAGGCGCAGCAATTGCGAACGTCCAGGGATTCCTCCCTCCCCAAAGGTGCCAGGACCAAAAGCTCTTGCTGCTCTTCAAGGAGCCAGGCAACCCCATTCACAGCCCCACAAACGCTGGCGCTCTCTCTTGCGAGAGCCTCCCAAAGTCCAATACTAGCTGCCTGCGCCCCTCGGTACAGCCGGAGCCCGGCTCAGCAATTGCAAACGCCCAGGGATTCCTCCCACACCAAAGGGGCCAGGACCAAAAGCTCTTGCTGCTCTTCAAGGAGCCAGGCAACCCCATTCACAGCCCCACAAACGCTGGCGCTCTCTCTTGCGAGAGACTCCCAAAGTCCAATACTAGCTGCCTGCACCACCGAGTACAGCCGGAGCCCGGCTCAGCAATTGCGAACGTCCAGGGATTCCTCCCACACCAAAGGGGCCAGGACCAAAAGCTCTTGCTGCTCTTCAAGGAGCCAGGCAACCCCATTCACAGCCCCACAAACGCTGGCGCTCTCTCTTGCGACAGCCTCCCAAAGTCCAATACTAGCTGCCTGCGCCCCTCGGTACAGCCAGAGCCCGGCTCAGCAATTGCAAATGCCCAGGGATTCCTCCCACGCCAAAGGTGCCAGGACCAAAAGCTCTTGCTGCTCTTCAAGGAGCCAGGCAACCCCATTCACAGCCCCACAAACGCTGGCGCTCTCTCTTGCGAGAGACTCCCAAAGGCCAATACTAGCTGCCTGCACCACCGAGTACAGCCGGAGCCCGGCTCAGGAACTGCGAACGTCCGGGGATTCCTCCCACACCAGAGGTGCCAGGACCAAAAGCTCTTGCTGCTCTTCAAGGAGCCAGGCAACCCCATTCACAGCCCCACAAACGCTGGCGCTCTCTCTTGCGAGAGACTCCCAAAGTCCAATACTAGCTGCCTCCACCACCGAGTACAGCCGGAGCCCGGCTCAGGAACTGCGAACGTCCGGGGATTCCTGCCACACCAAAGGGGCCAGGACCAAAAGCTCTTGCTGCTCTTCAAGGAGCCAGGCAACCCCATTCACAGCCCCACAAATGATGGCGCTCTCTCTTGCGAGAGACTCCCAAAGTCCAATACTAGCTGCCTGCGCCCCTCAGTACAGCCGGAGCCCGGCTCAGCAATTGCAAACGTCCAGGGATTCCTCCCACACCAAAGGGGCCAGGACCAAAAGCTCTTGCTGCTCTTCAAGGAGCCAGGCAACCCCATTCACAGCCCCACAAACGCTGGCGCTCTCTCTTGCGAGAGCCTCCCAAAGTCCAATAATAACTGCCTGCGCCGCTCGGTACAGCCGGAGCCCGGCTCAGCAATTGCGAACGTCCAGGGATTCTTCCCACACCAAAGGGGGCAGGACCAAAAGCTCTTGCTGCTCTTCAAGGAGCCAGGCAACCCCATTCACAGCCCCACAAACGCTGGCGCTCTCTCTTGCGAGAGACTCCCAAAGTCCAATACTAGCTGCCTGCACCACCGAGTACAGCCGGAGCCCAGCTCAGCAATTGCGAACATCCAGGGATTCCTCTCACACCAAAGGTGCCAGGACCAAAAGCTCTTGCTGCTCTTCAAGGAGCCAGGCAACCCCATTCACAGCCCCACAAATGATGGCGCTCTCTCTTGCGAGAGACTCCCAAAGTCCAATACTAGCTGCCTGCGCCCCTCAGTACAGCCGGAGCCCGGCTCAGCAATTGCAAACGTCCAGGGATTCCTCCCACACCAAAGGGGCCAGGACCAAAAGCTCTTGCTGCTCTTCAAGGAGCCAGGCAACCCCATTCACAGCCCCACAAACGCTGGCGCTCTCTCTTGCGAGAGCCTCCCAAAGTCCAATAATAACTGCCTGCGCCGCTCAGTACAGCCGGAGCCCGGCTCAGCAATTGCGAACGTCCAAGGATTCTTCCCACACCAAAGGGGGCAGGACCAAAAGCTCTTGCTGCTCTTCAAGGAGCCAGGCAACCCCATTCACAGCCCCACAAACGCTGGCGCTCTCTCTTGCAACAGCCTCCCAAAGTCCAATACTAGCTGCCTGCGCCGCTCGGTACAGCCGGAGCCCGGCTCAGGAACTGCGAACGTCCAGGGATTCCTCCCACACCAAAGGGGCCAGGACCAAAAGCTCTTGCTGCTCTTCAAGGAGCCAGGCAACCCCATTCACAGCCCCACAAACGCTGGCGCTCTCTCTTGCGAGAGACTCCCAAAGTCCAACACTAGCTGCCTGCGCCCCTCAGTACAGCCGGAGCCCGGCTCAGCAATTGTGAACGTCCAGGGATTCCTCCCACACCAAAGGGGCCAGGACCAAAAGCTCTTGCTGCTCTTCAAGGAGCCAGGCAACCCCATTCACAGCCCCACAAACGCTGGCGCTCTCTCTTGCGACAGCCTCCCAAAGTCCAATACTAGCTGCCTGCGCCCCTCAGTACAGCGAGAGCCCGGCTCAGCAATTGCGAACGTCCAGGGATTCCTGCCACACCAAAGGGGCCAGGACCAAAAGCTCTTGCTGCTCTTCAAGGAGCCAGGCAACCCCATTCACAGCCCCACAAACGCTGGCGCTCTCTCTTGCGACAGCCTCCCAAAGTCCAATACTAGCTGCCTCCACCACCGAGTACAGCCGGAGCCCAGCTCAGCAATTGCGAACGTCCAGGGATTCCTGCCACACCAAAGGGGCCAGGACCAAAAGCTCTTGCTGCTCTTCAAGGAGCCAGGCAACCCCATTCACAGCCCCACAAACGCTGGCGCTCTCTCTTGCGACAGCCTCCCAAAGTCCAATACTAGCTGCCTGCGCCGCTCGGTACAGCCGGAGCCCGGCTCAGCAATTGCGAACGTCCAGGGATTCCTCCCACACCAAAGGGGCCAGGACCAAAAGCTCTTGCTGCTCTTGAAGGAGCCAGGCAACCCCATTCAAAGCCCCACAAACGCTGGCGCTCTCTCTTGCGACAGCCTCCCAAAGTCCAATACTAGCTGCCTGCAATCCTCGGTACAGCCGGAGCCAGGCGCAGCAATTGCGAACGTCCAGGGATTCCTCCCTCCCCAAAGGTGCCAGGACCAAAAGCTCTTGCTGCTCTTCAAGGAGCCAGGCAACCCCATTCACAGCCCCACAAACGCTGGCGCTCTCTCTTGCGAGAGCCTCCCAAAGTCCAATACTAGCTGCCTGCGCCCCTCGGTACAGCCGGAGCCCGGCTCAGCAATTGCGAACGTCCAGGGATTCCTCCCACACCAAAGGAGGCAGGACCGAAAGCTCTTGCTGCTCTTCAAGGAGCCAGGCAACCCCATTCACAGCCCCACAAACGCTGGCGCTCTCTCTTGCGAGAGACTCCCAAAGTCCAATACTAGCTGCCTGCACCACCGAGTACAGCCGGAGCCCGGCTCAGCAATTGCGAACGTCCAGGGATTCCTCCCACACCAAAGGGACCAGGACCAAAAGCTCTTGCTGCTCTTCAAGGAGCCAGGCAACCCCATTCACAGCCCCACAAACGCTGGCGCTCTCTCTTGCGAGAGACTCCCAAAGGCCAATACTAGCTGCCTGCACCACCGAGTACAGCCGGAGCCCGGCTCAGGAACTGCGAACGTCCGGGGATTCCTCCCACACCAGAGGTGCCAGGACCAAAAGCTCTTGCTGCTCTTCAAGGAGCCAGGCAACCCCATTCACAGCCCCACAAACGCTGGTGCTCTCTCTTGCGAGAGACTCCCAAAGTCCAATACTAGCTGCCTCCACCACCGAGTACAGCCGGAGCCCGGCTCAGGAACTGCGAACGTCCGGGGATTCCTGCCACACCAAAGGGGCCAGGACCAAAAGCTCTTGCTGCTCTTCAAGGAGCCAGGCAACCCCATTCACAGCCCCACAAACGCTGGCGCTCTCTCTTGCGACAGCCTCCCAAAGTCCAATACTAGCTGCCTGCGCCCCTCAGTACAGCCGGAGCCCGGCTCAGCAATTGCGAACGTCCAGGGATTCCTCCCACACCAAAGGGGCCAGGACCAAAAGCTCTTGCTGCTCTTCAAGGAGCCAGGCAACCCCATTCACAGCCCCACAAACGCTGGCGCTCTCTCTTGCGAGAGCCTCCCAAAGTCCAATACTAGCTGCCTGTGCCCCTCGGTACAGCCGGAGCCCGGCTCAGGAACTGCGAACGTCCAGGGATTCCTCCCACACCAAAGGGGCCAGGACCAAAAGCTCTTGCTGCTCTTCAAGGAGCCAGGCAACCCCATTCACAGCCCCACAAACGCTGGCGCTCTCTCTTGCGAGAGACTCCCAAAGTCCAATACTAGCTGCCTGCGCCCCTCAGTACAGCCGGAGCCCGGCTCAGCAATTGCGAACGTCCAGGGATTCCTGCCACACCAAAGGGGCCAGGACTAAAAGCTCTTGCTGCTCTTCAAGGAGCCAGGCAACCCCATTCACAGCCCCACAAATGCTGGCGCTCTCTCTTGCGAGAGCCTCCCAAAGTCCAATACTAGCTGCCTGCGCCCCTCAGTACAGCCGGAGCCCGGCTCAGCAATTGCAAACGTCCAGGGATTCCTCCCACACCAAAGGGGCCAGGACCAAAAGCTCTTGCTGCTCTTCAAGGAGCCAGGCAACCCCATTCACAGCCCCACAAACGCTGGCGCTCTCTCTTGCGAGAGCCTCCCAAAGTCCAATACTAGCTGCCTGCACCACCGAGTACAGCCGGAGCCCAGCTCAGCAATTGCGAACGTCCAGGGATTCCTGCCACACCAAAGGGGCCAGGACCAAAAGCTCTTGCTGCTCTTCAAGGAGCCAGGCAACCCCATTCACAGCCCCACCAACGCTGGCGCTCTCTCTTGCGACAGCCTCCCAAAGTCCAACACTAGCTGCCTGCGCCGCTCGGTACAGCCAGAGCCCGGCTCACCAATTGCGAACGTCCAGGGATTCCTCCCACACCAAAGGTACCAGGACCAAATGCTCTTGCTGCTCTTCAAGGAGCCAAGCAACCCCATTCACAGCCCCACAAACGCTGACGCTCTCTCTTGCGACAGCCTCCTAAAGTCCAATACTAGCTGCCTGCGCCGCTCGGTACAGCCAGAGCCCGGCTCAGCAATTGCGAACGTCCAGGGATTCCTGCCACACCAAAGGGGCCAGGACCAGAAGCTCTTGCTGCTCTTCAAGGAGCCAGGCAACCCCATTCACAGCCCCACAAACGCTGGCGCTCTCTCTTGCGAGAACCTCCCAAAGTCCAATACTAGCTGCCTGCACCACCGAGTACAGCCGGAGCCCAGCTCAGCAATTGCGAACGTCCAGGGATTCCTCCCTCCCCAAAGGTGCCAGGACCAAAAGCTCTTGCTGCTCTTCAAGGAGCCAGGCAACCCCATTCACAGCCCCACAAACGCTGGCGCTCTCTCTTGCGAGAGACTCCCAAAGTCCAATACTAGCTGCCTGCAATCCTCGGTACAGCCGGAGCCAGGCGCAGCAATTGCGAACGTCCAGGGATTCCTGCCACACCAAAGGGGCCAGGACCAAAAGCTCTTGCTGCTCTTCAAGGAGCCAGGCAACCCCATTCACAGCCCCACAAACGCTGGCGCTCTCTCTTGCGACAGCCTCCCAAAGTCCAATACTAGCTGCCTGTGCCGCTCGGTACATCCAGAGCCCAGCTCAGCAATTGCGAACGTCCAGGGATTCCTCCCACACCAAAGGGGGCAGGACCGAAAGCTCTTGCTGCTCTTCAAGGAGCCAGGCAACCCCATTCACAGCCCCACAAACGCTGGCGCTCTCTCTTGCGAGAGACTCCCAAAGTCCAATACTAGCTGCCTGCGCCCCTCGGTACAGCCGGAGCCAGGCGCAGCAATTGCGAACGTCCAGGGATTCCTCCCACACCAAAGGGGCCAGGACCAAAAGCTCTTGCTGCTCTTCAAGGAGCCAGGCAACCCCATTCACAGCCCCACAAACACTGGCGCTCTCTCTTGCGAGAGCCTCCCAAAGTCCAATACTAACTGCCTGCAATCCTCGGTACAGCCGGAGCCAGGCGCAGCAATTGCGAACGTCCAGGGATTCCTGCCACACCAAAGGGGCCAGGACCAAAAGCTCTTGCTGCTCTTCAAGGAGCCAGGCAACCCCATTCACAGCCCCACAAACGCTGGCGCTCTCTCTTGCGAGAGCCTCCCAAAGTCCAATACTAGCTGCCTGCGCCGCTCGGTACAGCCGGAGCCCGGCTCAGCAATTGCGAACGTCCAGGGATTCCTGCCACACCAAAGGGGCCAGGACTAAAAGCTCTTGCTGCTCTTCAAGGAGCCAGGCAACCCCATTCACAGCCCCACAAACGATGGCGCTCTCTCTTGCGACAGCCTCCCAAAGTCCAATACTAGCTGCCTGCGCCCCTCAGTACAGCCGGAGCCCGGCTCAGCAATTGCAAACGTCCAGGGATTCCTCCCACACCAAAGGTGCCAGGACCAAAAGCTCTTGCTGCTCTTCAAGGAGCCAGGCAACCCCATTCACAGCCCCACAAACGCTGGCGCTCTCTCTTGCGACAGCCTCCCAAAGTCCAATACTAGCTGCCTGCACCACCGAGTACAGCCGGAGCCCAGCTCAGCAATTGCGAACGTCCAGGGATTCCTCCCACACCAAAGGGGCCAGGACCAAATGCTCTTGCTGCTCTTCAAGGAGCCAAGCAACCCCATTCACAGCCCCACAAACGCTGGCGCTCTCTCTTGCGACAGCCTCCCAAAGTCCAATACTAGCTGCCTGCGCCGCTCGGTACAGCCAGAGCCCGGCTCAGCAATTGCGAACGTCCAGGGATTCCTGCCACACCAAAGGGGCCAGGACCAAAAGCTCTTGCTGCTCTTCAAGGAGCCAGGCAACCCCATTCACAGCCCCACAAACGCTGGCGCTCTCTCTTGCGACAGCCTCCCAAAGTCCAATACTAGCTGCCTCCACCACCGAGTACAGCCGGAGCCCAGCTCAGCAATTGCGAACGTCCAGGGATTCCTCCCTCCCCAAAGGTGCCAGGACCAAAAGCTCTTGCTGCTCTTCAAGGAGCCAGGCAACCCCATGCACAGCCCCACAAACGATGGCGCTCTCTCTTGCGACAGCCTCCCAAAGTCCAATACTAGCTGCCTGTGCCGCTCGGTACAGCGGGAGCCCAGCTCAGCAATTGCAAACGTCCAGGGATTCCTCCCACACCAAAGGTGCCAGGACCAAAAGCTCTTGCTGCTCTTCAAGGAGCCAGGCAACCCCATTCACAGCCCCACAAACGCTGGCGCTCTCTCTTGCGAGAGCCTCCCAAAGTCCAATACTAGCTGCCTGCGCCCCTCGGTACAGCCGGAGCCAGGCGCAGCAATTCCGAACGTCCAGGGATTCCTCCCACACCAAAGGGGCCAGGACCAAAAGCTCTTGCTGCTCTTCAAGGAGCCAGGCAACCCCATTCACAGCCCCACAAACACTGGCGCTCTCTCTTGCGAGAGACTCCCAAAGTCCAATACTAACTGCCTGCAATCCTCGGTACAGCCGGAGCCAGGCGCAGCAATTGCGAACGTCCAGGGATTCCTGCCACACCAAAGGTGCCAGGACCAAAAGCTCTTGCTGCTCTTCAAGGAGCCAGGCAACCCCATTCACAGCCCCACAAACGCTGGCGGTCTCTCTTGCGACAGCCTCCCAAAGTCCAATACTAGCTGCCTGCGCCGCTCGGTACAGCCGGAGCCCGGCTCAGCAATTGCGAACGTCCAGGGATTCCTGCCACACCAAAGGGGCCAGGACCAAAAGCTCTTGCTGCTCTTCAAGGAGCCAGGCAACCCCATTCACAGCCCCACAAACGCTGGCGCTCTCTCTTGCGAGAGACTCCCAAAGTCCAATACTAGCTGCCTGCACCACCGAGTACAGCCGGAGCCCAGCTCAGCAATTGCGAACGTCCAGGGATTCCTCCCACACCAAAGGGGCCAGGACCAAATGCTCTTGCTGCTCTTCAAGGAGCCAAGCAACCCCATTCACAGCCCCACAAACGCTGGCGCTCTCTCTTGCGACAGCCTCCCAAAGTCCAATACTAGCTGCCTGCGCCGCTCGGTACAGCCAGAGCCCGGCTCAGCAATTGCGAACGTCCAGGGATTCCTGCCACACCAAAGGGGCCAGGACCAAAAGCTCTTGCTGCTCTTCAAGGAGCCAGGCAACCCCATTCACAGCCCCACAAACGCTGGCGCTCTCTCTTGCGAGAGCCTCCCAAAGTCCAATACTAGCTGCCTCCACCACCGAGTACAGCCGGAGCCCAGCTCAGCAATTGCGAACGTCCAGGGATTCCTCCCTCCCCAAAGGTGCCAGGACCAAAAGCTCTTGCTGCTCTTCAAGGAGCCAGGCAACCCCATTCACAGCCCCACAAACGATGGCGCTCTCTCTTGCGACAGCCTCCCAAAGTCCAATACTAGCTGCCTGTGCCGCTCGGTACAGCGGGAGCCCAGCTCAGCAATTGCAAACGTCCAGGGATTCCTCCCACACCAAAGGTGCCAGGACCAAAAGCTCTTGCTGCTCTTCAAGGAGCCAGGCAACCCCATTCACAGCCCCACAAACGCTGGCGCTCTCTCTTGCGAGAGCCTCCCAAAGTCCAATACTAGCTGCCTGCGCCCCTCAGTACAGCCGGAGCCCGGCTCAGGAACTGCGAACGTCCGGGGATTCCTCCCACACCAAAGGGGCCAGGACCAAAAGCTCTTGCTGCTCTTCAAGGAGCCAGGCAACCCCATTCACAGCCCCACAAACGCTGGCGCTCTCTCTTGCGAGAGACTCCCAAAGTCCAATACTAGCTGCCTGCACCACCGAGTACAGCCGGAGCCCGGCTCAGCAATTGCAAACGTCCAGGGATTCCTCCCACACCAAAGGGGCCAGGACTAAAAGCTCTTGCTGCTCTTCAAGGAGCCAGGCAACCCCATTCACAGCCCCACAAACGATGGCGCTCTCTCTTGCGACAGCCTCCCAAAGTCCAATACTAGCTGCCTGCAATCCTCGGTACAGCCGGAGCCCGGCTCAGCAATTGCGAACGTCCAGGGATTCCTCCCACACCAAAGGGGCCAGGACCAAAAGCTCTTGCTGCTCTTCAAGGAGCCAGGCAACCCCATTCACAGCCCCACAAACGCTGGCGCTCTCTCTTGCGAGAGACTCCCAAAGTCCAATACTAGCTGCCTGTGCCCCTCGGTACAGCCGGAGCCCGGCTCAGGAACTGCGAACGTCCAGGGATTCCTCCCACACCAAAGGGGCCAGGACCAAAAGCTCTTGCTGCTCTTCAAGGAGCCAGGCAACCCCATTCACAGCCCCACAAACGCTGGCGCTCTCTCTTGCGAGAGACTCCCAAAGTCCAATACTATCTGCCTGCGCCGCTGAGTACAGCCGGAGCCCAGCTCAGCAATTGCGAACGTCCAGGGATTCCTGCCACACCAAAGGGGCCAGGACCAAAAGCTCTTGCTGCTCTTCAAGGAGCCAGGCAACCCCATTCACAGCCCCACAAACGCTGGCGCTCTCTCTTGCGACAGCCTCCCAAAGTCCAATACTAGCTGCCTGCGCCCCTCAGTACAGCCGGAGCCCGGCTCAGCAATTGCGAACGTCCAGGGATTCCTGCCACACCAAAGGGGCCAGGACCAAAAGCTCTTGCTGCTCTTCAAGGAGCCAGGCAACCCCATTCACAGCCCCACAAACGCTGGCGCTCTCTCTTGCGAGAGACTCCCAAAGTCCAATACTAGCTGCCTGCACCACCGAGTACAGCCGGAGCCCGGCTCAGCAATTGCAAACGTCCAGGGATTCCTCCCACACCAAAGGGGCCAGGACTAAAAGCTCTTGCTGCTCTTCAAGGAGCCAGGCAACCCCATTCACAGCCCCACAAACGATGGCGCTCTCTCTTGCGACAGCCTCCCAAAGTCCAATACTAGCTGCCTGCGCCGCTCAGTACAGCCGGAGCCCGGCTCAGCAATTGCGAACGTCCAGGGATTCCTCCCACACCAAAGGGGCCAGGACCAAAAGCTCTTGCTGCTCTTCAAGGAGCCAGGCAACCCCATTCACAGCCCCACAAACGCTGGCGCTCTCTCTTGCGAGAGCCTCCCAAAGTCCAATACTAGCTGCCTGTGCCCCTCGGTACAGCCGGAGCCCGGCTCAGGAACTGCGAACGTCCAGGGATTCCTCCCACACCAAAGGGGCCAGGACCAAAAGCTCTTGCTGCTCTTCAAGGAGCCAGGCAACCCCATTCACAGCCCCACAAACGATGGCGCTCTCTCTTGCGACAGCCTCCCAAAGTCCAATACTAGCTGCCTGCGCCGCTCAGTACAGCCGGAGCCCGGCTCAGCAATTGCGAACGTCCAGGGATTCCTCCCACACCAAAGGGGCCAGGACCAAAAGCTCTTGCTGCTCTTCAAGGAGCCAGGCAACCCCATTCACAGCCCCACCAACGCTGGCGCTCTCTCTTGCGACAGCCTCCCAAAGTCCAACACTAGCTGCCTGCGCCGCTCGGTACAGCCAGAGCCCGGCTCACCAATTGCGAACGTCCAGGGATTCCTCCCACACCAAAGGTACCAGGAACAAATGCTCTTGCTGCTCTTCAAGGAGCCAAGCAACCCCATTCACAGCCCCACAAACGCTGGCGCTCTCTCTTGCGACAGCCTCCTAAAGTCCAATACTAGCTGCCTGCGCCGCTCGGTACAGCCAGAGCCCGGCTCAGCAATTGCGAACGTCCAGGGATTCCTGCCACACCAAAGGGGCCAGGACCAAAAGCTCTTGCTGCTCTTCAAGGAGCCAGGCAACCCCATTCACAGCCCCACAAACGATGGCGCTCTCTCTTGCGACAGCCTCCCAAAGTCCAACACTAGCTGCCTGCGCCGCTCGGTACAGCCAGAGCCCGGCTCAGCAATTGCGAACGTCCAGGGATTCCTGCCACACCAAAGGGGCCAGGACCAAAAGCTCTTGCTGCTCTTCAAGGAGCCAGGCAACCCCATTCACAGCCCCACAAACGCTGGCGCTCTCTCTTGCGACAGCCTCCCAAAGTCCAACACTAGCTGCCTGCGCCGCTCGGTACAGCCAGAGCCCGGCTCAGCAATTGTGAACGTCCAGGGATTCCTCCCACACCAAAGGGGCCAGGACCAAAAGCTCTTGCTGCTCTTCAAGGAGCCAGGCAACCCCATTCACAGCCCCACAAACGATGGCGCTCTCTCTTGCGACAGCCTCCCAAAGTCCAATACTAGCTGCCTGCGCCGCTGAGTACAGCCGGAGCCCAGCTCAGCAATTGCGAACGTCCAGGGATTCCTCCCTCCCCAAAGGTGCCAGGACCAAAAGCTCTTGCTGCTCTTCAAGGAGCCAGGCAACCCCATGCACAGCCCCACAAACGATGGCGCTCTCTCTTGCGACAGCCTCCCAAAGTCCAATACTAGCTGCCTGTGCCGCTCGGTACAGCGGGAGCCCAGCTCAGCAATTGCAAACGTCCAGGGATTCCTCCCACACCAAAGGTGCCAGGACCAAAAGCTCTTGCTGCTCTTCAAGGAGCCAGGCAACCCCATTCACAGCCCCACAAACGCTGGCGCTCTCTCTTGCGAGAGCCTCCCAAAGTCCAATACTAGCTGCCTGCGCCCCTCGGTACAGCCGGAGCCAGGCGCAGCAATTCCGAACGTCCAGGGATTCCTCCCACACCAAAGGGGCCAGGACCAAAAGCTCTTGCTGCTCTTCAAGGAGCCAGGCAACCCCATTCACAGCCCCACAAACACTGGCGCTCTCTCTTGCGAGAGCCTCCCAAAGTCCAATACTAACTGCCTGCAATCCTCGGTACAGCCGGAGCCAGGCGCAGCAATTGCGAACGTCCAGGGATTCCTGCCACACCAAAGGTGCCAGGACCAAAAGCTCTTGCTGCTCTTCAAGGAGCCAGGCAACCCCATTCACAGCCCCACAAACGCTGGCGGTCTCTCTTGCGACAGCCTCCCAAAGTCCAATACTAGCTGCCTGCGCCGCTCGGTACAGCCGGAGCCCGGCTCAGCAATTGCGAACGTCCAGGGATTCCTGCCACACCAAAGGGGCCAGGACCAAAAGCTCTTGCTGCTCTTCAAGGAGCCAGGCAACCCCATTCACAGCCCCACAAACGCTGGCGCTCTCTCTTGCGAGAGACTCCCAAAGTCCAATACTAGCTGCCTGCACCACCGAGTACAGCCGGAGCCCAGCTCAGCAATTGCGAACGTCCAGGGATTCCTCCCACACCAAAGGGGCCAGGACCAAATGCTCTTGCTGCTCTTCAAGGAGCCAAGCAACCCCATTCACAGCCCCACAAACGCTGGCGCTCTCTCTTGCGACAGCCTCCCAAAGTCCAATACTAGCTGCCTGCGCCGCTCGGTACAGCCAGAGCCCGGCTCAGCAATTGCGAACGTCCAGGGATTCCTGCCACACCAAAGGGGCCAGGACCAAAAGCTCTTGCTGCTCTTCAAGGAGCCAGGCAACCCCATTCACAGCCCCACAAACGCTGGCGCTCTCTCTTGCGAGAGCCTCCCAAAGTCCAATACTAGCTGCCTCCACCACCGAGTACAGCCGGAGCCCAGCTCAGCAATTGCGAACGTCCAGGGATTCCTCCCTCCCCAAAGGTGCCAGGACCAAAAGCTCTTGCTGCTCTTCAAGGAGCCAGGCAACCCCATTCACAGCCCCACAAACGATGGCGCTCTCTCTTGCGACAGCCTCCCAAAGTCCAATACTAGCTGCCTGTGCCGCTCGGTACAGCGGGAGCCCAGCTCAGCAATTGCAAACGTCCAGGGATTCCTCCCACACCAAAGGTGCCAGGACCAAAAGCTCTTGCTGCTCTTCAAGGAGCCAGGCAACCCCATTCACAGCCCCACAAACGCTGGCGCTCTCTCTTGCGAGAGCCTCCCAAAGTCCAATACTAGCTGCCTGCGCCCCTCAGTACAGCCGGAGCCCGGCTCAGGAACTGCGAACGTCCGGGGATTCCTCCCACACCAAAGGGGCCAGGACCAAAAGCTCTTGCTGCTCTTCAAGGAGCCAGGCAACCCCATTCACAGCCCCACAAACGCTGGCGCTCTCTCTTGCGAGAGACTCCCAAAGTCCAATACTAGCTGCCTGCACCACCGAGTACAGCCGGAGCCCGGCTCAGCAATTGCAAACGTCCAGGGATTCCTCCCACACCAAAGGGGCCAGGACTAAAAGCTCTTGCTGCTCTTCAAGGAGCCAGGCAACCCCATTCACAGCCCCACAAACGATGGCGCTCTCTCTTGCGACAGCCTCCCAAAGTCCAATACTAGCTGCCTGCAATCCTCGGTACAGCCGGAGCCCGGCTCAGCAATTGCGAACGTCCAGGGATTCCTCCCACACCAAAGGGGCCAGGACCAAAAGCTCTTGCTGCTCTTCAAGGAGCCAGGCAACCCCATTCACAGCCCCACAAACGCTGGCGCTCTCTCTTGCGAGAGACTCCCAAAGTCCAATACTAGCTGCCTGTGCCCCTCGGTACAGCCGGAGCCCGGCTCAGGAACTGCGAACGTCCAGGGATTCCTCCCACACCAAAGGGGCCAGGACCAAAAGCTCTTGCTGCTCTTCAAGGAGCCAGGCAACCCCATTCACAGCCCCACAAACGCTGGCGCTCTCTCTTGCGAGAGACTCCCAAAGTCCAATACTATCTGCCTGCGCCGCTGAGTACAGCCGGAGCCCAGCTCAGCAATTGCGAACGTCCAGGGATTCCTGCCACACCAAAGGGGCCAGGACCAAAAGCTCTTGCTGCTCTTCAAGGAGCCAGGCAACCCCATTCACAGCCCCACAAACGCTGGCGCTCTCTCTTGCGACAGCCTCCCAAAGTCCAATACTAGCTGCCTGCGCCCCTCAGTACAGCCGGAGCCCGGCTCAGCAATTGCGAACGTCCAGGGATTCTTCCCACACCAAAGGGGCCAGGACCAAAAGCTCTTGCTGCTCTTCAAGGAGCCAGGCAACCCCATTCACAGCCCCACAAACGCTGGCGCTCTCTCTTGCGAGAGACTCCCAAAGTCCAATACTAGCTGCCTGCACCACCGAGTACAGCCGGAGCCCGGCTCAGCAATTGCAAACGTCCAGGGATTCCTCCCACACCAAAGGGGCCAGGACTAAAAGCTCTTGCTGCTCTTCAAGGAGCCAGGCAACCCCATTCACAGCCCCACAAACGATGGCGCTCTCTCTTGCGACAGCCTCCCAAAGTCCAATACTAGCTGCCTGCGCCGCTCAGTACAGCCGGAGCCCGGCTCAGCAATTGCGAACGTCCAGGGATTCCTGCCACACCAAAGGGGCCAGGACCAAAAGCTCTTGCTGCTCTTCAAGGAGCCAGGCAACCCCATTCACAGCCCCACAAACGCTGGCGCTCTCTCTTGCGAGAGCCTCCCAAAGTCCAATACTAGCTGCCTGTGCCCCTCGGTACAGCCGGAGCCCGGCTCAGGAACTGCGAACGTCCAGGGATTCCTCCCACACCAAAGGGGCCAGGACCAAAAGCTCTTGCTGCTCTTCAAGGAGCCAGGCAACCCCATTCACAGCCCCACAAACGATGGCGCTCTCTCTTGCGACAGCCTCCCAAAGTCCAATACTAGCTGCCTGCGCCGCTCAGTACAGCCGGAGCCCGGCTCAGCAATTGCGAACGTCCAGGGATTCCTCCCACACCAAAGGGGCCAGGACCAAAAGCTCTTGCTGCTCTTCAAGGAGCCAGGCAACCCCATTCACAGCCCCACCAACGCTGGCGCTCTCTCTTGCGACAGCCTCCCAAAGTCCAACACTAGCTGCCTGCGCCGCTCGGTACAGCCAGAGCCCGGCTCACCAATTGCGAACGTCCAGGGATTCCTCCCACACCAAAGGTACCAGGAACAAATGCTCTTGCTGCTCTTCAAGGAGCCAAGCAACCCCATTCACAGCCCCACAAACGCTGGCGCTCTCTCTTGCGACAGCCTCCTAAAGTCCAATACTAGCTGCCTGCGCCGCTCGGTACAGCCAGAGCCCGGCTCAGCAATTGCGAACGTCCAGGGATTCCTGCCACACCAAAGGGGCCAGGACCAAAAGCTCTTGCTGCTCTTCAAGGAGCCAGGCAACCCCATTCACAGCCCCACAAACGATGGCGCTCTCTCTTGCGACAGCCTCCCAAAGTCCAACACTAGCTGCCTGCGCCGCTCGGTACAGCCAGAGCCCGGCTCAGCAATTGCGAACGTCCAGGGATTCCTGCCACACCAAAGGGGCCAGGACCAAAAGCTCTTGCTGCTCTTCAAGGAGCCAGGCAACCCCATTCACAGCCCCACAAACGCTGGCGCTCTCTCTTGCGACAGCCTCCCAAAGTCCAACATTAGCTGCCTGCGCCGCTCGGTACAGCCAGAGCCCGGCTCAGCAATTGTGAACGTCCAGGGATTCCTCCCACACCAAAGGGGCCAGGACCAAAAGCTCTTGCTGCTCTTCAAGGAGCCAGGCAACCCCATTCACAGCCCCACAAACGATGGCGCTCTCTCTTGCGACAGCCTCCCAAAGTCCAATACTAGCTGCCTGCGCCGCTGAGTACAGCCGGAGCCCAGCTCAGCAATTGCGAACGTCCAGGGATTCCTGCCACACCAAAGGGGCCAGGACCAAAAGCTCTTGCTGCTCTTCAAGGAGCCAGGCAACCCCATTCACAGCCCCACAAACGCTGGCGCTCTCTCTTGCGAGAGCCTCCCAAAGTCCAATACTATCTGCCTGCGCCCCTCAGTACAGCCGGAGCCCGGCTCAGCAATTGCGAACGTCCAGGGATTCCTCCCACACCAAAGGGGCCAGGACCAAAAGCTCTTGCTGCTCTTCAAGGAGCCAGGCAACCCCATTCACAGCCCCACAAACGATGGCGCTCTCTCTTGCGAGAGACTCCCAAAGTCCAATACTAGCTGCCTGCACCACCGAGTACAGCCGGAGCCCAGCTCAGCAATTGCGAACGTCCAGGGATTCCTCCCACACCAAAGGGGCCAGGACCAAAAGCTCTTGCTGCTCTTCAAGGAGCCAGGCAACCCCATTCACAGCCCCACCAACGCTGGCGCTCTCTCTTGCGACAGCCTCCCAAAGTCCAACACTAGCTGCCTGCGCCGCTCGGTACAGCCAGAGCCCGGCTCACCAATTGCGAACGTCCAGGGATTCCTCCCACACCAAAGGTACCAGGACCAAAAGCTCTTGCTGCTCTTCAAGGAGCCAAGCAACCCCATTCACAGCCCCACAAACGCTGGCGCTCTCTCTTGCGACAGCCTCCTAAAGTCCAATACTAGCTGCCTGCGCCGCTCGGTACAGCCAGAGCCCGGCTCAGCAATTGCGAACGTCCAGGGATTCCTGCCACACCAAAGGGGCCAGGACCAAAAGCTCTTGCTGCTCTTCAAGGAGCCAGGCAACCCCATTCACAGCCCCACAAACGCTGGCGCTCTCTCTTGCGAGAACCTCCCAAAGTCCAATACTAGCTGCCTGCACCACCGAGTACAGCCGGAGCCCAGCTCAGCAATTGCGAACGTCCAGGGATTCCTCCCTCCCCAAAGGTGCCAGGACCAAAAGCTCTTGCTGCTCTTCAAGGAGCCAGGCAACCCCATTCACAGCCCCACAAACGCTGGCGCTCTCTCTTGCGAGAGCCTCCCAAAGTCCAATACTAGCTGCCTGCGCCCCTCAGTACAGCCGGAGCCCGGCTCAGCAATTGCGAACGTCCAGGGATTCCTCCCACACCAAAGGGGCCAGGACCAAAAGCTCTTGCTGCTCTTCAAGGAGCCAGGCAACCCCATTCACAGCCCCACAAACGCTGGCGCTCTCTCTTGCGAGAGACTCCCAAAGTCCAATACTAGCTGCCTGCGCCCCTCAGTACAGCCGGAGCCCGGCTCAGCAATTGCGAACGTCCAGGGATTCCTCCCACACCAAAGGGGCCAGGACCAAAAGCTCTTGCTGCTCTTGAAGGAGCCAGGCAACCCCATTCACAGCCCCACAAACGCTGGCGCTCTCTCTTGCGAGAGCCTCCCAAAGTCCAATACTAGCTGCCTGCAATCCTCGGTACAGCCGGAGCCAGGCGCAGCAAATGCGAACGTCCAGGGATTCCTGCCACACCAAAGGGGCCAGGACCAAAAGCTCTTGCTGCTCTTCAAGGAGCCAGGCAACCCCATTCACAGCCCCACAAACGCTGGCGCTCTCTCTTGCAACAGCCTCCCAAAGTCCAATACTAGCTGCCTGCGCCGCTCGGTACATCCAGAGCCCGGCTCAGCAATTGCGAACGTCCAGGGATTCCTCCCACACCAAAGGAGGCAGGACCGAAAGCTCTTGCTGCTCTTCAAGGAGCCAGGCAACCCCATTCACAGCCCCACAAACGATGGCGCTCTCTCTTGCGAGAGACTCCCAAAGTCCAATACTAGCTGCCTGCGCCGCTGAGTACAGCCGGAGCCCGGCTCAGCAATTGCGAACGTCCAGGGATTCCTCCCACACCAAAGGGGCCAGGACCAAAAGCTCTTGCTGCTCTTCAAGGAGCCAGGCAACCCCATTCACAGCCCCACAAACGCTGGCGCTCTCTCTTGCGACAGCCTCCCAAAGTCCAACACTAGCTGCCTGCGCCGCTCGGTACAGCCAGAGCCCGGCTCAGCAATTGCGAACGTCCAGGGATTCCTCCCACACCAAAGGGGCCAGGACCAAAAGCTCTTGCTGCTCTTCAAGGAGCCAGGCAACCCCATTCACAGCCCCACAAACGCTGGCGCTCTCTCTTGCGAGAGACTCCCAAAGTCCAATACTAGCTGCCTGCGCCGCTGAGTACAGCCGGAGCCCAGCTCAGCAATTGCGAACGTCCAGGGATTCCTCCCACACCAAAGGGGCCAGGACCAAAAGCTCTTGCTGCTCTTCAAGGAGCCAGGCAACCCCATTCACAGCCCCACAAACGCTGGCGCTCTCTCTTGCGAGAGACTCCCAAAGTCCAATACTATCTGCCTGCGCCCCTCAGTACAGCCGGAGCCCGGCTCAGCAATTGCGAACGTCCAGGGATTCCTGCCACACCAAAGGGGCCAGGACCAAAAGCTCTTGCTGCTCTTCAAGGAGCCAGGCAACCCCATTCACAGCCCCACAAACGCTGGCGCTCTCTCTTGCGAGAGACTCCCAAAGTCCAATACTAGCTGCCTGCACCACCGAGTACAGCCGGAGCCCAGCTCAGCAATTGCGAACGTCCAGGGATTCCTCCCACACCAAAGGGGCCAGGACCAAAAGCTCTTGCTGCTCTTCAAGGAGCCAAGCAACCCCATTCACAGCCCCACCAACGCTGGCGCTCTCTCTTGCGACAGCCTCCCAAAGTCCAACACTAGCTGCCTGCGCCGCTCGGTACAGCCAGAGCCCGGCTCACCAATTGCGAACGTCCAGGGATTCCTCCCACACCAAAGGTACCAGGACCAAATGCTCTTGCTGCTCTTCAAGGAGCCAAGCAACCCCATTCACAGCCCCACAAACGCTGGCGCTCTCTCTTGCGACAGCCTCCTAAAGTCCAATACTAGCTGCCTGCGCCGCTCGGTACAGCCAGAGCCCGGCTCAGCAATTGCGAACGTCCAGGGATTCCTGCCACACCAAAGGGGCCAGGACCAAAAGCTCTTGCTGCTCTTCAAGGAGCCAGGCAACCCCATTCACAGCCCCACAAACGCTGGCGCTCTCTCTTGCGAGAACCTCCCAAAGTCCAATACTAGCTGCCTGCACCACCGAGTACAGCCGGAGCCCAGCTCAGCAATTGCGAACGTCCAGGGATTCCTCCCTCCCCAAAGGTGCCAGGACCAAAAGCTCTTGCTGCTCTTCAAGGAGCCAGGCAACCCCATTCACAGCCCCACAAACGCTGGCGCTCTCTCTTGCGACAGCCTCCCAAAGTCCAATACTAGCTGCCTGCGCCCCTCAGTACAGCCGGAGCCCGGCTCAGCAATTTTGAACGTCCAGGGATTCCTCCCACACCAAAGGGGCCAGGACCAAAAGCTCTTGCTGCTCTTGAAGGAGCCAGGCAACCCCATTCACAGCCCCACAAACGCTGGCGCTCTCTCTTGCGAGAGCCTCCCAAAGTCCAATACTAGCTGCCTGCAATCCTCGGTACAGCCGGAGCCAGGCGCAGCAATTGCGAACGTCCAGGGATTCCTGCCACACCAAAGGGGCCAGGACCAAAAGCTCTTGCTGCTCTTCAAGGAGCCAGGCAACCCCATTCACAGCCCCACAAACGCTGGCGCTCTCTCTTGCGAGAGCCTCCCAAAGTCCAATACTAGCTGCCTGCGCCGCTCGGTACAGCCAGAGCCCGGCTCAGCAATTGCGAACGTCCAGGGATTCCTCCCACACCAAAGGAGGCAGGACCGAAAGCTCTTGCTGCTCTTCAAGGAGCCAGGCAACCCCATTCACAGCCCCACAAACGCTGGCGCTCTCTCTTGCGACAGCCTCCCAAAGTCCAATACTAGCTGCCTGCGCCGCTCAGTACAGCCGGAGCCCGGCTCAGCAATTGCGAACGTCCAGGGATTCCTCCCACACCAAAGGGGCCAGGACCAAAAGCTCTTGCTGCTCTTCAAGGAGCCAGGCAACCCCATTCACAGCCCCACAAACGCTGGCGCTCTCTCTTGCGAGAGCCTCCCAAAGTCCAATACTAGCTGCCTGCAATCCTCGGTACAGCCGGAGCCAGGCGCAGCAATTGCGAACGTCCAGGGATTCCTCCCACACCAAAGGGGCCAGGACCAAAAGCTCTTGCTGCTCTTCAAGGAGCCAGGCAACCCCATTCACAGCCCCACAAACACTGGCGCTCTCTCTTGCGAGAGCCTCCCAAAGTCCAATACTAGCTGCCTGCAATCCTCGGTACAGCCGGAGCCAGGCGCAGCAATTGCGAACGTCCAGGGATTCCTGCCACACCAAAGGTGCCAGGACCAAAAGCTCTTGCTGCTCTTCAAGGAGCCAGGCAACCCCATTCACAGCCCCACAAACGCTGGCGCTCTCTCTTGCGACAGCCTCCCAAAGTCCAATACTAGCTGCCTGCGCCGCTCGGTACAGCCGGAGCCCGGCTCAGCAATTGCGAACGTCCAGGGATTCCTGCCACACCAAAGGGGCCAGGACTAAAAGCTCTTGCTGCTCTTCAAGGAGCCAGGCAACCCCATTCACAGCCCCACAAACGATGGCGCTCTCTCTTGCGACAGCCTCCCAATGTCCAATACTAGCTGCCTGCGCCCCTCAGTACAGCCGGAGCCCGGCT
Organism: Platalea leucorodia; assembly: GCF_965183815.1. NCBI lineage: Eukaryota > Metazoa > Chordata > Aves > Pelecaniformes > Threskiornithidae > Platalea > Platalea leucorodia. The sequence continues at coordinate 221,196 of NW_028121425.1, read as the reverse complement.
CAGCAATTGCGAACGTCCAGGGATTCCTCCCACACCAAAGGGGCCAGGACCAAAAGCTCTTGCTGCTCTTCAAGGAGCCAGGCAACCCCATTCACAGCCCCACAAACGCTGGCGCTCTCTCTTGCGACAGCCTCCCAAAGTCCAATACTAGCTGCCTGCACCACCGAGTACAGCCGGAGCCCAGCTCAGCAATTGCGAACGTCCAGGGATTCCTCCCACACCAAAGGGGCCAGGACCAAAAGCTCTTGCTGCTCTTCAAGGAGCCAGGCAACCCCATTCACAGCCCCACAAACGCTGGCGCTCTCTCTTGCGACAGCCTCCCAAAGTCCAACACTAGCTGCCTGCGCCGCTCGGTACAGCCAGAGCCCGGCTCACCAATTGCGAACGTCCAGGGATTCCTCCCACACCAAAGGTACCAGGACCAAATGCTCTTGCTGCTCTTCAAGGAGCCAAGCAACCCCATTCACAGCCCCACAAACGCTGGCGCTCTCTCTTGCGACAGCCTCCTAAAGTCCAATACTAGCTGCCTGCGCCGCTCGGTACAGCCAGAGCCCGGCTCAGCAATTGCGAACGTCCAGGGATTCCTGCCACACCAAAGGGGCCAGGACCAAAAGCTCTTGCTGCTCTTCAAGGAGCCAGGCAACCCCATTCACAGCCCCACAAACGCTGGCGCTCTCTCTTGCGAGAACCTCCCAAAGTCCAATACTAGCTGCCTGCACCACCGAGTACAGCCGGAGCCCAGCTCAGCAATTGCGAACGTCCAGGGATTCCTCCCTCCCCAAAGGTGCCAGGACCAAAAGCTCTTGCTGCTCTTCAAGGAGCCAGGCAACCCCATTCACAGCCCCACAAACGCTGGCGCTCTCTCTTGCGAGAGCCTCCCAAAGTCCAATACTAGCTGCCTGCGCCCCTCAGTACAGCCGGAGCCCGGCTCAGCAATTGCAAACGTCCAGGGATTCCTCCCACACCAAAGGGGCCAGGACCAAAAGCTCTTGCTGCTCTTCAAGGAGCCAGGCAACCCCATTCACAGCCCCACAAACGCTGGCGCTCTCTCTTGCGAGAGACTCCCAAAGTCCAATACTAGCTGCCTGCGCCCCTCAGTACAGCCGGAGCCCGGCTCAGCAATTGCGAACGTCCAGGGATTCCTCCCACACCAAAGGGGCCAGGACCAAAAGCTCTTGCTGCTCTTGAAGGAGCCAGGCAACCCCATTCACAGCCCCACAAACGCTGGCGCTCTCTCTTGCGAGAGCCTCCCAAAGTCCAATACTAGCTGCCTGCAATCCTCGGTACAGCCGGAGCCAGGCGCAGCAATTGCGAACGTCCAGGGATTCCTGCCACACCAAAGGGGCCAGGACCAAAAGCTCTTGCTGCTCTTCAAGGAGCCAGGCAACCCCATTCACAGCCCCACAAACGCTGGCGCTCTCTCTTGCGAGAGCCTCCTAAAGTCCAATACTAGCTGCCTGCGCCGCTCGGTACATCCAGAGCCCGGCTCAGCAATTGCGAACGTCCAGGGATTCCTCCCACACCAAAGGAGGCAGGACCGAAAGCTCTTGCTGCTCTTCAAGGAGCCAGGCAACCCCATTCACAGCCCCACAAACGCTGGCGCTCTCTCTTGCGACAGCCTCCTAAAGTCCAATACTAGCTGCCTGCGCCGCTCGGTACAGCCAGAGCCCGGCTCACCAATTGCGAACGTCCAGGGATTCCTGCCACACCAAAGGGGCCAGGACCAAAAGCTCTTGCTGCTCTTCAAGGAGCCAGGCAACCCCATTCACAGCCCCACAAACGCTGGCGCTCTCTCTTGCGAGAGCCTCCCAAAGTCCAACACTAGCTGCCTGCGCCGCTCGGTACAGCCAGAGCCCGGCTCACCAATTGCGAACGTCCAGGGATTCCTCCCACACCAAAGGTACCAGGACCAAATGCTCTTGCTGCTCTTCAAGGAGCCAAGCAACCCCATTCACAGCCCCACAAACGCTGGCGCTCTCTCTTGCGAGAGACTCCCAAAGTCCAATACTAGCTGCCTCCACCACCGAGTACAGCCGGAGCCCAGCTCAGCAATTGCGAACGTCCAGGGATTCCTCCCTCCCCAAAGGTGCCAGGACCAAAAGCTCTTGCTGCTCTTCAAGGAGCCAGGCAACCCCATTCACAGCCCCACAAACGCTGGCGCTCTCTCTTGCGAGAGCCTCCCAAAGTCCAACACTAGCTGCCTGCGCCGCTCGGTACAGCCAGAGCCCGGCTCAGCAATTGCGAACGTCCAGGGATTCCTCCCACACCAAAGGAGGCAGGACCGAAAGCTCTTGCTGCTCTTCAAGGAGCCAGGCAACCCCATTCACAGCCCCACAAACGCTGGCGCTCTCTCTTGCGACAGCCTCCCAAAGTCCAATACTAGCTGCCTGCGCCGCTGAGTACAGCCGGAGCCCGGCTCAGCAATTGCGAACGTCCAGGGATTCCTCCCACACCAAAGGGGCCAGGACCAAAAGCTCTTGCTGCTCTTCAAGGAGCCAGGCAACCCCATTCACAGCCCCACAAACGCTGGCGCTCTCTCTTGCGAGAGCCTCCCAAAGTCCAATACTAGCTGCCTGCGCCCCTCGGTACAGCCGGAGCCAGGCGCAGCAATTGCGAACGTCCAGGGATTCCTCCCACACCAAAGGGGCCAGGACCAAAAGCTCTTGCTGCTCTTCAAGGAGCCAGGCAACCCCATTCACAGCCCCACAAACACTGGCGCTCTCTCTTGCGAGAGCCTCCCAAAGTCCAATACTAGCTGCCTGCAATCCTCGGTACAGCCGGAGCCAGGCGCAGCAATTGCGAACGTCCAGGGATTCCTGCCACACCAAAGGTGCCAGGACCAAAAGCTCTTGCTGCTCTTCAAGGAGCCAGGCAACCCCATTCACAGCCCCACAAACGCTGGCGGTCTCTCTTGCAACAGCCTCCCAAAGTCCAATACTAGCTGCCTGCGCCGCTCGGTACAGCCGTAGCCCAGCTCAGCAATTGCAAACGTCCAGGGATTCCTGCCACACCAAAGGGGCCAGGACTAAAAGCTCTTGCTGCTCTTCAAGGAGCCAGGCAACCCCATTCACAGCCCCACAAACGATGGCGCTCTCTCTTGCGACAGCCTCCCAAAGTCCAATACTAGCTGCCTGCGCCCCTCAGTACAGCCGGAGCCCGGCTCAGCAATTGCGAACGTCCAGGGATTCCTCCCACACCAAAGGGGCCAGGACCAAAAGCTCTTGCTGCTCTTCAAGGAGCCAGGCAACCCCATTCACAGCCCCACAAACGCTGGCGCTCTCTCTTGCGAGAGCCTCCCAAAGTCCAATACTAGCTGCCTGCACCACCGAGTACAGCCGGAGCCCAGCTCAGCAATTGCGAACGTCCAGGGATTCCTCCCACACCAAAGGGGCCAGGACCAAAAGCTCTTGCTGCTCTTCAAGGAGCCAGGCAACCCCATTCACAGCCCCACAAACGCTGGCGCTCTCTCTTGCGACAGCCTCCCAAAGTCCAACACTAGCTGCCTGCGCCGCTCGGTACAGCCAGAGCCCGGCTCACCAATTGCGAACGTCCAGGGATTCCTCCCACACCAAAGGTACCAGGACCAAATGCTATTGCTGCTCTTCAAGGAGCCAAGCAACCCCATTCACAGCCCCACAAACGCTGGCGCTCTCTCTTGCGACAGCCTCCTAAAGTCCAATACTAGCTGCCTGCGCCGCTCGGTACAGCCAGAGCCCGGCTCAGCAATTGCGAACGTCCAGGGATTCCTGCCACACCAAAGGGGCCAGGACCAAAAGCTCTTGCTGCTCTTCAAGGAGCCAGGCAACCCCATTCACAGCCCCACAAACGCTGGCGCTCTCTCTTGCGAGAACCTCCCAAAGTCCAATACTAGCTGCCTGCACCACCGAGTAAAGCCGGAGCCCAGCTCAGCAATTGCGAACGTCCAGGGATTCCTCCCTCCCCAAAGGTGCCAGGACCAAAAGCTCTTGCTGCTCTTCAAGGAGCCAGGCAACCCCATTCACAGCCCCACAAACGCTGGCGCTCTCTCTTGCGAGAGCCTCCTAAAGTCCAATACTAGCTGCCTGCAATCCTCGGTACAGCCGGAGCCAGGCGCAGCAATTGCGAACGTCCAGGGATTCCTGCCACACCAAAGGGGCCAGGACCAAAAGCTCTTGCTGCTCTTCAAGGAGCCAGGCAACCCCATTCACAGCCCCACAAACGCTGGCGCTCTCTCTTGCGAGAGCCTCCTAAAGTCCAATACTAGCTGCCTGCGCCGCTCGGTACATCCAGAGCCCGGCTCAGCAATTGCGAACGTCCAGGGATTCCTCCCACACCAAAGGAGGCAGGACCGAAAGCTCTTGCTGCTCTTCAAGGAGCCAGGCAACCCCATTCACAGCCCCACAAACGCTGGCACTCTCTCTTGCGACAGCCTCCTAAAGTCCAATACTAGCTGCCTGCGCCGCTCGGTACAGCCAGAGCCCGGCTCAGCAATTGCGAACGTCCAGGGATTCCTGCCACACCAAAGGGGCCAGGACCAAAAGCTCTTGCTGCTCTTCAAGGAGCCAGGCAACCCCATTCACAGCCCCACAAACGCTGGCGCTCTCTCTTGCGAGAGCCTCCCAAAGTCCAACACTAGCTGCCTGCGCCGCTCGGTACAGCCAGAGCCCGGCTCACCAATTGCGAACGTCCAGGGATTCCTCCCACACCAAAGGTACCAGGACCAAATGCTCTTGCTGCTCTTCAAGGAGCCAAGCAACCCCATTCACAGCCCCACAAACGCTGGCGCTCTCTCTTGCGAGAGCCTCCCAAAGTCCAATACTAGCTGCCTCCACCACCGAGTACAGCCGGAGCCCAGCTCAGCAATTGCGAACGTCCAGGGATTCCTCCCTCCCCAAAGGTGCCAGGACCAAAAGCTCTTGCTGCTCTTCAAGGAGCCAGGCAACCCCATTCACAGCCCCACAAACGATGGCGCTCTCTCTTGCGACAGCCTCCCAAAGTCCAATACTAGCTGCCTGTGCCGCTCGGTACAGCGGGAGCCCAGCTCAGCAATTGCAAACGTCCAGGGATTCCTCCCACACCAAAGGTGCCAGGACCAAAAGCTCTTGCTGCTCTTCAAGGAGCCAGGCAACCCCATTCACAGCCCCACAAACGCTGGCGCTCTCTCTTTCGAGAGACTCCCAAAGTCCAATACTAGCTGCCTGCGCCCCTCAGTACAGCCGGAGCCCGGCTCAGGAACTGCGAACGTCCGGGGATTCCTCCCACACCAAAGGGGCCAGGACCAAAAGCTCTTGCTGCTCTTCAAGGAGCCAGGCAACCCCATTCACAGCCCCACAAACGCTGGCGCTCTCTCTTGCGACAGCCTCCCAAAGTCCAATACTAGCTGCCTGTGCCGCTCGGTACAGCGGGAGCCCAGCTCAGCAATTGCAAACGTCCAGGGATTCCTCCCACACCAAAGGTGCCAGGACCAAAAGCTCTTGCTGCTCTTCAAGGAGCCAGGCAACCCCATTCACAGCCCCACAAACGCTGGCGCTCTCTCTTGCGACAGCCTCCTAAAGTCCAATACTAGCTGCCTGCGCCGCTCGGTACAGCCAGAGCCCGGCTCAGCAATTGCGAACGTCCAGGGATTCCTCCCACACCAAAGGGGCCAGGACCAAAAGCTCTTGCTGCTCTTCAAGGAGCCAGGCAACCCCATTCACAGCCCCACAAACGCTGGCGCTCTCTCTTGCGAGAACCTCCCAAAGTCCAATACTAGCTGCCTGCACCACCGAGTACAGCCGGAGCCCAGCTCAGCAATTGCGAACGTCCAGGGATTCCTCCCTCCCCAAAGGTGCCAGGACCAAAAGCTCTTGCTGCTCTTCAAGGAGCCAGGCAACCCCATTCACAGCCCCACAAACGCTGGCGCTCTCTCTTGCGACAGCCTCCCAAAGTCCAATACTAGCTGCCTGCGCCCCTCAGTACAGCCGGAGCCCGGCTCAGCAATTGCAAACGTCCAGGGATTCCTCCCACACCAAAGGGGCCAGGACCAAAAGCTCTTGCTGCTCTTCAAGGAGCCAGGCAACCCCATTCACAGCCCCACAAACGCTGGCGCTCTCTCTTGCGAGAGACTCCCAAAGTCCAATACTAGCTGCCTGCGCCCCTCAGTACAGCCGGAGCCCGGCTCAGCAATTGCGAACGTCCAGGGATTCCTCCCACACCAAAGGGGCCAGGACCAAAAGCTCTTGCTGCTCTTGAAGGAGCCAGGCAACCCCATTCACAGCCCCACAAACGCTGGCGCTCTCTCTTGCGAGAGCCTCCCAAAGTCCAATACTAGCTGCCTGCAATCCTCGGTACAGCCGGAGCCAGGCGCAGCAATTGCGAACGTCCAGGGATTCCTGCCACACCAAAGGGGCCAGGACCAAAAGCTCTTGCTGCTCTTCAAGGAGCCAGGCAACCCCATTCACAGCCCCACAAACGCTGGCGCTCTCTCTTGCGAGAGCCTCCCAAAGTCCAATACTAGCTGCCTGCGCCGCTCGGTACATCCAGAGCCCGGCTCACCAATTGCGAACGTCCAGGGATTCCTCCCACACCAAAGGAGGCAGGACCGAAAGCTCTTGCTGCTCTTCAAGGAGCCAGGCAACCCCATTCACAGCCCCACAAACGCTGGCGCTCTCTCTTGCGAGAGACTCCCAAAGTCCAATACTAGCTGCCTGCGCCGCTGAGTACAGCCGGAGCCCGGCTCAGCAATTGCGAACGTCCAGGGATTCCTGCCACACCAAAGGGGCCAGGACCAAAAGCTCTTGCTGCTCTTCAAGGAGCCAGGCAACCCCATTCACAGCCCCACAAACGCTGGCGCTCTCTCTTGCGACAGCCTCCCAAAGTCCAATACTAGCTGCCTGCGCCCCTCGGTACAGCCGGAGCCAGGCGCAGCAATTGCGAACGTCCAGGGATTCCTCCCACACCAAAGGGGCCAGGACCAAAAGCTCTTGCTGCTCTTGAAGGAGCCAGGCAACCCCATTCACAGCCCCACAAACGCTGGCGGTCTCTCTTGCGAGAGACTCCCAAAGTCCAATACTAGCTGCCTGCGCCGCTCGGTACAGCCGGAGCCCGGCTCAGCAATTGCGAACGTCCAGGGATTCCTGCCACACCAAAGGGGCCAGGACTAAAAGCTCTTGCTGCTCTTCAAGGAGCCAGGCAACCCCATTCACAGCCCCACAAACGATGGCGCTCTCTCTTGCGACAGCCTCCCAAAGTCCAATACTAGCTGCCTGCGCCCCTCAGTACAGCCGGAGCCCGGCTCAGCAATTGCAAACGTCCAGGGATTCCTGCCACACCAAAGGGGCCAGGACCAAAAGCTCTTGCTGCTCTTCAAGGAGCCAGGCAACCCCATTCACAGCCCCACAAACGCTGGCGCTCTCTCTTGCGAGAGACTCCCAAAGTCCAATACTAGCTGCCTGCACCACCGAGTACAGCCGGAGCCCAGCTCAGCAATTGCGAACGTCCAGGGATTCCTCCCACACCAAAGGGGCCAGGACCAAAAGCTCTTGCTGCTCTTCAAGGAGCCAGGCAACCCCATTCACAGCCCCACAAACGCTGGCGCTCTCTCTTGCGACAGCCTCCCAAAGTCCAACACTAGCTGCCTGCGCCGCTCGGTACAGCCAGAGCCCGGCTCACCAATTGCGAACGTCCAGGGATTCCTGCCACACCAAAGGGGCCAGGACCAAAAGCTCTTGCTGCTCTTCAAGGAGCCAGGCAACCCCATTCACAGCCCCACAAACGCTGGCGCTCTCTCTTGCGAGAGCCTCCCAAAGTCCAATACTAGCTGCCTCCACCACCGAGTACAGCCGGAGCCCAGCTCAGCAATTGCGAACGTCCAGGGATTCCTCCCTCCCCAAAGGTGCCAGGACCAAAAGCTCTTGCTGCTCTTCAAGGAGCCAGGCAACCCCATTCACAGCCCCACAAACGATGGCGCTCTCTCTTGCGACAGCCTCCCAAAGTCCAATACTAGCTGCCTGTGCCGCTCGGTACAGCCGGAGCCCAGCTCAGCAATTGCAAACGTCCAGGGATTCCTCCCACACCAAAGGTGCCAGGACCAAAAGCTCTTGCTGCTCTTCAAGGAGCCAGGCAACCCCATTCACAGCCCCACAAACGCTGGCGCTCTCTCTTTCGAGAGACTCCCAAAGTCCAATACTAGCTGCCTGCGCCCCTCAGTACAGCCGGAGCCCGGCTCAGGAACTGCGAACGTCCGGGGATTCCTCCCACACCAAAGGGGCCAGGACCAAAAGCTCTTGCTGCTCTTCAAGGAGCCAGGCAACCCCATTCACAGCCCCACAAACGCTGGCGCTCTCTCTTGCAACAGCCTCCCAAAGTCCAATACTAGCTGCCTGTGCCCCTCGGTACAGCGGGAGCCCAGCTCAGCAATTGCAAACGTCCAGGGATTCCTCCCACACCAAAGGTGCCAGGACCAAAAGCTCTTGCTGCTCTTCAAGGAGCCAGGCAACCCCATTCACAGCCCCACAAACGCTGGCGCTCTCTCTTTCGAGAGACTCCCAAAGTCCAATACTAGCTGCCTGCGCCCCTCAGTACAGCCGGAGCCCGGCTCAGCAATTGCGAACGTCCAGGGATTCCTCCCACACCAAAGGGGCCAGGACCAAAAGCTCTTGCTGCTCTTCAAGGAGCCAGGCAACCCCATTCACAGCCCCACAAACGCTGGCGCTCTCTCTTGCGACAGCCTCCCAAAGTCCAACACTAGCTGCCTGCGCCGCTCGGTACAGCCGGAGCCCAGCTCAGCAATTGCAAACGTCCAGGGATTCCTCCCACACCAAAGGGGGCAGGACCAAAAGCTCTTGCTGCTCTTCAAGGAGCCAGGCAACCCCATTCACAGCCCCACAAACGCTGGCGCTCTCTCTTGCGACAGCCTCCCAAAGTCCAATACTAGCTGCCTGCGCCGCTGAGTACAGCCGGAGCCCAGCTCAGCAATTGCGAACGTCCAGGGATTCCTGCCACACCAAAGGGGCCAGGACCAAAAGCTCTTGCTGCTCTTCAAGGAGCCAGGCAACCCCATTCACAGCCCCACAAACGCTGGCGCTCTCTCTTGCGACAGCCTCCCAAAGTCCAATACTAGCTGCCTGCGCCCCTCAGTACAGCCGGAGCCCGGCTCAGCAATTGCGAACGTCCAGGGATTCCTGCCACACCAAAGGGGCCAGGACCAAAAGCTCTTGCTGCTCTTCAAGGAGCCAGGCAACCCCATTCACAGCCCCACAAACGCTGGCGCTCTCTCTTGCGAGAGACTCCCAAAGTCCAATACTAGCTGCCTGCACCACCGAATACAGCCGGAGCCCAGCTCAGCAATTGCGAACGTCCAGGGATTCCTCCCACACCAAAGGGGCCAGGACCAAAAGCTCTTGCTGCTCTTCAAGGAGCCAGGCAACCCCATTCACAGCCCCACCAACGCTGGCGCTCTCTCTTGCGACAGCCTCCCAAAGTCCAACACTAGCTGCCTGCGCCGCTCGGTACAGCCAGAGCCCGGCTCACCAATTGCGAACGTCCAGGGATTCCTCCCACACCAAAGGTACCAGGACCAAATGCTCTTGCTGCTCTTCAAGGAGCCAAGCAACCCCATTCACAGCCCCACAAACGCTGGCGCTCTCTCTTGCGACAGCCTCCTAAAGTCCAATACTAGCTGCCTGCGCCGCTCGGTACAGCCAGAGCCCGGCTCAGCAATTGCGAACGTCCAGGGATTCCTGCCACACCAAAGGGGCCAGGACCAAAAGCTCTTGCTGCTCTTCAAGGAGCCAGGCAACCCCATTCACAGCCCCACAAACGCTGGCGCTCTCTCTTGCGAGAGACTCCCAAAGTCCAATACTAGCTGCCTGCACCACCGAGTACAGCCGGAGCCCAGCTCAGCAATTGCGAACATCCAGGGATTCCTCCCACACCAAAGGGGCCAGGACCAAAAGCTCTTGCTGCTCTTCAAGGAGCCAGGCAACCCCATTCACAGCCCCACCAACGCTGGCGCTCTCTCTTGCGAGAGCCTCCCAAAGTCCAACACTAGCTGCCTGCGCCGCTCGGTACAGCCAGAGCCCGGCTCACCAATTGCGAACGTCCAGGGATTCCTCCCACACCAAAAGGGGCAGGACCAAAAGCTCTTGCTGCTCTTCAAGGAGCCAAGCAACCCCATTCACAGCCCCACAAACGCTGGCGCTCTCTCTTGCGACAGCCTCCCAAAGTCCAATACTAGCTGCCTGCGCCGCTCGGTACAGCCAGAGCCCGGCTCAGCAATTGCGAACGTCCAGGGATTCCTGCCACACCAAAGGGGCCAGGACCAAAAGCTCTTGCTGCTCTTCAAGGAGCCAGGCAACCCCATTCACAGCCCCACAAACGCTGGCGCTCTCTCTTGCGAGAACCTCCCAAAGTCCAATACTAGCTGCCTGCACCACCGAGTACAGCCGGAGCCCAGCTCAGCAATTGCGAACGTCCAGGGATTCCTCCCACACCAAAGGTGCCAGGACCAAAAGCTCTTGCTGCTCTTCAAGGAGCCAGGCAACCCCATTCACAGCCCCACAAACGCTGGCGCTCTCTCTTGCGACAGCCTCCCAAAGTCCAATACTAGCTGCCTGCGCCCCTCAGTACAGCCGGAGCCCGGCTCAGCAATTGCAAACGTCCAGGGATTCCTGCCACACCAAAGGGGCCAGGACCAAAAGCTCTTGCTGCTCTTCAAGGAGCCAGGCAACCCCATTCACAGCCCCACAAACGCTGGCGCTCTCTCTTGCGAGAGACTCCCAAAGTCCAATACTAGCTGCCTGCGCCCCTCAGTACAGCCGGAGCCCGGCTCAGCAATTGCGAACGTCCAGGGATTCCTCCCACACCAAAGGGGCCAGGACCAAAAGCTCTTGCTGCTCTTCAAGGAGCCAGGCAACCCCATTCACAGCCCCACAAACGCTGGCGCTCTCTCTTGCGAGAGCCTCCCAAAGTCCAATACTAGCTGCCTGCAATCCTCGGTACAGCTGGAGCCAGGCGCAGCAACTGCGAACGTCCAGGGATTCCTGCCACACCAAAGGGGCCAGGACTAAAAGCTCTTGCTGCTCTTCAAGGAGCCAGGCAACCCCATTCACAGCCCCACAAACGCTGGCGCTCTCTCTTGCGACAGCCTCCCAAAGTCCAATACTAGCTGCCTGCGCCGCTCAGTACATCCAGAGCCCGGCTCAGCAATTGCGAACGTCCAGGGATTCCTCCCACACCAAAGGGGCCAGGACCAAAAGCTCTTGCTGCTCTTCAAGGAGCCAGGCAACCCCATTCACAGCCCCACAAACGCTGGCGCTCTCTCTTGCGAGAGACTCCCAAAGTCCAATACTAGCTGCCTGCGCCGCTGAGTACAGCGGGAGCCCGGCTCAGCAATTGCGAACGTCCAGGGATTCCTCCCACACCAAAGGGGCCAGGACCAAAAGCTCTTGCTGCTCTTCAAGGAGCCAGGCAACCCCATTCACAGCCCCACAAACGATGGCGCTCTCTCTTGCGACAGCCTCCCAAAGTCCAATACTAGCTGCCTGCGCCCCTCAGTACAGCCGGAGCCCGGCTCAGGAACTGCGAACGTCCGGGGATTCCTCCCACACCAAAGGGGCCAGGACCAAAAGCTCTTGCTGCTCTTCAAGGAGCCAGGCAACCCCATTCACAGCCCCACAAACGCTGGCGCTCTCTCTTTCGAGAGACTCCCAAAGTCCAATACTAGCTGCCTGCGCCCCTCAGTACAGCCGGAGCCCGGCTCAGCAATTGCGAACGTCCAGGGATTCCTCCCACACCAAAGGGGCCAGGACCAAAAGCTCTTGCTGCTCTTCAAGGAGCCAGGCAACCCCATTCACAGCCCCACAAACGCTGGCGCTCTCTCTTGCGACAGCCTCCCAAAGTCCAACACTAGCTGCCTGCGCCGCTCGGTACAGCCAGAGCCCGGCTCAGCAATTGCGAACGTCCAGGGATTCCTCCCACACCAAAGGGGCCAGGACCAAAAGCTCTTGCTGCTCTTCAAGGAGCCAGGCAACCCCATTCACAGCCCCACAAACGCTGGCGCTCTCTCTTGCGAGAGACTCCCAAAGTCCAATACTAGCTGCCTGCGCCGCTGAGTACAGCCGGAGCCCAGCTCAGCAATTGCGAACGTCCAGGGATTCCTGCCACACCAAAGGGGCCAGGACCAAAAGCTCTTGCTGCTCTTCAAGGAGCCACGCAACCCCATTCACAGCCCCACAAACGCTGGCGCTCTCTCTTGCGACAGCCTCCCAAAGTCCAATACTATCTGCCTGCGCCCCTCAGTACAGCCGGAGCCCGGCTCAGCAATTGCAAACGTCCAGGGATTCCTGCCACACCAAAGGGGCCAGGACCAAAAGCTCTTGCTGCTCTTCAAGGAGCCAGGCAACCCCATTCACAGCCCCACAAACGATGGCGCTCTCTCTTGCAAGAGACTCCCAAAGTCCAATACTAGCTGCCTGCACCACCGAGTACAGCCGGAGCCCAGCTCAGCAATTGCGAACGTCCAGGGATTCCTCCCACACCAAAGGGGCCAGGACCAAAAGCTCTTGCTGCTCTTCAAGGAGCCAGGCAACCCCATTCACAGCCCCACCAACGCTGGCGCTCTCTCTTGCGACAGCCTCCCAAAGTCCAACACTAGCTGCCTGCGCCGCTCGGTACAGCCAGAGCCCGGCTCACCAATTGCGAACGTCCAGGGATTCCTCCCACACCAAAGGTACCAGGACCAAAAGCTCTTGCTGCTCTTCAAGGAGCCAGGCAACCCCATTCACAGCCCCACAAACGCTGGCGCTCTCTCTTGCGACAGCCTCCTAAAGTCCAATACTAGCTGCCTGCGCCGCTCGGTACAGCCAGAGCCCGGCTCAGCAATTGCGAACGTCCAGGGATTCCTGCCACACCAAAGGGGCCAGGACCAAAAGCTCTTGCTGCTCTTCAAGGAGCCAGGCAACCCCATTCACAGCCCCACAAACGCTGGCGCTCTCTCTTGCGAGAGACTCCCAAAGTCCAATACTAGCTGCCTGCACCACCGAGTACAGCCGGAGCCCAGCTCAGCAATTGCGAACGTCCAGGGATTCCTCCCACACCAAAGGGGCCAGGACCAAAAGCTCTTGCTGCTCTTCAAGGAGCCAGGCAACCCCATTCACAGCCCCACCAACGCTGGCGCTCTCTCTTGCGACAGCCTCCCAAAGTCCAACACTAGCTGCCTGCGCCGCTCGGTACAGCCAGAGCCCGGCTCACCAATTGCGAACGTCCAGGGATTCCTCCCACACCAAAGGTACCAGGACCAAATGCTCTTGCTGCTCTTCAAGGAGCCAAGCAACCCCATTCACAGCCCCACAAACGCTGGCGCTCTCTCTTGCGACAGCCTCCTAAAGTCCAATACTAGCTGCCTGCGCCGCTCGGTACAGCCAGAGCCCGGCTCAGCAATTGCAAACGTCCAAGGATTCCTGCCACACCAAAGGGGCCAGGACCAAAAGCTCTTGCTGCTCTTCAAGGAGCCAGGCAACCCCATTCACAGCCCCACAAACGCTGGCGCTCTCTCTTGCGAGAACCTCCCAAAGTCCAATACTAGCTGCCTCCACCACCGAGTACAGCCGGAGCCCAGCTCAGCAATTGCGAACGTCCAGGGATTCCTCCCTCCCCAAAGGGGCCAGGACCAAAAGCTCTTGCTGCTCTTCAAGGAGCCAGGCAACCCCATTCACAGCCCCACAAACGATGGCGCTCTCTCTTGCGAGAGCCTCCCAAAGTCCAATACTAGCTGCCTGCGCCCCTCAGTACAGCCGGAGCCCGGCTCAGCAATTGCAAACGTCCAGGGATTCCTCCCACACCAAAGGGGCCAGGACCAAAAGCTCTTGCTGCTCTTCAAGGAGCCAGGCAACCCCATTCACAGCCCCACAAACGCTGGCGCTCTCTCTTGCGAGAGACTCCCAAAGTCCAATACTAGCTGCCTGCGCCCCTCAGTACAGCCGGAGCCCGGCTCAGCAATTGCGAACGTCCAGGGATTCCTCCCACACCAAAGGGGCCAGGACCAAAAGCTCTTGCTGCTCTTGAAGGAGCCAGGCAACCCCATTCACAGCCCCACAAACGCTGGCGCTCTCTCTTGCGAGAGCCTCCCAAAGTCCAATACTAGCTGCCTGCAATCCTCGGTACAGCCGGAGCCAGGCGCAGCAATTGCGAACGTCCAGGGATTCCTGCCACACCAAAGGGGCCAGGACCAAAAGCTCTTGCTGCTCTTCAAGGAGCCAGGCAACCCCATTCACAGCCCCACAAACGCTGGCGCTCTCTCTTGCGAGAGCCTCCCAAAGTCCAATACTAGCTGCCTGCGCCGCTCGGTACATCCAGAGCCCGGCTCAGCAATTGCGAACGTCCAGGGATTCCTCCCACACCAAAGGAGGCAGGACCGAAAGCTCTTGCTGCTCTTCAAGGAGCCAGGCAACCCCATTCACAGCCCCACAAACGCTGGCGCTCTCTCTTGCGACAGCTTCCCAAAGTCCAATACTAGCTGCCTGCGCCCCTCGGTACAGCCGGAGCCCGGCTCAGCAATTGCGAACGTCCAGGGATTCCTCCCACACCAAAGGGGCCAGGACCAAAAGCTCTTGCTGCTCTTCAAGGAGCCAGGCAACCCCATTCACAGCCCCACAAACGCTGGCGCTCTCTCTTGCGAGAGCCTCCCAAAGTCCAATACTAGCTGCCTGCGCCCCTCGGTACAGCCGGAGCCAGGCGCAGCAATTGCGAACGTCCAGGGATTCCTCCCACACCAAAGGGGCCAGGACCAAAAGCTCTTGCTGCTCTTGAAGGAGCCAGGCAACCCCATTCACAGCCCCACAAACACTGGCGCTCTCTCTTGCGACAGCCTCCCAAAGTCCAATACTAGCTGCCTGCAATCCTCGGTACAGCCGGAGCCAGGCGCAGCAATTGCGAACGTCCAGGGATTCCTGCCACACCAAAGGGGCCAGGACCAAAAGCTCTTGCTGCTCTTCAAGGAGCCAGGCAACCCCATTCACAGCCCCACAAACGCTGGCGGTCTCTCTTGCGACAGCCTCCCAAAGTCCAATACTAGCTGCCTGCGCCGCTCGGTACAGCCGGAGCCCGGCTCAGCAATTGCGAACGTCCAGGGATTCCTGCCACACCAAAGGGGCCAGGACTAAAAGCTCTTGCTGCTCTTCAAGGAGCCAGGCAACCCCATTCACAGCCCCACAAACGATGGCGCTCTCTCTTGCGAGAGACTCCCAAAGTCCAATACTAGCTGCCTGCGCCCCTCAGTACAGCCGGAGCCCGGCTCAGCAATTGCAAACGTCCAGGGATTCCTCCCACACCAAAGGGGCCAGGACCAAAAGCTCTTGCTGCTCTTCAAGGAGCCAGGCAACCCCATTCACAGCCCCACAAACGCTGGCGCTCTCTCTTGCGAGAGACTCCCAAAGTCCAATACTAGCTGCCTGCACCACCGAGTACAGCCGGAGCCCAGCTCAGCAATTGCGAACGTCCAGGGATTCCTCCCACACCAAAGGGGCCAGGACCAAAAGCTCTTGCTGCTCTTCAAGGAGCCAGGCAACCCCATTCACAGCCCCACCAACGCTGGCGCTCTCTCTTGCGACAGCCTCCCAAAGTCCAACACTAGCTGCCTGCGCCGCTCGGTACAGCCGGAGCCCGGCTCAGCAATTGCGAACGTCCAGGGATTCCTCCCACACCAAAGGGGCCAGGACCAAAAGCTCTTGCTGCTCTTCAAGGAGCCAGGCAACCCCATTCACAGCCCCACAAACGCTGGCGCTCTCTCTTGCGACAGCCTCCCAAAGTCCAATACTAGCTGCCTGCGCCGCTGAGTACAGCCGGAGCCCAGCTCAGCAATTGCGAACGTCCAGGGATTCCTGCCACACCAAAGGGGCCAGGACCAAAAGCTCTTGCTGCTCTTCAAGGAGCCAGGCAACCCCATTCACAGCCCCACAAACGCTGGCGCTCTCTCTTGCGACAGCCTCCCAAAGTCCAATACTAGCTGCCTGCGCCCCTCAGTACAGCCGGAGCCCGGCTCAGCAATTGCGAACGTCCAGGGATTCCTGCCACACCAAAGGGGCCAGGACCAAAAGCTCTTGCTGCTCTTCAAGGAGCCAGGCAACCCCATTCACAGCCCCACAAACGCTGGCGCTCTCTCTTGCGACAGCCTCCCAAAGTCCAATACTAGCTGCCTGCACCACCGAATACAGCCGGAGCCCAGCTCAGCAATTGCGAACGTCCAGGGATTCCTCCCACACCAAAGGGGCCAGGACCAAAAGCTCTTGCTGCTCTTCAAGGAGCCAGGCAACCCCATTCACAGCCCCACCAACGCTGGCGCTCTCTCTTGCGACAGCCTCCCAAAGTCCAATACTAGCTGCCTGCGCCGCTCGGTACAGCCGGAGCCCGGCTCAGCAATTGCGAACGTCCAGGGATTCCTGCCACACCAAAGGGGCCAGGACTAAAAGCTCTTGCTGCTCTTCAAGGAGCCAGGCAACCCCATTCACAGCCCCACAAACGATGGCGCTCTCTCTTGCGAGAGACTCCCAAAGTCCAATACTAGCTGCCTGCGCCCCTCAGTACAGCCGGAGCCCGGCTCAGCAATTGCAAACGTCCAGGGATTCCTCCCACACCAAAGGGGCCAGGACCAAAAGCTCTTGCTGCTCTTCAAGGAGCCAGGCAACCCCATTCACAGCCCCACAAACGCTGGCGCTCTCTCTTGCGAGAGACTCCCAAAGTCCAATACTAGCTGCCTGCACCACCGAGTACAGCCGGAGCCCAGCTCAGCAATTGCGAACGTCCAGGGATTCCTCCCACACCAAAGGGGCCAGGACCAAAAGCTCTTGCTGCTCTTCAAGGAGCCAGGCAACCCCATTCACAGCCCCACCAACGCTGGCGCTCTCTCTTGCGACAGCCTCCCAAAGTCCAACACTAGCTGCCTGCGCCGCTCGGTACAGCCGGAGCCCGGCTCAGCAATTGCGAACGTCCAGGGATTCCTCCCACACCAAAGGGGCCAGGACCAAAAGCTCTTGCTGCTCTTCAAGGAGCCAGGCAACCCCATTCACAGCCCCACAAACGCTGGCGCTCTCTCTTGCGACAGCCTCCCAAAGTCCAATACTAGCTGCCTGCGCCGCTGAGTACAGCCGGAGCCCAGCTCAGCAATTGCGAACGTCCAGGGATTCCTGCCACACCAAAGGGGCCAGGACCAAAAGCTCTTGCTGCTCTTCAAGGAGCCAGGCAACCCCATTCACAGCCCCACAAACGCTGGCGCTCTCTCTTGCGACAGCCTCCCAAAGTCCAATACTAGCTGCCTGCGCCCCTCAGTACAGCCGGAGCCCGGCTCAGCAATTGCGAACGTCCAGGGATTCCTGCCACACCAAAGGGGCCAGGACCAAAAGCTCTTGCTGCTCTTCAAGGAGCCAGGCAACCCCATTCACAGCCCCACAAACGCTGGCGCTCTCTCTTGCGACAGCCTCCCAAAGTCCAATACTAGCTGCCTGCACCACCGAATACAGCCGGAGCCCAGCTCAGCAATTGCGAACGTCCAGGGATTCCTCCCACACCAAAGGGGCCAGGACCAAAAGCTCTTGCTGCTCTTCAAGGAGCCAGGCAACCCCATTCACAGCCCCACCAACGCTGGCGCTCTCTCTTGCGACAGCCTCCCAAAGTCCAACACTAGCTGCCTGCGCCGCTCGGTACAGCCAGAGCCCGGCTCACCAATTGCGAACGTCCAGGGATTCCTCCCACACCAAAGGGGCCAGGACCAAAAGCTCTTGCTGCTCTTCAAGGAGCCAGGCAACCCCATTCACAGCCCCACAAACGATGGCGCTCTCTCTTGCGACAGCCTCCCAAAGTCCAATACTAGCTGCCTGCGCCCCTCAGTACAGCCGGAGCCCGGCTCAGGAACTGCGAACGTCCGGGGATTCCTCCCACACCAAAGGGGCCAGGACCAAAAGCTCTTGCTGCTCTTCAAGGAGCCAGGCAACCCCATTCACAGCCCCACAAACGCTGGCGCTCTCTCTTTCGAGAGACTCCCAAAGTCCAATACTAGCTGCCTGCGCCCCTCAGTACAGCCGGAGCCCGGCTCAGCAATTGCGAACGTCCAGGGATTCCTCCCACACCAAAGGGGCCAGGACCAAAAGCTCTTGCTGCTCTTCAAGGAGCCAGGCAACCCCATTCACAGCCCCACAAACGCTGGCGCTCTCTCTTGCGACAGCCTCCCAAAGTCCAACACTAGCTGCCTGCGCCGCTCGGTACAGCCAGAGCCCGGCTCAGCAATTGCGAACGTCCAGGGATTCCTCCCACACCAAAGGGGCCAGGACCAAAAGCTCTTGCTGCTCTTCAAGGAGCCAGGCAACCCCATTCACAGCCCCACAAACGCTGGCGCTCTCTCTTGCGAGAGACTCCCAAAGTCCAATACTAGCTGCCTGCGCCGCTGAGTACAGCCGGAGCCCAGCTCAGCAATTGCGAACGTCCAGGGATTCCTGCCACACCAAAGGGGCCAGGACCAAAAGCTCTTGCTGCTCTTCAAGGAGCCACGCAACCCCATTCACAGCCCCACAAACGCTGGCGCTCTCTCTTGCGACAGCCTCCCAAAGTCCAATACTATCTGCCTGCGCCCCTCAGTACAGCCGGAGCCCGGCTCAGCAATTGCAAACGTCCAGGGATTCCTGCCACACCAAAGGGGCCAGGACCAAAAGCTCTTGCTGCTCTTCAAGGAGCCAGGCAACCCCATTCACAGCCCCACAAACGATGGCGCTCTCTCTTGCAAGAGACTCCCAAAGTCCAATACTAGCTGCCTGCACCACCGAGTACAGCCGGAGCCCAGCTCAGCAATTGCGAACGTCCAGGGATTCCTCCCACACCAAAGGGGCCAGGACCAAAAGCTCTTGCTGCTCTTCAAGGAGCCAGGCAACCCCATTCACAGCCCCACCAACGCTGGCGCTCTCTCTTGCGACAGCCTCCCAAAGTCCAACACTAGCTGCCTGCGCCGCTCGGTACAGCCAGAGCCCGGCTCACCAATTGCGAACGTCCAGGGATTCCTCCCACACCAAAGGTACCAGGACCAAAAGCTCTTGCTGCTCTTCAAGGAGCCAGGCAACCCCATTCACAGCCCCACAAACGCTGGCGCTCTCTCTTGCGACAGCCTCCTAAAGTCCAATACTAGCTGCCTGCGCCGCTCGGTACAGCCAGAGCCCGGCTCAGCAATTGCGAACGTCCAGGGATTCCTGCCACACCAAAGGGGCCAGGACCAAAAGCTCTTGCTGCTCTTCAAGGAGCCAGGCAACCCCATTCACAGCCCCACAAACGCTGGCGCTCTCTCTTGCGAGAGACTCCCAAAGTCCAATACTAGCTGCCTGCACCACCGAGTACAGCCGGAGCCCAGCTCAGCAATTGCGAACGTCCAGGGATTCCTCCCACACCAAAGGGGCCAGGACCAAAAGCTCTTGCTGCTCTTCAAGGAGCCAGGCAACCCCATTCACAGCCCCACCAACGCTGGCGCTCTCTCTTGCGACAGCCTCCCAAAGTCCAACACTAGCTGCCTGCGCCGCTCGGTACAGCCAGAGCCCGGCTCACCAATTGCGAACGTCCAGGGATTCCTCCCACACCAAAGGTACCAGGACCAAATGCTCTTGCTGCTCTTCAAGGAGCCAAGCAACCCCATTCACAGCCCCACAAACGCTGGCGCTCTCTCTTGCGACAGCCTCCTAAAGTCCAATACTAGCTGCCTGCGCCGCTCGGTACAGCCAGAGCCCGGCTCAGCAATTGCAAACGTCCAAGGATTCCTGCCACACCAAAGGGGCCAGGACCAAAAGCTCTTGCTGCTCTTCAAGGAGCCAGGCAACCCCATTCACAGCCCCACAAACGCTGGCGCTCTCTCTTGCGAGAACCTCCCAAAGTCCAATACTAGCTGCCTCCACCACCGAGTACAGCCGGAGCCCAGCTCAGCAATTGCGAACGTCCAGGGATTCCTCCCTCCCCAAAGGGGCCAGGACCAAAAGCTCTTGCTGCTCTTCAAGGAGCCAGGCAACCCCATTCACAGCCCCACAAACGATGGCGCTCTCTCTTGCGAGAGCCTCCCAAAGTCCAATACTAGCTGCCTGCGCCCCTCAGTACAGCCGGAGCCCGGCTCAGCAATTGCAAACGTCCAGGGATTCCTCCCACACCAAAGGGGCCAGGACCAAAAGCTCTTGCTGCTCTTCAAGGAGCCAGGCAACCCCATTCACAGCCCCACAAACGCTGGCGCTCTCTCTTGCGAGAGACTCCCAAAGTCCAATACTAGCTGCCTGCGCCCCTCAGTACAGCCGGAGCCCGGCTCAGCAATTGCGAACGTCCAGGGATTCCTCCCACACCAAAGGGGCCAGGACCAAAAGCTCTTGCTGCTCTTGAAGGAGCCAGGCAACCCCATTCACAGCCCCACAAACGCTGGCGCTCTCTCTTGCGAGAGCCTCCCAAAGTCCAATACTAGCTGCCTGCAATCCTCGGTACAGCCGGAGCCAGGCGCAGCAATTGCGAACGTCCAGGGATTCCTGCCACACCAAAGGGGCCAGGACCAAAAGCTCTTGCTGCTCTTCAAGGAGCCAGGCAACCCCATTCACAGCCCCACAAACGCTGGCGCTCTCTCTTGCGAGAGCCTCCCAAAGTCCAATACTAGCTGCCTGCGCCGCTCGGTACATCCAGAGCCCGGCTCAGCAATTGCGAACGTCCAGGGATTCCTCCCACACCAAAGGAGGCAGGACCGAAAGCTCTTGCTGCTCTTCAAGGAGCCAGGCAACCCCATTCACAGCCCCACAAACGCTGGCGCTCTCTCTTGCGACAGCTTCCCAAAGTCCAATACTAGCTGCCTGCGCCCCTCGGTACAGCCGGAGCCCGGCTCAGCAATTGCGAACGTCCAGGGATTCCTCCCACACCAAAGGGGCCAGGACCAAAAGCTCTTGCTGCTCTTCAAGGAGCCAGGCAACCCCATTCACAGCCCCACAAACGCTGGCGCTCTCTCTTGCGAGAGCCTCCCAAAGTCCAATACTAGCTGCCTGCGCCCCTCGGTACAGCCGGAGCCAGGCGCAGCAATTGCGAACGTCCAGGGATTCCTCCCACACCAAAGGGGCCAGGACCAAAAGCTCTTGCTGCTCTTGAAGGAGCCAGGCAACCCCATTCACAGCCCCACAAACACTGGCGCTCTCTCTTGCGACAGCCTCCCAAAGTCCAATACTAGCTGCCTGCAATCCTCGGTACAGCCGGAGCCAGGCGCAGCAATTGCGAACGTCCAGGGATTCCTGCCACACCAAAGGGGCCAGGACCAAAAGCTCTTGCTGCTCTTCAAGGAGCCAGGCAACCCCATTCACAGCCCCACAAACGCTGGCGGTCTCTCTTGCGACAGCCTCCCAAAGTCCAATACTAGCTGCCTGCGCCGCTCGGTACAGCCGGAGCCCGGCTCAGCAATTGCGAACGTCCAGGGATTCCTGCCACACCAAAGGGGCCAGGACTAAAAGCTCTTGCTGCTCTTCAAGGAGCCAGGCAACCCCATTCACAGCCCCACAAACGATGGCGCTCTCTCTTGCGAGAGACTCCCAAAGTCCAATACTAGCTGCCTGCGCCCCTCAGTACAGCCGGAGCCCGGCTCAGCAATTGCAAACGTCCAGGGATTCCTCCCACACCAAAGGGGCCAGGACCAAAAGCTCTTGCTGCTCTTCAAGGAGCCAGGCAACCCCATTCACAGCCCCACAAACGCTGGCGCTCTCTCTTGCGAGAGACTCCCAAAGTCCAATACTAGCTGCCTGCACCACCGAGTACAGCCGGAGCCCAGCTCAGCAATTGCGAACGTCCAGGGATTCCTCCCACACCAAAGGGGCCAGGACCAAAAGCTCTTGCTGCTCTTCAAGGAGCCAGGCAACCCCATTCACAGCCCCACCAACGCTGGCGCTCTCTCTTGCGACAGCCTCCCAAAGTCCAACACTAGCTGCCTGCGCCGCTCGGTACAGCCGGAGCCCGGCTCAGCAATTGCGAACGTCCAGGGATTCCTCCCACACCAAAGGGGCCAGGACCAAAAGCTCTTGCTGCTCTTCAAGGAGCCAGGCAACCCCATTCACAGCCCCACAAACGCTGGCGCTCTCTCTTGCGACAGCCTCCCAAAGTCCAATACTAGCTGCCTGCGCCGCTGAGTACAGCCGGAGCCCAGCTCAGCAATTGCGAACGTCCAGGGATTCCTGCCACACCAAAGGGGCCAGGACCAAAAGCTCTTGCTGCTCTTCAAGGAGCCAGGCAACCCCATTCACAGCCCCACAAACGCTGGCGCTCTCTCTTGCGACAGCCTCCCAAAGTCCAATACTAGCTGCCTGCGCCCCTCAGTACAGCCGGAGCCCGGCTCAGCAATTGCGAACGTCCAGGGATTCCTGCCACACCAAAGGGGCCAGGACCAAAAGCTCTTGCTGCTCTTCAAGGAGCCAGGCAACCCCATTCACAGCCCCACAAACGCTGGCGCTCTCTCTTGCGAGAGACTCCCAAAGTCCAATACTAGCTGCCTGCACCACCGAGTACAGCCGGAGCCCAGCTCAGCAATTGCGAACATCCAGGGATTCCTCCCACACCAAAGGGGCCAGGACCAAAAGCTCTTGCTGCTCTTCAAGGAGCCAGGCAACCCCATTCACAGCCCCACCAACGCTGGCGCTCTCTCTTGCGAGAGCCTCCCAAAGTCCAACACTAGCTGCCTGCGCCGCTCGGTACAGCCAGAGCCCGGCTCACCAATTGCGAACGTCCAGGGATTCCTCCCACACCAAAAGGGGCAGGACCAAAAGCTCTTGCTGCTCTTCAAGGAGCCAAGCAACCCCATTCACAGCCCCACAAACGCTGGCGCTCTCTCTTGCGACAGCCTCCCAAAGTCCAATACTAGCTGCCTGCGCCGCTCGGTACAGCCAGAGCCCGGCTCAGCAATTGCGAACGTCCAGGGATTCCTGCCACACCAAAGGGGCCAGGACCAAAAGCTCTTGCTGCTCTTCAAGGAGCCAGGCAACCCCATTCACAGCCCCACAAACGCTGGCGCTCTCTCTTGCGAGAACCTCCCAAAGTCCAATACTAGCTGCCTGCACCACCGAGTACAGCCGGAGCCCAGCTCAGCAATTGCGAACGTCCAGGGATTCCTCCCACACCAAAGGTGCCAGGACCAAAAGCTCTTGCTGCTCTTCAAGGAGCCAGGCAACCCCATTCACAGCCCCACAAACGCTGGCGCTCTCTCTTGCGACAGCCTCCCAAAGTCCAATACTAGCTGCCTGCGCCCCTCAGTACAGCCGGAGCCCGGCTCAGCAATTGCAAACGTCCAGGGATTCCTGCCACACCAAAGGGGCCAGGACCAAAAGCTCTTGCTGCTCTTCAAGGAGCCAGGCAACCCCATTCACAGCCCCACAAACGCTGGCGCTCTCTCTTGCGAGAGACTCCCAAAGTCCAATACTAGCTGCCTGCGCCCCTCAGTACAGCCGGAGCCCGGCTCAGCAATTGCGAACGTCCAGGGATTCCTCCCACACCAAAGGGGCCAGGACCAAAAGCTCTTGCTGCTCTTCAAGGAGCCAGGCAACCCCATTCACAGCCCCACAAACGCTGGCGCTCTCTCTTGCGAGAGCCTCCCAAAGTCCAATACTAGCTGCCTGCACCACCGAGTACAGCCGGAGCCCAGCTCAGCAATTGCGAACGTCCAGGGATTCCTCCCACACCAAAGGTGCCAGGACCAAAAGCTCTTGCTGCTCTTCAAGGAGCCAGGCAACCCCATTCACAGCCCCACAAACGCTGGCGCTCTCTCTTGCGACAGCCTCCCAAAGTCCAATACTAGCTGCCTGCGCCCCTCAGTACAGCCGGAGCCCGGCTCAGCAATTGCAAACGTCCAGGGATTCCTGCCACACCAAAGGGGCCAGGACCAAAAGCTCTTGCTGCTCTTCAAGGAGCCAGGCAACCCCATTCACAGCCCCACAAACGCTGGCGCTCTCTCTTGCGAGAGACTCCCAAAGTCCAATACTAGCTGCCTGCGCCCCTCAGTACAGCCGGAGCCCGGCTCAGCAATTGCGAACGTCCAGGGATTCCTCCCACACCAAAGGGGCCAGGACCAAAAGCTCTTGCTGCTCTTCAAGGAGCCAGGCAACCCCATTCACAGCCCCACAAACGCTGGCGCTCTCTCTTGCGAGAGCCTCCCAAAGTCCAATACTAGCTGCCTGCAATCCTCGGTACAGCCGGAGCCAGGCGCAGCAACTGCGAACGTCCAGGGATTCCTCCCACACCAAAGGGGCCAGGACCAAAAGCTCTTGCTGCTCTTCAAGGAGCCAGGCAACCCCATTCACAGCCCCACAAACGCTGGCGCTCTCTCTTGCGACAGCCTCCCAAAGTCCAATACTAGCTGCCTGCGCCGCTCAGTACATCCAGAGCCCGGCTCAGCAATTGCGAACGTCCAGGGATTCCTCCCACACCAAAGGGGCCAGGACCAAAAGCTCTTGCTGCTCTTCAAGGAGCCAGGCAACCCCATTCACAGCCCCACAAACGCTGGCGCTCTCTCTTGCGAGAGACTCCCAAAGTCCAATACTAGCTGCCTGCGCCGCTGAGTACAGCGGGAGCCCGGCTCAGCAATTGCGAACGTCCAGGGATTCCTCCCACACCAAAGGGGCCAGGACCAAAAGCTCTTGCTGCTCTTCAAGGAGCCAGGCAACCCCATTCACAGCCCCACAAACGATGGCGCTCTCTCTTGCGACAGCCTCCCAAAGTCCAATACTAGCTGCCTGCGCCCCTCAGTACAGCCGGAGCCCGGCTCAGGAACTGCGAACGTCCGGGGATTCCTCCCACACCAAAGGGGCCAGGACCAAAAGCTCTTGCTGCTCTTCAAGGAGCCAGGCAACCCCATTCACAGCCCCACAAACGCTGGCGCTCTCTCTTTCGAGAGACTCCCAAAGTCCAATACTAGCTGCCTGCGCCCCTCAGTACAGCCGGAGCCCGGCTCAGCAATTGCGAACGTCCAGGGATTCCTCCCACACCAAAGGGGCCAGGACCAAAAGCTCTTGCTGCTCTTCAAGGAGCCAGGCAACCCCATTCACAGCCCCACAAACGCTGGCGCTCTCTCTTGCGACAGCCTCCCAAAGTCCAACACTAGCTGCCTGCGCCGCTCGGTACAGCCAGAGCCCGGCTCAGCAATTGCGAACGTCCAGGGATTCCTCCCACACCAAAGGGGCCAGGACCAAAAGCTCTTGCTGCTCTTCAAGGAGCCAGGCAACCCCATTCACAGCCCCACAAACGCTGGCGCTCTCTCTTGCGAGAGACTCCCAAAGTCCAATACTAGCTGCCTGCGCCGCTGAGTACAGCCGGAGCCCAGCTCAGCAATTGCGAACGTCCAGGGATTCCTGCCACACCAAAGGGGCCAGGACCAAAAGCTCTTGCTGCTCTTCAAGGAGCCACGCAACCCCATTCACAGCCCCACAAACGCTGGCGCTCTCTCTTGCGACAGCCTCCCAAAGTCCAATACTAGCTGCCTGCGCCCCTCAGTACAGCCGGAGCCCGGCTCAGCAATTGCAAACGTCCAGGGATTCCTGCCACACCAAAGGGGCCAGGACCAAAAGCTCTTGCTGCTCTTCAAGGAGCCAGGCAACCCCATTCACAGCCCCACAAACGATGGCGCTCTCTCTTGCAAGAGACTCCCAAAGTCCAATACTAGCTGCCTGCACCACCGAGTACAGCCGGAGCCCAGCTCAGCAATTGCGAACGTCCAGGGATTCCTCCCACACCAAAGGGGCCAGGACCAAAAGCTCTTGCTGCTCTTCAAGGAGCCAGGCAACCCCATTCACAGCCCCACCAACGCTGGCGCTCTCTCTTGCGACAGCCTCCCAAAGTCCAACACTAGCTGCCTGCGCCGCTCGGTACAGCCAGAGCCCGGCTCACCAATTGCGAACGTCCAGGGATTCCTCCCACACCAAAGGTACCAGGACCAAAAGCTCTTGCTGCTCTTCAAGGAGCCAGGCAACCCCATTCACAGCCCCACAAACGCTGGCGCTCTCTCTTGCGACAGCCTCCTAAAGTCCAATACTAGCTGCCTGCGCCGCTCGGTACAGCCAGAGCCCGGCTCAGCAATTGCGAACGTCCAGGGATTCCTGCCACACCAAAGGGGCCAGGACCAAAAGCTCTTGCTGCTCTTCAAGGAGCCAGGCAACCCCATTCACAGCCCCACAAACGCTGGCGCTCTCTCTTGCGAGAGACTCCCAAAGTCCAATACTAGCTGCCTGCACCACCGAGTACAGCCGGAGCCCAGCTCAGCAATTGCGAACGTCCAGGGATTCCTCCCACACCAAAGGGGCCAGGACCAAAAGCTCTTGCTGCTCTTCAAGGAGCCAGGCAACCCCATTCACAGCCCCACAAACGCTGGCGCTCTCTCTTGCGAGAACCTCCCAAAGTCCAATACTAGCTGCCTCCACCACCGAGTACAGCCGGAGCCCAGCTCAGCAATTGCGAACGTCCAGGGATTCCTCCCTCCCCAAAGGGGCCAGGACCAAAAGCTCTTGCTGCTCTTCAAGGAGCCAGGCAACCCCATTCACAGCCCCACAAACGATGGCGCTCTCTCTTGCGACAGCCTCCCAAAGTCCAATACTAGCTGCCTGCGCCCCTCAGTACAGCCGGAGCCCGGCTCAGCAATTGCAAACGTCCAGGGATTCCTCCCACACCAAAGGGGCCAGGACCAAAAGCTCTTGCTGCTCTTCAAGGAGCCAGGCAACCCCATTCACAGCCCCACAAACGCTGGCGCTCTCTCTTGCGAGAGACTCCCAAAGTCCAATACTAGCTGCCTGCGCCCCTCAGTACAGCCGGAGCCCGGCTCAGCAATTGCGAACGTCCAGGGATTCCTCCCACACCAAAGGGGCCAGGACCAAAAGCTCTTGCTGCTCTTGAAGGAGCCAGGCAACCCCATTCACAGCCCCACAAACGCTGGCGCTCTCTCTTGCGAGAGCCTCCCAAAGTCCAATACTAGCTGCCTGCAATCCTCGGTACAGCCGGAGCCAGGCGCAGCAATTGCGAACGTCCAGGGATTCCTGCCACACCAAAGGGGCCAGGACCAAAAGCTCTTGCTGCTCTTCAAGGAGCCAGGCAACCCCATTCACAGCCCCACAAACGCTGGCGCTCTCTCTTGCGAGAGCCTCCCAAAGTCCAATACTAGCTGCCTGCGCCGCTCGGTACATCCAGAGCCCGGCTCAGCAATTGCGAACGTCCAGGGATTCCTCCCACACCAAAGGAGGCAGGACCGAAAGCTCTTGCTGCTCTTCAAGGAGCCAGGCAACCCCATTCACAGCCCCACAAACGCTGGCGCTCTCTCTTGCGACAGCCTCCCAAAGTCCAATACTAGCTGCCTGCGCCCCTCGGTACAGCCGGAGCCCGGCTCAGCAATTGCGAACGTCCAGGGATTCCTCCCACACCAAAGGGGCCAGGACCAAAAGCTCTTGCTGCTCTTCAAGGAGCCAGGCAACCCCATTCACAGCCCCACAAACGCTGGCGCTCTCTCTTGCGAGAGCCTCCCAAAGTCCAATACTAGCTGCCTGCGCCCCTCGGTACAGCCGGAGCCAGGCGCAGCAATTGCGAACGTCCAGGGATTCCTCCCACACCAAAGGGGCCAGGACCAAAAGCTCTTGCTGCTCTTGAAGGAGCCAGGCAACCCCATTCACAGCCCCACAAACACTGGCGCTCTCTCTTGCGACAGCCTCCCAAAGTCCAATACTAGCTGCCTGCAATCCTCGGTACAGCCGGAGCCAGGCGCAGCAATTGCGAACGTCCAGGGATTCCTGCCACACCAAAGGTGCCAGGACCAAAAGCTCTTGCTGCTCTTCAAGGAGCCAGGCAACCCCATTCACAGCCCCACAAACGCTGGCGGTCTCTCTTGCGACAGCCTCCCAAAGTCCAATACTAGCTGCCTGCGCCGCTCGGTACAGCCGGAGCCCGGCTCAGCAATTGCGAACGTCCAGGGATTCCTGCCACACCAAAGGGGCCAGGACTAAAAGCTCTTGCTGCTCTTCAAGGAGCCAGGCAACCCCATTCACAGCCCCACAAACGATGGCGCTCTCTCTTGCGAGAGACTCCCAAAGTCCAATACTAGCTGCCTGCGCCCCTCAGTACAGCCGGAGCCCGGCTCAGCAATTGCAAACGTCCAGGGATTCCTCCCACACCAAAGGGGCCAGGACCAAAAGCTCTTGCTGCTCTTCAAGGAGCCAGGCAACCCCATTCACAGCCCCACAAACGCTGGCGCTCTCTCTTGCGAGAGACTCCCAAAGTCCAATACTAGCTGCCTGCACCACCGAGTACAGCCGGAGCCCAGCTCAGCAATTGCGAACGTCCAGGGATTCCTCCCACACCAAAGGGGCCAGGACCAAAAGCTCTTGCTGCTCTTCAAGGAGCCAGGCAACCCCATTCACAGCCCCACCAACGCTGGCGCTCTCTCTTGCGACAGCCTCCCAAAGTCCAACACTAGCTGCCTGCGCCGCTCGGTACAGCCAGAGCCCGGCTCACCAATTGCGAACGTCCAGGGATTCCTCCCACACCAAAGGTACCAGGACCAAATGCTCTTGCTGCTCTTCAAGGAGCCAAGCAACCCCATTCACAGCCCCACAAACGCTGGCGCTCTCTCTTGCGACAGCCTCCCAAAGTCCAATACTAGCTGCCTGCGCCGCTCGGTACAGCCAGAGCCCGGCTCAGCAATTGCGAACGTCCAGGGATTCCTGCCACACCAAAGGGGCCAGGACCAAAAGCTCTTGCTGCTCTTCAAGGAGCCAGGCAACCCCATTCACAGCCCCACAAACGCTGGCGCTCTCTCTTGCGAGAACCTCCCAAAGTCCAATACTAGCTGCCTGCACCACCGAGTACAGCCGGAGCCCAGCTCAGCAATTGCGAACGTCCAGGGATTCCTCCCTCCCCAAAGGTGCCAGGACCAAAAGCTCTTGCTGCTCTTCAAGGAGCCAGGCAACCCCATTCACAGCCCCACAAACGCTGGCGCTCTCTCTTGCGAGAGCCTCCCAAAGTCCAATACTAGCTGCCTGCGCCCCTCAGTACAGCCGGAGCCCGGCTCAGCAATTGCAAACGTCCAGGGATTCCTCCCACACCAAAGGGGCCAGGACCAAAAGCTCTTGCTGCTCTTCAAGGAGCCAGGCAACCCCATTCACAGCCCCACAAACGCTGGCGCTCTCTCTTGCGAGAGACTCCCAAAGTCCAATACTAGCTGCCTGCGCCCCTCAGTACAGCCGGAGCCCGGCTCAGCAATTGCGAACGTCCAGGGATTCCTCCCACACCAAAGGGGCCAGGACCAAAAGCTCTTGCTGCTCTTCAAGGAGCCAGGCAACCCCATTCACAGCCCCACAAACGCTGGCGCTCTCTCTTGCGAGAGCCTCCCAAAGTCCAATACTAGCTGCCTGCAATCCTCGGTACAGCCGGAGCCAGGCACAGCAATTGCGAACGTCCAGGGATTCCTCCCACACCAAAGGGGGCAGGACCAAAAGCTCTTGCTGCTCTTCAAGGAGCCAGGCAACCCCATTCACAGCCCCACAAACGATGGCGCTCTCTCTTGCGACAGCCTCCCAAAGTCCAACACTAGCTGCCTGTGCCGCTCGGTACAGCCGGAGCCCAGCTCAGCAATTCCAAACTTCCAGGGATTCCTCCCACACCAAAGGGGCCAGGACCAAAAGCTCTTGCTGCTCTTCAAGGAGCCACGCAACCCCATTCACAGCCCCACAAACGCTGGCGCTCTCTCTTGCGACAGCCTCCCAAAGTCCAATACTAGCTGCCTGCGCCCCTCAGTACAGCCGGAGCCAGGCTCAGCAATTGCGAACGTCCAGGGATTCCTCCCACACCAAAGGGGCCAGGACCAAAAGCTCTTGCTGCTCTTCAAGGAGCCAGGCAACCCCATTCACAGCCCCACAAACGCTGGCGCTCTCTCTTGCGACAGCCTCCCAAAGACCAATACTAGCTGCCTGCGCCCCTCGGTACAGCCGGAGCCAGGCGCAGCAATTGCGAACGTCCAGGGATTCCTCCCACACCAAAGGGGCCAGGACCAAAAGCTCTTGCTGCTCTTCAAGGAGCCAGGCAACCCCATTCACAGCCCCACAAACACTGGCGCTCTCTCTTGCGAGAGCCTCCCAAAGTCCAATACTAGCTGCCTGCAATCCTCGGTACAGCCGGAGCCAGGCGCAGCAATTGCGAACGTCCAGGGATTCCTGCCACACCAAAGGGGCCAGGACCAAAAGCTCTTGCTGCTCTTCAAGGAGCCAGGCAACCCCATTCACAGCCCCACAAACGCTGGCGCTCTCTCTTGCGAGAGCCTCCCAAAGTCCAATACTAGCTGCCTGCGCCGCTCGGTACAGCCGGAGCCCGGCTCAGCAATTGCGAACGTCCAGGGATTCCTCCCACACCAAAGGGGCCAGGACTAAAAGCTCTTGCTGCTCTTCAAGGAGCCAGGCAACCCCATTCACAGCCCCACAAACGATGGCGCTCTCTCTTGCGACAGCCTCCCAAAGTCCAATACTAGCTGCCTGCGCCCCTCAGTACAGCCGGAGCCCGGCTCAGCAATTGCAAACGTCCAGGGATTCCTCCCACACCAAAGGGGCCAGGACCAAAAGCTCTTGCTGCTCTTCAAGGAGCCAGGCAACCCCATTCACAGCCCCACAAACGCTGGCGCTCTCTCTTGCGAGAGACTCCCAAAGTCCAATACTAGCTGCCTGCACCACCGAGTACAGCCGGAGCCCAGCTCAGCAATTGCGAACGTCCAGGGATTCCTCCCACACCAAAGGGGCCAGGACCAAAAGCTCTTGCTGCTCTTCAAGGAGCCAGGCAACCCCATTCACAGCCCCACAAACGCTGGCGCTCTCTCTTGCGACAGCCTCCCAAAGTCCAATACTAGCTGCCTGCGCCGCTCGGTACAGCCAGAGCCCGGCTCAGCAATTGCGAACGTCCAGGGATTCCTGCCACACCAAAGGGGCCAGGACCAAAAGCTCTTGCTGCTCTTCAAGGAGCCAGGCAACCCCATTCACAGCCCCACAAATGCTGGCGCTCTCTCTTGCGAGAGCCTCCCAAAGTCCAATACTAGCTGCCTCCACCACTGAGTACAGCCGGAGCCCGGCTCAGCAATTGCGAACGTCCAGGGATTCCTCCCTCCCCAAAGGGGCCAGGACCAAAAGCTCTTGCTGCTCTTCAAGGAGCCAGGCAACCCCATTCACAGCCCCACAAACGATGGCGCTCTCTCTTGCGACAGCCTCCCAAAGTCCAATACTAGCTGCCTGTGCCGCTCGGTACAGCGGGAGCCCAGCTCAGCAATTGCAAACGTCCAGGGATTCCTCCCACACCAAAGGTGCCAGGACCAAAAGCTCTTGCTGCTCTTCAAGGAGCCAGGCAACCCCATTCACAGCCCCACAAACGCTGGCGCTCTCTCTTGCGACAGCCTCCCAAAGTCCAATACTAGCTGCCTGCGCCCCTCAGTACAGCCGGAGCCCGGCTCAGGAACTGCGAACGTCCGGGGATTCCTCCCACACCAAAGGGGCCAGGACCAAAAGCTCTGGCTGCTCTTCAAGGAGCCAGGCAACCCCATTCACAGCCCCACAAACGCTGGCGCTCTCTCTTGCGACAGCCTCCCAAAGTCCAATACTAGCTGCCTGTGCCCCTCGGTACAGCGGGAGCCCAGCTCAGCAATTGCAAACGTCCAGGGATTCCTCCCACACCAAAGGTGCCAGGACCAAAAGCTCTTGCTGCTCTTCAAGGAGCCAGGCAACCCCATTCACAGCCCCACAAACGCTGGCGCTCTCTCTTTCGAGAGACTCCCAAAGTCCAATACTAGCTGCCTGCGCCCCTCAGTACAGCCGGAGCCCGGCTCAGCAATTGCGAACGTCCAGGGATTCCTCCCACACCAAAGGGGCCAGGACCAAAAGCTCTTGCTGCTCTTCAAGGAGCCAGGCAACCCCATTCACAGCCCCACAAACGCTGGCGCTCTCTCTTGCGACAGCCTCCCAAAGTCCAACACTAGCTGTCTGCGCCGCTCGGTACAGCCAGAGCCCGGCTCAGCAATTGCGAACGTCCAGGGATTCCTCCCACACCAAAGGGGCCAGGACCAAAAGCTCTTGCTGCTCTTCAAGGAGCCAGGCAACCCCATTCACAGCCCCACAAACGCTGGCGCTCTCTCTTGCGAGAGACTCCCAAAGTCCAATACTAGCTGCCTCCACCACCGAGTACAGCCGGAGCCCGGCTCAGCAACTGCGAACGTCCAGGGATTCCTCCCACACCAAAGGGGCCAGGACCAAAAGCTCTTGCTGCTCTTCAAGGAGCCAGGCAACCCCATTCACAGCCCCACAAACGCTGGCGCTCTCTCTTGCGACAGCCTCCCAAAGTCCAATACTATCTGCCTGCGCCCCTCAGTACAGCCGGAGCCCGGCTCAGCAATTGCGAACGTCCAGGGATTCCTGCCACACCAAAGGGGCCAGGACCAAAAGCTCTTGCTGCTCTTCAAGGAGCCAGGCAACCCCATTCACAGCCCCACAAACGATGGCGCTCTCTCTTGCGAGAGACTCCCAAAGTCCAATACTAGCTGCCTGCACCACCGAGTACAGCCGGAGCCCAGCTCAGCAATTGCGAACGTCCAGGGATTCCTCCCACACCAAAGGGGCCAGGACCAAAAGCTCTTGCTGCTCTTCAAGGAGCCAGGCAACCCCATTCACAGCCCCACAAACGCTGGCGCTCTCTCTTGCGACAGCCTCCCAAAGTCCAACACTAGCTGCCTGCGCCGCTCGGTACAGCCAGAGCCCGGCTCACCAATTGCGAACGTCCAGGGATTCCTCCCACACCAAAGGTACCAGGACCAAATGCTCTTGCTGCTCTTCAAGGAGCCAAGCAACCCCATTCACAGCCCCACAAACGCTGGCGCTCTCTCTTGCGACAGCCTCCTAAAGTCCAATACTAGCTGCCTGCGCCGCTCGGTACAGCCAGAGCCCGGCTCACCAATTGCGAACGTCCAGGGATTCCTGCCACACCAAAGGGGCCAGGACCAAAAGCTCTTGCTGCTCTTCAAGGAGCCAGGCAACCCCATTCACAGCCCCACAAACGCTGGCGCTCTCTCTTGCGAGAACCTCCCAAAGTCCAATACTAGCTGCCTGCACCACCGAGTACAGCCGGAGCCCAGCTCAGCAATTGCGAACGTCCAGGGATTCCTCCCTCCCCAAAGGTGCCAGGACCAAAAGCTCTTGCTGCTCTTCAAGGAGCCAGGCAACCCCATTCACAGCCCCACAAACGCTGGCGCTCTCTCTTGCGAGAGCCTCCCAAAGTCCAATACTAGCTGCCTGCGCCCCTCAGTACAGCCGGAGCCCGGCTCAGCAATTGCGAACGTCCAGGGATTCCTGCCACACCAAAGGGGCCAGGACCAAAAGCTCTTGCTGCTCTTCAAGGAGCCAGGCAACCCCATTCACAGCCCCACAAACGCTGGCGCTCTCTCTTGCGAGAGCCTCCCAAAGTCCAATACTAGCTGCCTGCGCCCCTCAGTACAGCCGGAGCCCGGCTCAGCAATTGCGAACGTCCAGGGATTCCTCCCACACCAAAGGGGCCAGGACCAAAAGCTCTTGCTGCTCTTGAAGGAGCCAGGCAACCCCATTCACAGCCCCACAAACGCTGGCGCTCTCTCTTGCGAGAGCCTCCCAAAGTCCAATACTAGCTGCCTGCAATCCTCGGTACAGCCGGAGCCAGGCGCAGCAATTGCGAACGTCCAGGGATTCCTCCCACACCAAAGGGGCCAGGACCAAAAGCTCTTGCTGCTCTTCAAGGAGCCAGGCAACCCCCTTCACAGCCCCACAAACGCTGGCGCTCTCTCTTGCGAGAGCCTCCCAAAGTCCAATACTAGCTGCCTGTGCCGCTCGGTACAGCGGGAGCCCGGCTCAGCAATTGCGAACGTCCAGGGATTCCTCCCACACCAAAGGAGGCAGGACCGAAAGCTCTTGCTGCTCTTCAAGGAGCCAGGCAACCCCATTCACAGCCCCACAAACGCTGGCGCTCTCTCTTGCGAGAGACTCCCAAAGTCCAATACTAGCTGCCTGCGCCGCTGAGTACAGCCGGAGCCGGCTCAGCAATTGCGAACGTCCACGGATTCCTCCAACACCAAATGGGCCAGGACCAAAAGCTCTTGCTGCTCTTCAAGGAGCCAGGCAACCCCATTCACAGCCCCACAAACGCTGGCGCTCTCTCTTGCGACAGCCTCCCAAAGCCCAACACTAGCTGCCTGCGCCGCTCGGTACAGCCAGAGCCCGGCTCAGCAACTGCGAACGTCCAGGGATTCCTCCCACACCAAAGGGGCCAGGACCAAAAGCTCTTGCTGCTCTTCAAGGAGCCAGGCAACCCCATTCACAGCCCCACAAACGCTGGCGCTCTCTCTTGCGAGAGACTCCCAAAGTCCAATACTAGCTGCCTGCGCCCCTCAGTACAGCCGGAGCCCAGCTCAGCAATTGCGAACGTCCAGGGATTCCTGCCACACCAAAGGTGCCAGGACCAAAAGCTCTTGCTGCTCTTCAAGGAGCCAGGCAACCCCATTCACAGCCCCACAAACGCTGGCGCTCTCTCTTGCGACAGCCTCCCAAAGTCCAATACTATCTGCCTGCGCCCCTCAGTACAGCCGGAGCCCGGCTCAGCAATTGCGAACGTCCAGGGATTCCTGCCACACCAAAGGGGCCAGGACCAAAAGCTCTGGCTGCTCTTCAAGGAGCCAGGCAACCCCATTCACAGCCCCACAAACGCTGGCGCTCTCTCTTGCGAGAGACTCCCAAAGTCCAATACTAGCTGCCTGCGCCCCTCAGTACAGCCGGAGCCCAGCTCAGCAATTGCGAACGTCCAGGGATTCCTCCCACACCAAAGGGGCCAGGACCAAAAGCTCTTGCTACTCTTCAAGGAGCCAGGCAACCCCATTCACAGCCCCACAAACGATGGCGCTCTCTCTTGCGACAGCCTCCCAAAGTCCAACACTAGCTGCCTGCGCCGCTCGGTACAGCCAGAGCCCGGCTCACCAATGGCGAACGTCCAGGGATTCCTCCCACACCAAAGGTACCAGGACCAAATGCTCTTGCTGCTCTTCAAGGAGCCAAGCAACCCCATTCACAGCCCCACAAACGCTGGCGCTCTCTCTTGCGACAGCCTCCTAAAGTCCAATACTAGCTGCCTGCGCCGCTCGGTACAGCCAGAGCCCGGCTCAGCAATTGCGAACGTCCAGGGATTCCTGCCACACCAAAGGGGCCAGGACCAAAAGCTCTTGCTGCTCTTCAAGGAGCCAGGCAACCCCATTCACAGCCCCACAAACGCTGGCGCTCTCTCTTGCGAGAGCCTCCCAAAGTCCAATACTAGCTGCCTGCGCCGCTCGGTACATCCAGAGCCCGGCTCAGCAATTGCGAACGTCCAGGGATTCCTCCCACACCAAAGGAGGCAGGACCGAAAGCTCTTGCTGCTCTTCAAGGAGCCAGGCAACCCCATTCACAGCCCCACAAACGCTGGCGCTCTCTCTTGCGAGAGACTCCCAAAGTCCAATACTAGCTGCCTGCGCCGCTGAGTACAGCCGGAGCCCGGCTCAGCAATTGCGAACGTCCAGGGATTCCTGCCACACCAAAGGGGCCAGGACCAAAAGCTCTTGCTGCTCTTCAAGGAGCCAGGCAACCCCATTCACAGCCCCACAAACGCTGGCGCTCTCTCTTGCGAGAGCCTCCCAAAGTCCAATACTAGCTGCCTGCGCCCCTCGGTACAGCCGGAGCCAGGCGCAGCAATTGCGAACGTCCAGGGATTCCTGCCACACCAAAGGGGCCAGGACCAAAAGCTCTTGCTGCTCTTGAAGGAGCCAGGCAACCCCATTCACAGCCCCACAAACGCTGGCGCTCTCTCTTGCGAGAGCCTCCCAAAGTCCAATACTAGCTGCCTGCAATCCTCGGTACAGCCGGAGCCAGGCGCAGCAATTGCGAACGTCCAGGGATTCCTGCCACACCAAAGGGGCCAGGACCAAAAGCTCTTGCTGCTCTTCAAGGAGCCAGGCAACCCCATTCACAGCCCCACAAACGCTGGCGCTCTCTCTTGCGACAGCCTCCCAAAGTCCAATACTAGCTGCCTGCGCCGCTCGGTACAGCCGGAGCCCGGCTCAGCAATTGCGAACGTCCAGGGATTCCTGCCACACCAAAGGGGCCAGGACTAAAAGCTCTTGCAGCTCTTCAAGGAGCCAGGCAACCCCATTCACAGCCCCACAAACGATGGCGCTCTCTCTTTCGAGAGACTCCCAAAGTCCAATACTAGCTGCCTGCGCCCCTCAGTACAGCCGGAGCCCGGCTCAGGAACTGCGAACGTCCGGGGATTCCTCCCACACCAAAGGGGCCAGGACCAAAAGCTCTTGCTGCTCTTCAAGGAGCCAGGCAACCCCATTCACAGCCCCACAAACGCTGGCGCTCTCTCTTGCGACAGCCTCCCAAAGTCCAATACTAGCTGCCTGTGCCGCTCGGTACAGCGGGAGCCCAGCTCAGCAATTGCAAACGTCCAGGGATTCCTCCCACACCAAAGGTGCCAGGACCAAAAGCTCTTGCTGCTCTTCAAGGAGCCAGGCAACCCCATTCACAGCCCCACAAACGCTGGCGCTCTCTCTTTCGAGAGACTCCCAAAGTCCAATACTAGCTGCCTGCGCCGCTCGGTACAGCCAGAGCCCGGCTCAGCAATTGCGAACGTCCAGGGATTCCTCCCACACCAAAGGGGCCAGGACCAAAAGCTCTTGCTGCTCTTCAAGGAGCCAGGCAACCCCATTCACAGCCCCACAAACGCTGGCGCTCTCTCTTGCGAGAGACTCCCAAAGTCCAATACTAGCTGCCTGCGCCGCTGAGTACAGCCGGAGCCCAGCTCAGCAATTGCGAACGTCCAGGGATTCCTGCCACACCAAAGGGGCCAGGACCAAAAGCTCTTGCTGCTCTTCAAGGAGCCAGGCAACCCCATTCACAGCCCCACAAACGCTGGCGCTCTCTCTTTCGAGAGACTCCCAAAGTCCAATACTAGCTGCCTGCGCCCCTCAGTACAGCCGGAGCCCGGCTCAGCAATTGCGAACGTCCAGGGATTCCTCCCACACCAAAGGGGCCAGGACCAAAAGCTCTTGCTGCTCTTCAAGGAGCCAGGCAACCCCATTCACAGCCCCACAAACGATGGCGCTCTCTCTTGCGACAGCCTCCCAAAGTCCAATACTAGCTGCCTGCGCCCCTCGGTACAGCCGGAGCCCGGCTCAGGAACTGCGAACGTCCGGGGATTCCTCCCACACCAGAGGTGCCAGGACCAAAAGCTCTTGCTGCTCTTGAAGGAGCCAGGCAACCCCATTCACAGCCCCACAAACGCTGGCGCTCTCTCTTACGAGAGCCTCCCAAAATCCAATACTAGCTGCCTGCAATCCTCGGTACAGCCGGAGCCCGGCTCAGGAACTGCGAACGTCCGGGGATTCCTCCCTCCCCAAAGGTGCCAGGACCAAAAGCTCTTGCTGCTCTTCAAGGAGCCAGGCAACCCCATTCACAGCCCCACAAATGCTGGCGCTCTCTCTTGCGACAGCCTCCCAAAGTCCAATACTAACTGCCTGCGCCGCTCGGTACAGCCAGAGCCCGGCTCAGCAATTGTGAACGTCCAGGGATTCCTCCCACACCAAAGGGGCCAGGACCAAAAGCTCTTGCTGCTCTTCAAGGAGCCAAGCAACCCCATTCACAGCCCCACAAACGCTGGCGCTCTCTCTTGCGAGAGACTCCCAAAGTCCAATACTAGCTGCCTGCGCCCCTCAGTACAGCCGGAGCCCGGCTCAGCAATTGCGAACGTCCAGGGATTCCTGCCACACCAAAGGGGCCAGGACCAAAAGCTCTTGCTGCTCTTCAAGGAGCCAGGCAACCCCATTCACAGCCCCACAAACGCTGGCGCTCTCTCTTGCGAGAGCCTCCCAAAGTCCAATACTAGCTGCCTCCACCACCGAGTACAGCCGGAGCCCAGCTCAGCAATTGCGAACGTCCAGGGATTCCTCCCTCCCCAAAGGTGCCAGGACCAAAAGCTCTTGCTGCTCTTCAAGGAGCCAGGCAACCCCATTCACAGCCCCACCAACGCTGGCGCTCTCTCTTGCGACAGCCTCCCAAAGTCCAATACTAGCTGCCTGTGCCGCTCGGTACAGCGGGAGCCCAGCTCAGCAATTGCAAACGTCCAGGGATTCCTGCCACACCAAAGGGGCCAGGACCAAAAGCTCTTGCTGCTCTTCAAGGAGCCAGGCAACCCCATTCACAGCCCCACAAACGCTGGCGCTCTCTCTTGCGAGAGACTCCCAAAGTCCAATACTAGCTGCCTGCGCCCCTCAGTACAGCCGGAGCCCGGCTCAGGAACTGCGAACGTCCGGGGATTCCTCCCACACCAAAGGGGCCAGGACCAAAAGCTCTTGCTGCTCTTCAAGGAGCCAGGCAACCCCATTCACAGCCCCACAAACGCTGGCGCTCTCTCTTGCGACAGCCTCCCAAAGTCCAATACTAGCTGCCTGTGCCGCTCGGTACAGCGGGAGCCCAGCTCAGCAATTGCAAACGTCCAGGGATTCCTCCCACACCAAAGGTGCCAGGACCAAAAGCTCTTGCTGCTCTTCAAGGAGCCAGGCAACCCCATTCACAGCCCCACAAACGCTGGCGCTCTCTCTTTCGAGAGACTCCCAAAGTCCAATACTAGCTGCCTGCGCCCCTCAGTACAGCCGGAGCCCGGCTCAGCAATTGCGAACGTCCAGGGATTCCTGCCACACCAAAGGGGCCAGGACCAAAAGCTCTTGCTGCTCTTCAAGGAGCCAGGCAACCCCATTCACAGCCCCACAAACGCTGGCGCTCTCTCTTGCGACAGCCTCCCAAAGTCCAACACTAGCTGCCTGCGCCGCTCGGTACAGCCAGAGCCCGGCTCAGCAATTGCGAACGTCCAGGGATTCCTCCCACACCAAAGGTGCCAGGACCAAAAGCTCTTGCTGCTCTTGAAGGAGCCAGGCAACCCCCTTCACAGCCCCACAAACGCTGGCGCTCTCTCTTGCGACAGCCTCCCAAAGTCCAATACTAGCTGCCTGCACCACCGAGTACAGCCGGAGCCCGGATCAGGAACTGCGAACGTCCAGGGATTCCTCCCACACCAGAGGTGCCAGGACCAAAAGCTCTTGCTGCTCTTCAAGGAGCCAGGCAACCCCATTCACAGCCCCACAAACGCTGGCGCTCTCTCTTGCGAGAGACTCCCAAAGTCCAATACTAGCTGCCTGCACCACCGAGTACAGCCGGAGCCCAGCTCAGCAATTGCGAACGTCCGGGGATTCCTGCCACACCAAAGGGGCCAGGACCAAAAGCTCTTGCTGCTCTTCAAGGAGCCAGGCAACCCCATTCACAGCCCCACAAACGCTGGCGCTCTCTCTTTCGACAGCCTCCCAAAGTCCAATACTAGCTGCCTGTGCCGCTCGGTACAGCGGGAGCCCAGCTCAGCAATTGCAAACGTCCAGGGATTCCTCTCACACCAAAGGGGCCAGGACCAAAAGCTCTTGCTGCTCTTCAAGGAGCCAGGCAACCCCATTCACAGCCCCACAAACGCTGGCGCTCTCTCTTGCGACAGCTTCCCAAAGTCCAATACTAGCTGCCTGCGCCCCTCAGGACAGCCGGAGCCCGGCTCAGCAATTGCGAAGGTCCAGGGATTCCTCCCACACCAAAGGGGCCAGGACCAAAAGCTCTTGCTGCTCTTCAAGGAGCCAGGCAACCCCATTCACAGCCCCACAAACGCTGGCGCACTCTCTTGCGAGAGACTCCCAAAGTCCAATACTAGCTGCCTCCACCACCGAGTACAGCCGGAGCCCGGCTCAGCAATTGCGAACGTCCAGGGATTCCT
The DNA here is from genome assembly GCF_965183815.1 of Platalea leucorodia. Lineage (NCBI taxonomy): Eukaryota > Metazoa > Chordata > Aves > Pelecaniformes > Threskiornithidae > Platalea > Platalea leucorodia. The sequence goes on along the minus strand of NW_028121425.1, from coordinate 181,365 downwards.
GCCACACCAAAGGGGCCAGGACCAAAAGCTCTTGCTGCTCTTCAAGGAGCCAGGCAACCCCATTCACAGCCCCACAAACGCTGGCGCTCTCTCTTGCGACAGCCTCCCAAAGTCCAATACTAGCTGCCTGCGCCGCTGAGTACAGCCGGAGCCCAGCTCAGCAATTACAAACGTCCAGGGATTCCTGCCACACCAAAGGGGCCAGGACCAAAAGCTCTTGCTGCTCTTCAAGGAGCCAGGCAACCCCATTCACAGCCCCACAAACGCTGGCGCTCTCTCTTGCGACAGCCTCCCAAAGTCCAATACTAGCTGCCTGCGCCCCTTAGTACAGCCGGAGCCCGGCTCAGCAATTGCGAACGTCCAGGGATTCCTCCCACACCAAAGGGGCCAGGACCAAAAGCTCTTGCTGCTCTTCAAGGAGCCAGGCAACCCCATTCACAGCCCCACAAACGCTGGCGCTCTCTCTTGCGAGAGCCTCCCAAAGTCCAATACTAGCTGCCTGCGCCGCTCGGTACAGCCGGAGCCCAGCTCAGCAATTGCGAACGTCCAGGGATTCCTCCCACACCAAAGGGGCCAGGACCAAAAGCTCTTGCTGCTCTTCAAGGAGCCAGGCAACCCCATTCACAGCCCCACAAACGATGGCGCTCTCTCTTGCGACAGCCTCCCAAAGTCCAATACTAGCTGCCTGCGCCCCTCAGTACAGCCGGAGCCCAGATCAGCAATTGTGAACGTCCAGGGATTCCTCCCACACCAAAGGGGCCAGGACCAAAAGCTCTTGTTGCTCTTCAAGGAGCCAGGCAACCCCATTCACAGCCCCACAAACGCTGGCGCTCTCTCTTGCGAGAGCCTCCCAAAGTCCAATACTACCTGCCTGCACCACCGAGTACAGCTGGAGCCCGGCTCAGGAACTGCGAACGTCCAGGGATTCCTCCCACACCAGAGGTGCCAGGACCAAAAGCTCTTGCTGCTCCTCAAGGAGCCATGCAACCCCACTCACAGCCCCACAAACGATGGCGCTCTCTCTTGCGAGAGACTCCCAAAGTCCAATACTAGCTGCCTGCGCCCCTCGGTACAGCCGGAGCCCGGCTCAGCAATTGCGAACGTCCAGGGATTCCTCCCACACCAAAGGGGCCAGGACCAAAAGCTCTTGCTGCTCTTCAAGGAGCCAGGCAACCCCATTCACAGCCCCACAAACGCTGGCGCTCTCTCTTGCGAGAGCCTCCCAAAGTCCAATACTAGCTGCCTCCACCACCGAGTACAGCCAGAGCCCGGCTCAGGAACTGCGAACGTCCAGGGATTCCTCCCACACCAAAGGGGCCAGGACCAAAAGCTCTTGCTGCTCTTCAAGGAGCCAGGCAACCCCATTTACAGCCCCACAAACGCTGGCGCTCTCTCTTGCGAGAGACTCCCAAAGTCCAATACTAGCTGCCTCCACCACCGAGTACAGCCGGAGCCCGGCTCAGCAATTGCGAACGTCCAGGGATTCCTGCCACACCAAAGGGGCCAGGACCAAAAGCTCTTGCTGCTCTTCAAGGAGCCAGGCAACCCCATTCACAGCCCCACAAACGCTGGCGCTCTCTCTTGCGACAGCCTCCCAAAGTCCAATACTAGCTGCCTGCGCCCCTCAGTACAGCCGGAGCCCGGCTCAGCAATTGCGAACATCCAGGGATTCCTCTCACACCAAAGGTGCCAGGACCAAAAGCTCTTGCTGCTCTTCAAGGAGCCAGGCAACCCCATTCACAGCCCCACAAACGCTGGCGCTCTCTCTTGCGACAGACTCCCAAAGTCCAATACTAGCTGCCTGCGCTGCTCAGTACAGCCGGAGCCCGGCTCAGCAATTACAAACATTCAGGGATTCCTCCCACGCCAAAGGGGGCAGGACCAAAAGCTCTTGCTGCTCTTCAAGGAGCCAGGCAACCCCATTCACAGCCCCACAAACGCTGGCGCTCTCTCTTGCGAGAGACTCCCGAAGTCCAATACTAGCTGACTGCAATCCTCGGTACAGCCGGAGCCCAGCTCAGCAATTGCGAACGTCCAGGGATTCCTCCCACACCAAAGGGGCCAGGACCAAAAGCTCTTGCTGCTCTTCAAGGAGCCAGGCAACCCCATTGTCGTGGTTTAACCCCAGCCAGCAACTAAGCACCACGCAGCCGCTCGCTCACTCCCCCCCAGTGGGATGGGGGAGAGAATCAGAAGGGTAAAAGGGAGAAAACTCGTGGGTTGAGATAAGAACAGTTTAATAATTGAAGTAAAATAAATTAGAACAGTTAAATAGGCAAAGCAAAAACCGTGCACGCAAACAAAACAGAACAAGGAATTCATTCACTACTTCCTATTGGCAGGCAGGTGTTCAGCCATCGCCAGGAAAGCAGGGCTCCATCACGCGTAATGGTTACTTGGGAAGACAAATGCCATCATGCCCAATGTCCCCCTCCTTCCTTCTTCTTCCCCCAGCTTATATATACTGAGCATGACGTCATATGGTATGGAATAGCCCTTGGGCCAGTCTGGGCCAGCTGTCCTGGCTGTGCCCCCTCCCAGCTTCTTGTGCACCCGGCAGAGCATGGGCAGTTGAAAAGTCCTTTACCACTGTGAGCACCACTTAGCACCTATTTAGAGACAGCTTAGCACTACTTAGCAAGAACCAAAGCATCAGTGTATCATCGACATTGTTCTCATCCTAAACCCAAAACACAGCCCCCATACCGGCTACCAAGACGAAAGTTAACTCTATCCCAGCTGAAACCAGGACACCCATTCACAGCCCCACAAACGCTGGCGCTCTCTCTTGCGACAGCCTCCCAAAGTCCAATACTAGCTGCCTGCAATCCTCGGTACAGCCGGAGCCAGGCGCAGCAATTGCGAACGTCCAGGGATTCCTGCCACACCAAAGGGGCCAGGACCAAAAGCTCTTGCTGCTCTTCAAGGAGCCAGGCAACCCCATTCACAGCCCCACAAACGCTGGCGCGCTCTCTTGCGACAGCCTCCCAAAGTCCAATACTAGCTGCCTGCAATCCTCGGTACAGCCGGAGCCCGGCTCAGCAATTACAAACATTCAGGGATGTCTCCCACACCAAAGGGGCCAGGACCAAAAGCTCTTGCTGCTCTTGAAGGAGCCAGGCAACCCCATTCACAGCCCCACAAACGCTGGCGCTCTCTCTTGCAACAGACTCCCAAAGTCCAATACAAGCTGCCTGCGCCCCTCAGTACAGCCGGAGCCCGGCTCAGCAATTGCGAACGTCCAGGGATTCCTGCCACACCAAAGGGGCCAGGACCAAAAGCTCGTGCTGCTCTTCAAGGAGCCAGGCAACCCCACTCACAGCCCCACAAACGCTGGCGCTCTCTCTTGCGAGAGACTCCCAAAGTCCAATACTAGCTGCCTGCACCACCGAGTACAGCCGGAGTCCGGCTCAGCAATTGCGAACGTCCAGGGATTCCTCCCACACCAAAGGGGCCAGGACCAAAAGCTCTTGCTGCTCTTCAAGGAGCCAGGCAACCCCATTCACAGCCCCACAAACGCTGGCGCTCTCTCTTGCGAGAGCCTCCCAAAGTCCAATACTAGCTGCCTCCACCACCGAGTACAGCCGGAGCCCGGCTCAGGAACTGCGAACGTCCAGAGATTCCTCCCACACCAAAGGGGCCAGGACCAAAAGCTCTTGCTGCTCTTCAAGGAGCCAGGCAACCCCATTCACAGCCCCACAAACGCTGGCGCTCTCTCTTGCGACAGCCTCCCAAAGTCCAATACTAGCTGCCTGCGCCCCTCGGTACAGCCGGAGCCCGGCTCAGCAATTGCGAACATCCAGGGATTCCTCTCACACCAAAGGTGCCAGGAACAAAAGCTCTTGCTGCTCTTCAAGGAGCCAGGCAACCCCATTCACAGCCCCACAAACGATGGCGCTCTCTCTTGCGAGAGCCTCCCAAAGTCCAATACTAGCTGCCTACGCCCCTCAGTACAGCCAGAGCCCGGCTCAGCAATTGCGAACGTCCAGGGATTCCTGCCACACCAAAGGGGCCAGGACCAAAAGCTCTTGCTGCTCTTCAAGGAGCCAGGCAACCCCATTCACAGCCCCACAAACGCTGGCGCTCTCTCTTGCGAGAGACTCCCAAAGTCCAATACAAGCTGCCTGCGCCCCTCAGTACAGCCGGAGCCCGGCTCAGCAATTGCGAACGTCCAGGGATTCCTCCCACACCAAAGGGGGCAGGAACAAAAGCTCTTGCTGCTCTTCAAGGAGCCAGGCAACCCCATTCACAGCCCCACAAACGCTGGCGCTCTCTCTTGCGAGAGCCTCCCAAAGTCCAATACTAGCTGCCTCCACCACCGAGTACAGCCGGAGCCCGGCTCAGGAACTGCGAACGTCCAGGGATTCCTCCCACACCAAAGGGGCCAGGACCAAAAGCTCTTGCTGCTCTTCAAGGAGCCAGGCAACCCCATTCACAGCCCCACAAACGCTGGCGCTCTCTCTTACGAGAGCCTCCCAAAGTTCAATACTAGCTGCCTGCACCACCGAGTACAGCCGGAGCCCGGCTCAGGAACTGCGAACGTCCGGGGATTCCTCCCACACCAGAGGTGCCAGGACCAAAAGCTCTTGCTGCTCTTCAAGGAGCCAGGCAACCCCATTCACAGCCCCACAAACGATGGCGCTCTCTCTTTCGACAGCCTCCCAAAGTCCAATACTAGCTGCCTGCGCCGCTCGGTACAGCCGGAGCCCGGCTCAGCAATTACAAACATTAAGGGATTCCTCCCACACCAAAAGGGGCAGGACCAAAAGCTCTTGCTGCTCTTCAAGGAGCCAGGCAACCCCATTCACAGCCCCACAAACGCTGGCGCTCTCTCTTGCGAGAGCCTCCCAAAGTCCAATACTAGCTGCCTGCGCCGCTCGTACAGCCGGAGTCCGGCTCAGCAATTGCAAACGTCCAGGGATTCCTGCCACACCAAAGGGGCCAGGACCAAAAGCTCTTGCTGCTCTTCAAGGAGCCAGGCAACCCCATTCACAGCCCCACAAACGCTGGCGCTCTCTCTTGCGAGAGACTCCCAAAGTCCAATACTAGCTGCCTGCGCCCCTCGGTACAGCCAGAGCCCGGCTCAGCAATTGCGAACGTCCAGGGATTCCTCCCACACCAAAGGGGGCAGGACCAAAAGCTCTTGCTGCTCTTCAAGGAGCCAGGCAACCCCATTCACAGCCCCACAAACGATGGCGCTCTCTCTTGCGACAGCCTCCCAAAGTCCAATACTAGCTGCCTGCGCCCCTCAGTACATCCGGAGCCCAGCTCAGCAATTGCGAACGTCCAGGGATTCCTGCCACACCAAAGGGGCCAGGACCAAAAGCTCTTGCTGCTCTTCAAGGAGCCAGGCAACCCCATTCACAGCCCCACAAACGCTGGCGCTCTCTCTTGCGACAGCCTCCCAAAGTCCAATACTAGCTGCCTGCACCACCGAGTACAGCCGGAGCCCGGCTCAGCAATTGCGAACATCCGGGGATTCCTCCCACACCAGAGGTGCCAGGACCAAAAGCTCTTGCTGCTCTTCAAGGAGCCAGGCAACCCCATTCACAGCCCCACAAACGCTGGCGCTCTCTCTTGCGACAGCCTCCCAAAGTCCAATACTAGCTGCCTGCGCCCCTCAGTACAGCCGGAGCCCGGCTCAGCAATTGCGAACGTCCAGGGATTCCTCCCACACCAAAGGGGCCAGGACCAAAAGCTCTTGCTGCTCTTCAAGGAGCCAGGCAACCCCATTCACAGCCCCACAAACGCTGGCGCTCTCTCTTGCGAGAGACTCCCAAAGTCCAATAATAGCTGCCTGCGCCCCTCAGTACAGCCGGAGCCCGGCTCAGGAACTGCGAACATCTGGGGTTTCCTGCAACACCAAAGGTGCCAGGACCAAAAGCTCTTGCTGCTCTTCAAGGAGCCAGGCAACCCCATTCACAGCCCCACAAACACTGGCGCTCTCTCTTGCGACAGCCTCCCAAAGTCCAATACTAGCTGCCTGCGCCCCTCAGTACAGCCGGAGCCCGGCTCAGCAATTGCGAACGTCCAGGGATTCCTGCCACACCAAAGGGGCCAGGACCAAAAGCTCTTGCTGCTCTTCAAGGAGCCAGGCAACCCCATTCACAGCCCCACAAACGCTGGCGCTCTCTCTTGCGAGAGACTCCCAAAGTCCAATACTAGCTGCCTCCACCACCGAGTACAGCCGGAGCCTGGCTCAGCAATTGCGAACGTCCAGGGATTCCTGCCACACCAAAGGGGCCAGGACCAAAAGCTCTTGCTGCTCTTCAAGGAGCCAGGCAACCCCATTCACAGCCCCACAAACGATGGCGCTCTCTCTTGCGACAGCCTCCCAAAGTCCAATACTAGCTGCCTGTGCCGCTCGGTACAGCGGGAGCCCAGCTCAGCAATTGCAAACGTCCAGGGATTCCTCCCACACCAAAGGTGCCAGGACCAAAAGCTCTTGCTGCTCTTGAAGGAGCCAGGCAACCCCATTCACAGCCCCACAAATGCTGGCGCTCTCTCTTGCGAGAGACTCCCAAAGTCCAATACTAGCTGCCTCCACCACCGAGTACAGCCGGAGCCTGGCTCAGGAACTGCGAACGTCCAGGGATTCCTGCCACACCAAAGGGGCCAGGACCAAAAGCTCTTGCTGCTCTTCAAGGAGCCAGGCAACCCCCTTCACAGCCCCACAAACGCTGGCGCTCTCTCTTGCGACAGACTCCCAAAGTCCAATACTAGCTGCCTGCAATCCTCGGTACAGCCGGAGCCCGGCTCAGCAATTGCGAACGTCCAGGGATTCCTGCCACACCAAAGGGGCCAGGACCAAAAGCTCTTGCTGCTCTTCAAGGAGCCAGGCAACCCCATTCACAGCCCCACAAACGCTGGCGCTCTCTCTTGCGAGAGACTCCCAAAGTCCAATACTAGCTGCCTGCACCACCGAGTACAGCCGGAGTCCGGCTCAGCAATTGCGAACGTCCAGGGATTCCTCCCACACCAAAGGGGCCAGGACCAAAAGCTCTTGCTGCTCTTCAAGGAGCCAGGCAACCCCATTCACAGCCCCACAAACGCTGGCGCTCTCTCTTGCGACAGCCTCCCAAAGTCCAATACTAGCTGCCTCCACCACCGAGTACAGCCGGAGGCCGGCTCAGGAACTGCGAACGTCCAGAGATTCCTCCCACACCAAAGGGGCCAGGACCAAAAGCTCTTGCTGCTCTTCAAGGAGCCAGGCAACCCCATTCACAGCCCCACAAACGCTGGCGCTCTCTCTTGCGACAGCCTCCCAAAGTCCAATACTAGCTGCCTGCGCCCCTCGGTACAGCCGGAGCCCGGCTCAGCAATTGCGAACATCCAGGGATTCCTCTCACACCAAAGGTGCCAGGAACAAAAGCTCTTGCTGCTCTTCAAGGAGCCAGGCAACCCCATTCACAGCCCCACAAACGCTGGCGCTCTCTCTTGCGACAGCCTCCCAAAGTCCAATACTAGCTGCCTACGCCCCTCAGTACAGCCAGAGCCCGGCTCAGCAATTGCGAACGTCCAGGGATTCCTGCCACACCAAAGGGGCCAGGACCAAAAGCTCTTGCTGCTCTTCAAGGAGCCAGGCAACCCCATTCACAGCCCCACAAACGCTGGCGCTCTCTCTTGCGAGAGCCTCCCAAAGTCCAATACTAGCTGCCTCCACCACCGAGTACAGCCGGAGCCCGGCTCAGGAACTGCGAACGTCCAGGGATTCCTCCCACACCAAAGGGGCCAGGACCAAAAGCTCTTGCTGCTCTTCAAGGAGCCACGCAACCCCATTCACAGCCCCACAAACGCTGGCGCTCTCTCTTACGAGAGCCTCCCAAAGTTCAATACTAGCTGCCTGCACCACCGAGTACAGCCGGAGCCCGGCTCAGGAACTGCGAACGTCCGGGGATTCCTCCCACACCAGAGGTGCCAGGACCAAAAGCTCTTGCTGCTCTTCAAGGAGCCAGGCAACCCCATTCACAGCCCCACAAACGATGGCGCTCTCTCTTTCGACAGCCTCCCAAAGTCCAATACTAGCTGCCTGCGCCGCTCGGTACAGCCGGAGCCCGGCTCAGCAATTACAAACATTAAGGGATTCCTCCCACACCAAAAGGGGCAGGACCAAAAGCTCTTGCTGCTCTTCAAGGAGCCAGGCAACCCCATTCACAGCCCCACAAACGCTGGCGCTCTCTCTTGCGAGAGACTCCCAAAGTCCAATACTAGCTGCCTCCACCACCGAGTACAGCCGGAGCCCGGCTCAGGAACTGCGAACGTCCAGGGATTCCTCCCACACCAAAGGGGCCAGGACCAAAAGCTCTTGCTGCTCTTCAAGGAGCCAGGCAACCCCATTCACAGCCCCACAAACGCTGGCGCTCTCTCTTGCGAGAGACTCCCAAAGTCCAATACTAGCTGCCTGCACCACCGAGTACAGCCGGAGCCCGGCTCAGCAATTGCGAACGTCCGGGGATTCCTCCCACACCAGAGGTGCCAGGACCAAAAGCTCTTGCTGCTCTTCAAGGAGCCAGGCAACCCCATTCACAGCCCCACAAACGATGGCGCTCTCTCTTGCGACAGCCTCCCAAAGTCCAATACTAGCTGCCTGCGCCCCTCAGTACAGCCGGAGCCCGGCTCAGCAATTGCGAACGTCCAGGGATTCCTCCCACACCAAAGGGGCCAGGACCAAAAGCTCTTGCTGCTCTTCAAGGAGCCAGGCAACCCCATTCACAGCCCCACAAACGCTGGCGCTCTCTCTTGCGAGAGACTCCCAAAGTCCAATACTACCTGCCTGCACCCCTCAGTACAGCCGGAGCCCGGCTCAGGAACTGCGAACATCTGGGGTTTCCTGCCACACCAAAGGTGCCAGGACCAAAAGCTCTTGCTGCTCTTCAAGGAGCCAGGCAACCCCATTCACAGCCCCACAAACGCTGGCGCTCTCTCTTGCGAGAGCCTCCCAAAGTCCAATACTAGCTGCCTGCGCCCCTCAGTACAGCCAGAGCCCGGCTCAGCAATTGCGAACGTCCAGGGATTCCTGCCACACCAAAGGGGCCAGGACCAAAAGCTCTTGCTGCTCTTCAAGGAGCCAGGCAACCCCATTCACAGCCCCACAAACGCTGGCGCTCTCTCTTGCGAGAGCCTCCCAAAGTCCAATACTAGCTGCCTGCACCACCGAGTACAGCCGGAGCCCGGCTCAGGAACTGCGAACGTCCGGGGATTCCTCCCACACCAGAGGTGCCAGGACCAAAAGCTCTTGCTGCTCTTCAAGGAGCCAGGCAACCCCATTCACAGCCCCACAAACGCTGGCGCTCTCTCTTGCGAGAGCCTCCCAAAGTCCAATACTAGCTGCCTGCGCCGCTCGGTACAGCCGGAGCCCGGCTCAGCAATTGCAAACGTCCAGGGATTCCTCCCACACCAAAGGGGGCAGGACCAAAAGCTCTTGCTGCTCTTCAAGGAGCCAGGCAACCCCCTTCACAGCCCCACAAACGCTGGCGCTCTCTCTTGCGACAGCCTCCCAAAGTCCAATACTAGCTGCCTGCGCCCCTCGGTACAGCCGGAGCCCGGCTCAGCAATTGCGAACGTCCAGGGATTCCTGCCACACCAAAGGGGCCAGGACCAAAAGCTCTTGCTGCTCTTCAAGGAGCCAGGCAACCCCATTCACAGCCCCACAAACGCTGGCGCTCTCTCTTGCGACAGCCTCCCAAAGTCCAATACTAGCTGCCTCCACCACCGAATAGAGCCGGAGCCCGGCTCAGGAACTGCGAACATCCAGGGATTCCTCCCACACCAAAGGGGCCAGGACCAAAAGCTCTTGCTGCTCTTCAAGGAGCCAGGCAACCCCATTCACAGCCCCACAAACGCTGGCGCTCTCTCTTACGAGAGCCTCCCAAAGTCCAATACTAGCTGCCTGCACCACCGAGTACAGCCGGAGCCCGGCTCAGGAACTGCGAACGTCCGGGGATTCCTCCCACACCAGAGGGGCCAGGACCAAAAGCTCTTGCTGCTCTTCAAGGAGCCAGGCAACCCCATTCACAGCCCCACAAACGCTGGCGCTCTCTCTTGCGACAGCCTCCCAAAGTCCAATACTAGCTGCCTGCGCCGCTCGGTACAGCCGGAGCCCGGCTCAGCAATTACAAACATTCAGGGATTCCTCCCACACCAAAGGGGCCAGGAACAAAAGCTCTTGCTGCTCTTCAAGGAGCCAGGCAACCCCATTCACAGCCCCACAAACGCTGGTGCTCTCTCTTGCGACAGCCTCCCAAAGTCCAACACTAGCTGCCTCCACCACCGAGTACAGCCGGAGCCCGGCTCAGCAATTGCGAACGTCCAGGGATTCCTGCCACACCAAAGGGGGCAGGACCAAAAGCTCTTGCTGCTCTTCAAGGAGCCAGGCAACCCCATTCACAGCCCCACAAACGCTGGCGCTCTCTCTTGCGACAGCCTCCCAAAGTCCAATACTAGCTGCCTGCAATCCTCGGTACAGCCGGAGCCAGGCGCAGCAATTGCGAACGTCCAGGGATTCCTGCCACACCAAAGGGGCCAGGACCAAAAGCTCTTGCTGCTCTTCAAGGAGCCAGGCAACCCCATTCACAGCCCCACAAACGATGGCGCTCTCTCTTGCGAGAGCCTCCCAAAGTCCAATACTAGCTGCCTGCACCACCGAGTACAGCCGGAGCCCGGCTCAGGAACTGCGAACGTCCAGAGATTCCTCCCACACCAAAGGGGCCAGGACCAAAAGCTCTTGCTGCTCTTCAAGGAGCCAGGCAACCCCATTCACAGCCCCACAAACGCTGGCGCTCTCTCTTGCGACAGCCTCCCAAAGTCCAACACTAGCTGCCTCCACCACCGAGTACAGCCGGAGCCCGGCTCAGGAACTGCGAACGTCCAGGGATTCCTGCCACACCAAAGGGGCCAGGACCAAAAGCTCTTGCTGCTCTTCAAGGAGCCAGGCAACCCCATTCACAGCCCCACAAACGATGGCGCTCTCTCTTGCGAGAGACTCCCAAAGTCCAATACTAGCTGCCTGCGCCGCTCGGTACAGCCGGAGCCCGAATCAGCAATTGCAAACGTCCAGGGATTCCTCCCACACCAAAGGGGCCAGGACCAAAAGCTCTTGCTGCTCTTCAAGGAGCCAGGCAACCCCATTCACAGCCCCACAAACGCTGGTGCTCTCTCTTGCGACAGCCTCCCAAAGTCCAATACTAGCTGCCTGCGCCCCTCGGTACAGCCGGAGCCCGGCTCAGCAATTGCGAACGTCCAGAGATTCCTCCCACACCAAAGGGGCCAGGACCAAAAGCTCTTGCTGCTCTTCAAGGAGCCAGGCAACCCCATTCACAGCCCCACAAACGCTGGCGCTCTCTCTTGCGACAGCCTCCTAAAGTCCAATACTAGCTGCCTGCGCCGCTCGGTACAGCCAGAGCCCGGCTCAGCAATTGCGAACGTCCAGGGATTCCTGCCACACCAAAGGGGCCAGGACCAAAAGCTCTTGCTGCTCTTCAAGGAGCCAGGCAACCCCATTCACAGCCCCACAAACGCTGGCGCTCTCTCTTGCGACAGCCTCCCAAAGTCCAATACTAGCTGCCTGCGCCCCTCAGTACAGCCGGAGCCCGGCTCAGCAATTGCGAACGTCTAGGGATTCCTGCCACACCAAAGGGGCCAGGACCAAAAGCTCTTGCTGCTCTTCAAGGAGCCAGGCAACCCCATTCACAGCCCCACAAACGCTGGCGCTCTCTCTTGCGAGAGCCTCCCAAAGTCCAATACTAGCTGCCTCCACCACTGAGTACAGCCGGAGCCCGGCTCAGCAATTTTGAACGTCCAGAGATTCCTCCCACACCAAAGGGGCCAGGACCAAAAGCTCTTGCTGCTCTTCAAGGAGCCAGGCAACCCCATTCACAGCCCCACAAACGCTGGCGCTCTCTCTTGCGACAGCCTCCCAAAGTCCAATACTAGCTGCCTGCAATCCTCGGTACAGCCGGAACCCGGCTCAGCAATTGCGAATGTCCAGGGATTCCTGCCACACCAAAGGGGCCAGGACCAAAAGCTCTTGCTGCTCTTCAAGGAGCCAGGCAACCCCATTCACAGCCCCACAAACGCTGGCGCTCTCTCTTGCGAGAGCCTCCCAAAGTCCAATACTAGCTGCCTGCGCCGCTGAGTACAGCCAGAGCCCAGCTCAGCAATTGCGAACGTCCAGGGATTCCTCCCACGCCAAAGGTGCCAGGACCAAAAGCTCTTGCTGCTCTTCAAGGAGCCAGGCAACCCCATTCACAGCCCCACAAACGCTGGCGCTCTCTCTTGCGAGAGCCTCCCAAAGTCCAATACTAGCTGCCTGCAATCCTCGGTACAGCCGGAGCCCGGCTCAGCAATTGCGAACGTCCAGGGATTCCTGCCACACCAAAGGGGCCAGGACCAAAAGCTCTTGCTGCTCTTCAAGGAGCCAGGCAACCCCATTCACAGCCCCACAAACGCTGGCGCTCTCTCTTGCGACAGCCTCCCAAAGTCCAATACTAGCTGCCTCCACCACCGAGTACAGCCGGAGCCCGGCTCAGGAACTGCGAACATCCAGGGATTCCTCCCACACCAAAGGGGCCAGGACCAAAAGCTCTTGCTGCTCTTCAAGGAGCCAGGCAACCCCATTCACAGCCCCACAAACGATGGCGCTCTCTCTTGCGACAGCCTCCCAAAGTCCAATACTAGCTGCCTGCGCCGCTCGGTACAGCCGGAGCCCGGCACAGCAATTGCGAACGTCCAGGGATTCCTGCCACACCAAAGGGGCCAGGACCAAAAGCTCTTGCTGCTCTTCAAGGAGCCAGGCAACCCCATTCACAGCCCCACAAACGCTGGCGCTCTCTCTTGCGAGAGACTCCCAAAGTCCAATACTAGCTGCCTGCAATCCTCGGTACAGCCGGAGCCAGGCGCAGCAATTGCGAACGTCCAGGGATTCCTCCCACACCAAAGGGGCCAGGACCAAAAGCTCTTGCTGCTCTTCAAGGAGCCAGGCAACCCCATTCACAGCCCCACAAACGATGGCGCTCTCTCTTGCGAGAGACTCCCAAAGTCCAATACTAGCTGCCTGCGCCCCTCAGTACAGCCGGAGCCCGGCTCAGCAATTGCGAACGTCCAGGGATTCCTCCCACACCAAAGGGGCCAGGACCAAAAGCTCTTGCTGCTCTTCAAGGAGCCAGGCAACCCCATTCACAGCCCCACAAACGCTGGCGCTCTCTCTTGCGACAGCCTCCCAAAGTCCAATAGTAGCTGCCTGCGCCGCTCGGTACAGCCGGAGCCAGGCGCAGCAATTGCGAACGTCCAGGGATTCCTGCCACACCAAAGGTGCCAGGACCAAAAGCTCTTGCTGCTCTTCAAGGAGCCAGGCAACCCCATTCACAGCCCCACAAACGCTGGCGCTCTCTCTTGCGAGAGCCTCCCAAAGTCCAACACTAGCTGCCTGCGCCGCTCGGTACAGCCAGAGCCCGGCTCAGCAATTGCAAACGTCCAGGGATTCCTGCCACACCAAAGGGGCCAGGACCAAAAGCTCTTGCTGCTCTTCAAGGAGCCAGGCAACCCCATTCACAGCCCCACAAACGCTGGCGCTCTCTCTTGCGACAGCCTCCCAAAGTCCAATACTAGCTGCCTCCACCACCGAGTACAGCCGGAGCCCGGCTCAGGAACTGCGAACGTCCAGGGATTCCTCCCACACCAAAGGGGCCAGGACCAAAAGCTCTTGCTGCTCTTCAAGGAGCCAGGCAACCCCATTCACAGCCCCACAAACGCTGGCGCTCTCTCTTGCGAGAGCCTCCCAAAGTCCAATACTAGCTGGCTGCAATCCTCGGTACAGCCGGAGCCAGGCGCAGCAATTGCGAACGTCCAGGGATTCCTGCCACACCAAAGGGGCCAGGACCAAAAGCTCTTGCTGCTCTTCAAGGAGCCAGGCAACCCCATTCACAGCCCCACAAACGCTGGCGCTCTCTCTTGCGAGAGACTCCCAAAGTCCAATACTAGCTGCCTGCGCCCCTCAGTACAGCCGGAGCCCGGCTCAGCAATTGCGATCGTCCAGGGATTCCTCCCACACCAAAGGGGCCAGGACCAAAAGCTCTTGCTGCTCTTCAAGGAGCCAGGCAACCCCATTCACAGCCCCACAAACGCTGGCGCTCTCTCTTGCGACAGCCTCCCAAAGTCCAATACTAGCTGCCTGCAATCCTCGGTACAGCCGGAGCCAGGCGCAGCAATTGCGAACGTCCAGGGATTCCTGCCACACCAAAGGGGCCAGGACCAAAAGCTCTTGCTGCTCTTCAAGGAGCCAGGCAACCCCATTCACAGCCCCACAAACGCTGGCGCTCTCTCTTGCGAGAGCCTCCCAAAGTCCAATACTAGCTGCCTGCAATCCTCGGTACAGCCGGAGCCCGGCTCAGCAATTGCGAACGTCCAGGGATTCCTCCCACACCAAAGGGGCCAGGACCAAAAGCTCTTGCTGCTCTTCAAGGAGCCAGGCAACCCCATTCACAGCCCCACAAACGATGGCGCTCTCTCTTGCGAGAGACTCCCAAAGTCCAATACTAGCTGCCTGCGCCCCTCAGTACAGCCAGAGCCCGGCTCAGCAATTGCGAACGTCCGGGGATTCCTCCCACACCAAAGGGGGCAGGACCAAAAGCTCTTGCTGCTCTTCAAGGAGCCAGGCAACCCCATTCACAGCCCCACAAACGCTGGCGCTCTCTCTTGCGAGAGACTCCCAAAGTCCAATACTAGCTGCCTGCGCCCCTCAGTACAGCCGGAGCCCGGCTCAGGAACTGCGAACATCTGGGGTTTCCTGCCACACCAAATGTGCCAGGACCAAAAGCTCTTGCTGCTCTTCAAGGAGCCAGGCAACCCCATTCACAGCCCCACAAACGCTGGCGCTCTCTCTTGCGAGAGCCTCCCAAAGTCCAATACTAGCTGCCTGCGCCGCTCGGTACAGCCGGAGCCCGGCTCAGCAATTGCGAACGTCCAGGGATTCCTCACACGCCAAAGGTGCCAGGACCAAAAGCTCTTGCTGCTCTTCAAGGAGCCAGGCAACCCCATTCACAGCCCCACAAACGATGGCGCTCTCTCTTGCGAGAGCCTCCCAAAATCCAATACTAGCTGCCTGCACCACCGAGTACAGCCGGAGCCCGGCTCAGGAACTGCGAACGTCCAGGGATTCCTGCCACACCAAAGGGGCCAGGACCAAAAGCTCTTGCTGCTCTTCAAGGAGCCAGGCAACCCCATTCACAGCCCCACAAACGCTGGCGCTCTCTCTTGCGACAGCCTCCCAAAGTCCAATACTAGCTGCCTCCACCACCGAGTACAGCCGGAGCCCGGCTCAGGAACTGCGAACGTCCAGGGATTCCTCCCACACCAAAGGGGCCAGGACCAAAAGCTCTTGCTGCTCTTCAAGGAGCCAGGCAACCCCATTCACAGCCCCACAAACGCTGGCGCTCTCTCTTGCGACAGCCTCCCAAAGTCCAATACTAGCTGCCTGCGCCCCTTAGTACAGCCGGAGCCCGGCTCAGCAATTGCAAACGTCCAGGGATTCCTGCCACACCAAAGGGGCCAGGACCAAAAGCTCTTGCTGCTCTTCAAGGAGCCAGGCAACCCCATTCACAGCCCCACAAACGCTGGCGCTCTCTCTTGCGAGAGACTCCCAAAGTCCAATACTAGCTGCCTGCGCCGCTCGGTACAGCCGGAGCCAGGCGCAGCAATTGCGAACGTCCAGGGATTCCTCCCACACCAAAGGGGCCAGGACCAAAAGCTCTTGCTGCTCTTCAAGGAGCCAGGCAACCCCCTTCACAGCCCCACAAACGCTGGCGCTCTCTCTTGCGACAGCCTCCCAAAGTCCAACACTAGCTGCCTGCGCCGCTCGGTACAGCCGGAGCCCGGCTCAGCAATTGCGAACGTCCAGGGATTCCTGCCACACCAAAGGTGCCAGGACCAAAAGCTCTTGCTGCTCTTCAAGGAGCCAGGCAACCCCATTCACAGCCCCACAAACGCTGGCGCTCTCTCTTGCGAGAGCCTCCCAAAGTCCAACACTAGCTGCCTGCGCCGCTCGGTACAGCCGGAGCCCGGCTCAGCAATTGCAAACGTCCAGGGATTCCTGCCACACCAAAGGGGCCAGGACCAAAAGCTCTTGCTGCTCTTGAAGGAGCCAGGCAACCCCATTCACAGCCCCACAAACGCTGGCGCTCTCTCTTGCGAGAGCCTCCCAAAGTCCAATACTAGCTGCCTCCACCAACGAGTACAGCCGGAGCCCGGCTCAGGAACTGCGAACGTCCAGGGATTCCTGCCACACCAAAGGGGCCAGGACCAAAAGCTCTTGCTGCTCTTCAAGGAGCCAGGCAACCCCATTCACAGCCCCACAAACGCTGGCGCTCTCTCTTGCGACAGCCTCCCAAAGTCCAATACTAGCTGGCTGCAATCCTCGGTACAGCCGGAGCAAGGCGCAGCAATTGCGAACGTCCAGGGATTCCTCCCACACCAAAGGGGCCAGGACCAAAAGCTCTTGCTGCTCTTCAAGGAGCCAGGCAACCCCATTCACAGCCCCACAAACGCTGGCGCTCTCTCTTGCGAGAGACTCCCAAAGTCCAATACTAGCTGCCTGCGCCCCTCAGTACAGCCGGAGCCCGGCTCAGCAATTGCAAACGTCCAGGGATTCCTCCCACACCAAAGGGGCCAGGACCAAAAGCTCTTGCTGCTCTTCAAGGAGCCAGGCAACCCCATTCACAGCCCCACAAACGCTGGCGCTCTCTCTTGCGACAGCCTCCCAAAGTCCAATACTAGCTGCCTGCAATCCTCGGTACAGCCGGAGCCAGGCGCAGCAATTGCGAACGTCCAGGGATTCCTGCCACACCAAAGGGGCCAGGACCAAAAGCTCTTGCTGCTCTTCAAGGAGCCAGGCAACCCCATTCACAGCCCCACAAACGCTGGCGCTCTCTCTTGCGAGAGACTCCCAAAGTCCAATACTAGCTGCCTGCAATCCTCGGTACAGCCGGAGCCCGGCTCAGCAATTGCGAACGTCCAGGGATTCCTGCCACACCAAAGGGGCCAGGACCAAAAGCTCTTGCTGCTCTTCAAGGAGCCAGGCAACCCCATTCACAGCCCCACAAACGCTGGCGCTCTCTCTTGCGACAGCCTCCCAAAGTCCAATACTAGCTGCCTCCACCACCGAGTACAGCCGGAGCCCGGCTCAGGAACTGCGAACGTCCAGGGATTCCTCCCACACCAAAGGGGCCAGGACCAAAAGCTCTTGCTGCTCTTCAAGGAGCCAGGCAACCCCATTCACAGCCCCACAAACGCTGGCGCTCTCTCTTGCGAGAGACTCCCAAAGTCCAATACTAGCTGCCTGCGCCGCTCGGTACAGCCAGAGCCCGGCTCAGCAATTGCAAACGTCCAGGGATTCCTGCCACACCAAAGGGGCCAGGACCAAAAGCTCTTGCTGCTCTTCAAGGAGCCAGGCAACCCCATTCACAGCCCCACAAACGCTGGCGCTCTCTCTTGCGACAGCCTCCCAAAGTCCAATACTAGCTGCCTGCGCCGCTCGGTACAGCCGGAGCCAGGCGCAGCAATTGCGAACGTCCAGGGATTCCTGCCACACCAAAGGGGCCAGGACCAAAAGCTCTTGCTGCTCTTCAAGGAGCCAGGCAACCCCATTCACAGCCCCACAAACGCTGACGCTCTCTCTTGCGACAGCCTCCCAAAGTCCAACACTAGCTGCCTGCGCCGCTCGGTACAGCCAGAGCCCGGCTCAGCAATTGCGAACGTCCAGGGATTCCTCCCACACCAAAGGGGCCAGGACCAAAAGCTCTTGCTGCTCTTCAAGGAGCCAGGCAACCCCATTCACAGCCCCACAAACGCTGGCGCTCTCTCTTGCGACAGCCTCCCAAAGTCCAATACTAGCTGCCTGCAATCCTCGGTACAGCCGGAGCCAGGCGCAGCAATTGCGAACGTCCAGGGATTCCTCCCACACCAAAGGGGCCAGGACCAAAAGCTCTTGCTGCTCTTCAAGGAGCCAGGCAACCCCATTCACAGCCCCACAAACGCTGGCGCTCTCTCTTGCGAGAGACTCCCAAAGTCCAATACTAGCTGCCTGCGCCCCTCAGTACAGCCGGAGCCCGGCTCAGCAATTGCGAACGTCCAGGGATTCCTCCCACACCAAAGGTGCCAGGACCAAAAGCTCTTGCTGCTCTTCAAGGAGCCAGGCAACCCCATTCACAGCCCCACAAACGCTGGCGCTCTCTCTTGCGACAGCCTCCCAAAGTCCAATACTACCTGCCTGCGCCGCTCGGTACAGCCGGAGCCAGGCGCAGCAATTGCGAACGTCCAGGGATTCCTGCCACACCAAAGGTGCCAGGACCAAAAGCTCTTGCTGCTCTTCAAGGAGCCAGGCAACCCCATTCACAGCCCCACAAACGCTGGCGCTCTCTCTTGCGAGAGCCTCCCAAAGTCCAACACTAGCTGCCTGCGCCGCTCGGTACAGCCAGAGCCCGGCTCAGCAATTGCAAACGTCCAGGGATTCCTGCCACACCAAAGGGGCCAGGACCAAAAGCTCTTGCTGCTCTTCAAGGAGCCAGGCAACCCCATTCACAGCCCCACAAACGCTGGCGCTCTCTCTTGCGACAGCCTCCCAAAGTCCAATACTAGCTGGCTGCAATCCTCGGTACAGCCGGAGCCAGGCGCAGCAATTGCGAACGTCCAGGGATTCCTCCCACACCAAAGGGGCCAGGACCAAAAGCTCTTGCTGCTCTTGAAGGAGCCAGGCAACCCCATTCACAGCCCCACAAACGCTGGCGCTCTCTCTTGCGAGAGACTCCCAAAGTCCAATACTAGCTGCCTGCGCCCCTCAGTACAGCCGGAGCCCGGCTCAGCAATTGCGATCGTCCAGGGATTCCTCCCACACCAAAGGGGCCAGGACCAAAAGCTCTTGCTGCTCTTCAAGGAGCCAGGCAACCCCATTCACAGCCCCACAAACGCTGGCGCTCTCTCTTGCGACAGCCTCCCAAAGTCCAATACTAGCTGCCTGCGCCGCTCGGTACAGCCAGAGCCCGGCTCAGCAATTGTGAACGTCCAGGGATTCCTCCCACACCAAAGGGGCCAGGACCAAAAGCTCTTGCTGCTCTTCAAGGAGCCAGGCAACCCCATTCACAGCCCCACAAACGCTGGCGCTCTCTCTTGCGAGAGCCTCCCAAAGTCCAATACTAGCTGCCTGCGCCGCTGAGTACAGCCGGAGCCCGGCTCAGCAATTGTGAACGTCCAGGGATTCCTCCCTCCCCAAAGGTGCCAGGACCAAAAGCTCTTGCTGCTCTTCAAGGAGCCAGGCAACCCCATTCACAGCCCCACAAACGCTGGCGCTCTCTCTTGCGAGAGCCTCCCAAAGTCCAATACTAGCTGCCTCCACCACCGAGTACAGCCGGAGCCCGGCTCAGCAATTGCGAACGTCCAGGGATTCCTCCCACACCAAAGGGGCCAGGACCAAAAGCTCTTGCTGCTCTTCAAGGAGCCAGGCAACCCCATTCACAGCCCCACAAACGCTGGCGCTCTCTCTTGCGAGAGCCTCCCAAAGTCCAATACTAGCTGCCTGCGCCCCTCAGTACAGCCGGAGCCCGGCTCAGCAATTGCGAACGTCCAGGGATTCTTCCCACACCAAAGGGGGCAGGACCAAAAGCTCTTGCTGCTCTTCAAGGAGCCAGGCAACCCCATTCACAGCCCCACAAACGCTGGCGCTCTCTCTTGCGACAGACTCCCAAAGTCCAATACTAGCTGCCTGCAATCCTCAGTACAGCCGGAGCCCGGCTCAGCAATTGCGAACGTCCAGGGATTCCTCCCACACCAAAGGGGCCAGGACCAAAAGCTCTTGCTGCTCTTCAAGGAGCCAGGCAACCCCATTCACAGCCCCACAAACGATGGCGCTCTCTCTTGCGAGAGACTCCCAAAGTCCAACATTAGCTGCCTGCACCGCTCGGTACAGCCAGAGCCCGGCTCAGCAATTGCGAACGTCCAGGGATTCCTCCCACACCAAAGGGGCCAGGACCAAAAGCTCTTGCTGCTCTTCAAGGAGCCAGGCAACCCCATTCACAGCCCCACAAACGATGGCGCTCTCTCTTGCGAGAGACTCCCAAAGTCCAATACTAGCTGCCTCCACCACCGAGTACAGCCGGAGCCCGGCTCAGGAACTGCGAACGTCCAGGGATTCCTCCCACACCAAAGGGGCCAGGACCAAAAGCTCTTGCTGCTCTTCAAGGAGCCAGGCAACCCCATTCACAGCCCCACAAACGCTGGCGCTCTCTCTTGCGACAGCCTCCCAAAGTCCAATACTAGCTGCCTCCACCACCGAGTACAGCCGGAGCCCGGCTCAGGAACTGCGAACGTCCAGGGATTCCTGCCACACCAAAGGGGCCAGGACCAAAAGCTCTTGCTGCTCTTCAAGGAGCCAGGCAACCCCATTCACAGCCCCACAAACGCTGGCGCTCTCTCTTGCGACAGCCTCCCAAAGTCCAATACTAGCTGCCTCCACCACCGAGTACAGCCGGAGCCCGGCTCAGCAATTGCGAACGTCCAGGGATTCCTCCGACACCAAAGGGGGCAGGACCAAAAGCTCTTGCTGCTCTTCAAGGAGCCAGGCAACCCCATTCACAGCCCCACAAACGCTGGCGCTCTCTCTTGCGACAGCCTCCCAAAGTCCAATACTAGCTGCCTGCGCCCCTCAGTACAGCCGGAGCCCGGCTCAGCAATTGCAAACGTCCAGGGATTCCTCCCACACCAAAGGGGCCAGGACCAAAAGCTCTTGCTGCTCTTCAAGGAGCCAGGCAACCCCATTCACAGCCCCACAAACGCTGGCGCTCTCTCTTGCGACAGACTCCCAAAGTCCAATACTAGCTGCCTGCGCCGCTCGGTACAGCCGGAGCCCGGCTCAGCAATTGCAAACGTCCAGGGATTCCTCCCACACCAAAGGGGCCAGGACCAAAAGCTCTTGCTGCTCTTCAAGGAGCCAGGCAACCCCATTCACAGCCCCACAAACGCTGGCGCTCTCTCTTGCGAGAGACTCCCAAAGTCCAATACTAGCTGCCTGCAATCCTCGATACAGCCGGAGCCAGGCGCAGCAATTGCGAACGTCCAGGGATTCCTGCCACACCAAAGGGGCCAGGACCAAAAGCTCTTGCTGCTCTTCAAGGAGCCAGGCAACCCCATTCACAGCCCCACAAACGCTGGCGCTCTCTCTTGCGAGAGCCTCCCAAAGTCCAATACTAGCTGCCTGCGCCGCTCGGTACAGCCGGAGCCCGGCTCAGCAATTGCGAACGTCCAGGGATTCCTGCCACACCAAAGGTGCCAGGACCAAAAGCTCTTGCTGCTCTTCAAGGAGCCAGGCAACCCCATTCACAGCCCCACAAACGATGGCGCTCTCTCTTGCGACAGCCTCCCAAAGTCCAATACTAGCTGCCTCCACCACCGAGTACAGCCGGAGCCCGGCTCAGCAATTGCGAACGTCCAGGGATTCCTCCCACACCAAAGGGGCCAGGACCAAAAGCTCTTGCTGCTCTTCAAGGAGCCAGGCAACCCCATTCACAGCCCCACAAACGCTGGCGCTCTCTCTTGCGACAGCCTCCCAAAGTCCAATACTAGCTGCCTGCAATCCTCGGTACAGCCGGAGCCAGGCGCAGCAATTGCGAACGTCCAGGGATTCCTGCCACACCAAAGGGGCCAGGACCAAAAGCTCTTGCTGCTCTTCAAGGAGCCAGGCAACCCCATTCACAGCCCCACAAACGCTGGCGCTCTCTCTTGCGAGAGCCTCCCAAAGTCCAATACTAGCTGCCTGCAATCCTCGGTACAGCCGGAGCCCGGCTCAGCAATTGCGAACGTCCAGGGATTCCTGCCACACCAAAGGGGCCAGGACCAAAAGCTCTTGCTGCTCTTCAAGGAGCCAGGCAACCCCATTCACAGCCCCACAAACGCTGGCGCTCTCTCTTGCGAGAGCCTCCCAAAGTCCAATACTAGCTGCCTGCAATCCTCGGTACAGCCGGAGCCAGGCGCAGCAATTGCGAACGTCCAGGGATTCCTGCCACACCAAAGGGGCCAGGACCAAAAGCTCTTGCTGCTCTTCAAGGAGCCAGGCAACCCCATTCACAGCCCCACAAACGCTGGCGCTCTCTCTTGCGAGAGACTCCCAAAGTCCAATACTAGCTGCCTCCACCACCGAGTACAGCCGGAGCCCGGCTCAGCAATTGCGAACGTCCAGGGATTCCTCCCACACCAAAGGTGCCAGGACCAAAAGCTCTTGCTGCTCTTCAAGGAGCCAGGCAACCCCATTCACAGCCCCACAAACGCTGGCGCTCTCTCTTGCGACAGCCTCCCAAAGTCCAATACTAGCTGCCTGCGCCCCTTAGTACAGCCGGAGCCCGGCTCAGCAATTGCAAACGTCCAGGGATTCCTGCCACACCAAAGGGGCCAGGACCAAAAGCTCTTGCTGCTCTTCAAGGAGCCAGGCAACCCCATTCACAGCCCCACAAACGCTGGCGCTCTCTCTTGCGAGAGACTCCCAAAGTCCAACACTAGCTGCCTGCGCCGCTCGGTACAGCCGGAGCCCGGCTCAGCAATTGCGAACGTCCAGGGATTCCTCCCACACCAAAGGGGCCAGGACCAAAAGCTCTTGCTGCTCTTCAAGGAGCCAGGCAACCCCATTCACAGCCCCACAAACGCTGGCGCTCTCTCTTGCGAGAGACTCCCAAAGTCCAATACTAGCTGCCTGCAATCCTCGATACAGCCGGAGCCAGGCGCAGCAATTGCGAACGTCCAGGGATTCCTGCCACACCAAAGGGGCCAGGACCAAAAGCTCTTGCTGCTCTTCAAGGAGCCAGGCAACCCCATTCACAGCCCCACAAACGCTGGCGCTCTCTCTTGCGAGAGCCTCCCAAAGTCCAATACTAGCTGCCTGCGCCCCTCAGTACAGCCGGAGCCCGGCTCAGCAATTGCGAACGTCCAGGGATTCCTGCCACACCAAAGGGGCCAGGACCAAAAGCTCTTGCTGCTCTTCAAGGAGCCAGGCAACCCCATTCACAGCCCCACAAACGATGGCGCTCTCTCTTGCGACAGCCTCCCAAAGTCCAATACTAGCTGCCTCCACCACCGAGTACAGCCGGAGCCCGGCTCAGGAACTGCGAACGTCCAGGGATTCCTCCCACACCAAAGGGGCCAGGACCAAAAGCTCTTGCTGCTCTTCAAGGAGCCAGGCAACCCCATTCACAGCCCCACAAACGCTGGCGCTCTCTCTTGCGAGAGCCTCCCAAAGTCCAATACTAGCTGCCTGCAATCCTCGGTACAGCCGGAGCCAGGCGCAGCAATTGCGAACGTCCAGGGATTCCTGCCACACCAAAGGGGCCAGGACCAAAAGCTCTTGCTGCTCTTCAAGGAGCCAGGCAACCCCATTCACAGCCCCACAAACGCTGGCGCTCTCTCTTGCGAGAGCCTCCCAAAGTCCAATACTAGCTGCCTGCAATCCTCGGTACAGCCGGAGCCCGGCTCAGCAATTGCGAACGTCCAGGGATTCCTGCCACACCAAAGGGGCCAGGACCAAAAGCTCTTGCTGCTCTTCAAGGAGCCAGGCAACCCCATTCACAGCCCCACAAACGCTGGCGCTCTCTCTTGCGAGAGCCTCCCAAAGTCCAATACTAGCTGCCTGCAATCCTCGGTACAGCTGGAGCCAGGCGCAGCAATTGCGAACGTCCAGGGATTCCTGCCACACCAAAGGGGCCAGGACCAAAAGCTCTTGCTGCTCTTCAAGGAGCCAGGCAACCCCATTCACAGCCCCACAAACGCTGGCGCTCTCTCTTGCGAGAGCCTCCCAAAGTCCAACACTAGCTGCCTGCGCCGCTCGGTACAGCCAGAGCCTGGCTCAGCAATTGCGAACGTCCAGGGATTCCTCCCACACCAAAGGGGCCAGGACCAAAAGCTCTTGCTGCTCTTGAAGGAGCCAGGCAACCCCATTCACAGCCCCACCAACGCTGGCGCTCTCTCTTGCGACAGCCTCCCAAAGTCCAATACTAGCTGCCTCCACCACCGAGCACAGCCGGAGCCCGGCTCAGGAACTGCGAACGTCCAGGGATTCCTCCCACACCAAAGGGGCCAGGACCAAAAGCTCTTGCTGCTCTTCAAGGAGCCAGGCAACCCCATTCACAGCCCCACAAACGCTGGCGCTCTCTCTTGCGAGAGCCTCCCAAAGTCCAATACTAGCTGCCTGCGCCCCTCAGTACAGCCGGAGCCCGGCTCAGCAATTGCGAACGTCCAGGGATTCCTGCCACACCAAAGGGGCCAGGACCAAAAGCTCTTGCTGCTCTTCAAGGAGCCAGGCAACCCCATTCACAGCCCCACAAACGCTGGCGCTCTCTCTTGCGACAGCCTCCCAAAGTCCAATACTAGCTGCCTCCACCACCGAGTACAGCCGGAGCCCGGCTCAGGAACTGCGAACGTCCAGGGATTCCTCCCACACCAAAGGGGCCAGGACCAAAAGCTCTTGCTGCTCTTCAAGGAGCCAGGCAACCCCATTCACAGCCCCACAAACGCTGGCGCTCTCTCTTGCGAGAGCCTCCCAAAGTCCAATACTAGCTGCCTGCAATCCTCGGTACAGCCGGAGCCAGGCGCAGCAATTGCGAACGTCCAGGGATTCCTGCCACACCAAAGGGGCCAGGACCAAAAGCTCTTGCTGCTCTTCAAGGAGCCAGGCAACCCCATTCACAGCCCCACAAACGCTGGCGCTCTCTCTTGCGAGAGCCTCCCAAAGTCCAATACTAGCTGCCTGCAATCCTCGGTACAGCCGGAGCCCGGCTCAGCAATTGCGAACGTCCAGGGATTCCTGCCACACCAAAGGGGCCAGGACCAAAAGCTCTTGCTGCTCTTCAAGGAGCCAGGCAACCCCATTCACAGCCCCACAAACGCTGGCGCTCTCTCTTGCGAGAGCCTCCCAAAGTCCAATACTAGCTGCCTGCAATCCTCGGTACAGCTGGAGCCAGGCGCAGCAATTGCGAACGTCCAGGGATTCCTGCCACACCAAAGGGGCCAGGACCAAAAGCTCTTGCTGCTCTTCAAGGAGCCAGGCAACCCCATTCACAGCCCCACAAACGCTGGCGCTCTCTCTTGCGAGAGCCTCCCAAAGTCCAACACTAGCTGCCTGCGCCGCTCGGTACAGCCAGAGCCCGGCTCAGCAATTGCGAACGTCCAGGGATTCCTCCCACACCAAAGGGGCCAGGACCAAAAGCTCTTGCTGCTCTTGAAGGAGCCAGGCAACCCCATTCACAGCCCCACCAACGCTGGCGCTCTCTCTTGCGACAGCCTCCCAAAGTCCAATACTAGCTGCCTCCACCACCGAGCACAGCCGGAGCCCGGCTCAGGAACTGCGAACGTCCAGGGATTCCTCCCACACCAAAGGGGCCAGGACCAAAAGCTCTTGCTGCTCTTCAAGGAGCCAGGCAACCCCATTCACAGCCCCACAAACGCTGGCGCTCTCTCTTGCGACAGCCTCCCAAAGTCCAATACTAGCTGCCTGCGCCGCTCGGTACAGCCGGAGCCCGGCTCAGCAATTGCGAACGTCCAGGGATTCCTCCCACACCAAAGGGGCCAGGACCAAAAGCTCTTGCTGCTCTTCAAGGAGCCAGGCAACCCCATTCACAGCCCCACAAACGCTGGCGCTCTCTCTTGCGAGAGCCTCCCAAAGTCCAATACTAGCTGCCTGCAATCCTCGGTACAGCCGGAGCCCGGCTCAGCAATTGCGAACGTCCAGGGATTCCTGCCACACCAAAGGGGCCAGGACCAAAAGCTCTTGCTGCTCTTCAAGGAGCCAGGCAACCCCATTCACAGCCCCACAAACGCTGGCGCTCTCTCTTGCGACAGCCTCCCAAAGTCCAATACTAGCTGCCTCCACCACCGAGTACAGCCGGAGCCCGGCTCAGGAACTGCGAACGTCCAGGGATTCCTCCCACACCAAAGGGGCCAGGACCAAAAGCTCTTGCTGCTCTTCAAGGAGCCAGGCAACCCCATTCACAGCCCCACAAACGCTGGCGCTCTCTCTTGCGACAGCCTCCCAAAGTCCAATACTAGCTGCCTGGAATCCTCGGTACAGCCGGAGCCCGGCTCAGCAATTGCGAACGTCCAGGGATTCCTCCCACACCAAAGGGGCCAGGACCAAAAGCTCTTGCTGCTCTTCAAGGAGCCAGGCAACCCCATTCACAGCCCCACAAACGCTGGCGCTCTCTCTTGCGAGAGACTCCCAAAGTCCAATACTAGCTGCCTGCGCCCCTCAGTACAGCCGGAGCCCGGCTCAGCAATTGCGAACATCCAGGGATTCCTCCCACACCAAAGGTGCCAGGACCAAAAGCTCTTGCTGCTCTTCAAGGAGCCAGGCAACCCCATTCACAGCCCCACAAACGCTGGCGCTCTCTCTTGCGACAGCCTCCCAAAGTCCAATACTAGCTGCCTGCGCCGCTCGGTACAGCCGGAGCCAGGCGCAGCAATTGCGAACGTCCAGGGATTCCTCCGACACCAAAGGGGCCAGGACCAAAAGCTCTTGCTGCTCTTCAAGGAGCCAGGCAACCCCATTCACAGCCCCACAAACGCTGGCGCTCTCTCTTGCGACAGCCTCCCAAAGTCCAATACTAGCTGCCTGCAATCCTCGGTACAGCCGGAGCCAGGCGCAGCAATTTTGAACGTCCAGGGATTCCTGCCACACCAAAGGGGCCAGGACCAAAAGCTCTTGCTGCTCTTCAAGGAGCCAGGCAACCCCATTCACAGCCCCACAAACGCTGGCGCTCTCTCTTGCGATAGCCTCCCAAAGTCCAACACTAGCTGCCTGCGCCGCTCGGTACAGCCGGAGCCCGGCTCAGCAATTGCGAACGTCCAGGGATTCCTCCGACACCAAAGGGGGCAGGACCAAAAGCTCTTGCTGCTCTTCAAGGAGCCAGGCAACCCCATTCACAGCCCCACAAACGCTGGCGCTCTCTCTTGCGACAGCCTCCCAAAGTCCAATACTAGCTGCCTGCGCCCCTTAGTACAGCCGGAGCCCGGCTCAGCAATTGCAAACGTCCATGGATTCCTGCCACACCAAAGGGGCCAGGACCAAAAGCTCTTGCTGCTCTTCAAGGAGCCAGGCAACCCCATTCACAGCCCCACAAACGCTGGCGCTCTCTCTTGCGAGAGACTCCCAAAGTCCAATACTAGCTGCCTGCGCCGCTCGGTACAGCCGGAGCCCGGCTCAGCAATTGCGAACGTCCAGAGATTCCTCCCACACCAAAGGGGCCAGGACCAAAAGCTCTTGCTGCTCTTCAAGGAGCCAGGCAACCCCATTCACAGCCCCACAAACGCTGGCGCTCTCTCTTGCGAGAGACTCCCAAAGTCCAATACTAGCTGCCTGCAATCCTCGATACAGCCGGAGCCAGGCGCAGCAATTGCGAACGTCCAGGGATTCCTGCCACACCAAAGGGGCCAGGACCAAAAGCTCTTGCTGCTCTTCAAGGAGCCAGGCAACCCCATTCACAGCCCCAAAAACGCTGGCGCTCTCTCTTGCGAGAGCCTCCCAAAGTCCAATACTAGCTGCCTGCGCCCCTCAGTACAGCCGGAGCCCGGCTCAGCAATTGCGAACGTCCAGGGATTCCTCCCACACCAGAGGGGCCAGCACCAAAAGCTCTTGCTGCTCTTCAAGGAGCCAGGCAACCCCATTCACAGCCCCACAAACGATGGCGCTCTCTCTTGCGAGAGACTCCCAAAGTCCAACATTAGCTGCCTGCACCGCTCGGTACAGCCAGAGCCCGGCTCAGCAATTGCGAACGTCCAGGGATTCCTCCCACACCAAAGGGGCCAGGACCAAAAGCTCTTGCTGCTCTTCAAGGAGCCAGGCAACCCCATTCACAGCCCCACAAACGATGGCGCTCTCTCTTGCGACAGCCTCCCAAAGTCCAATACTAGCTGCCTCCACCACCGAGTACAGCCGGAGCCCGGCTCAGGAACTGCGAACGTCCAGGGATTCCTCCCACACCAAAGGGGCCAGGACCAAAAGCTCTTGCTGCTCTTCAAGGAGCCAGGCAACCCCATTCACAGCCCCACAAACGCTGGCGCTCTCTCTTGCGAGAGCCTCCCAAAGTCCAATACTAGCTGCCTGCAATCCTCGGTACAGCCGGAGCCAGGCGCAGCAATTGCGAACGTCCAGGGATTCCTGCCACACCAAAGGGGCCAGGACCAAAAGCTCTTGCTGCTCTTCAAGGAGCCAGGCAACCCCATTCACAGCCCCACAAACGCTGGCGCTCTCTCTTGCGAGAGCCTCCCAAAGTCCAACACTAGCTGCCTGCGCCGCTCGGTACAGCCAGAGCCCGGCTCAGCAATTGCAAACGTCCAGGGATTCCTGCCACACCAAAGGGGCCAGGACCAAAAGCTCTTGCTGCTCTTGAAGGAGCCAGGCAACCCCATTCACAGCCCCACAAACGCTGGCGCTCTCTCTTGCGACAGCCTCCCAAAGTCCAATACTAGCTGCCTCCACCACCGAGTACAGCCGGAGCCCGGCTCAGGAACTGCGAACGTCCAGGGATTCCTCCCACACCAAAGGGGGCAGGACCAAAAGCTCTTGCTGCTCTTCAAGGAGCCAGGCAACCCCATTCACAGCCCCACAAACGCTGGCGCTCTCTCTTGCGACAGCCTCCCAAAGTCCAATACTAGCTGCCTGCGCCGCTCGGTACAGCCGGAGCCCGGCTCAGCAATTGCGAACGTCCAGGGATTCCTGCCACACCAAAGGGGCCAGGACCAAAAGCTCTTGCTGCTCTTCAAGGAGCCAGGCAACCCCATTCACAGCCCCACAAACGCTGGCGCTCTCTCTTGCGAGAGACTCCCAAAGTCCAATACTAGCTGCCTGCAATCCTCGGTACAGCCAGAGCCCGGCTCAGCAATTGCGAACGTCCAGGGATTCCTGCCACACCAAAGGGGCCAGGACCAAAAGCTCTTGCTGCTCTTCAAGGAGCCAGGCAACCCCATTCACAGCCCCACAAACGCTGGCGCTCTCTCTTGCGACAGACTCCCAAAGTCCAATACTAGCTGCCTCCACCACCGAGTACAGCCGGAGCCCGGCTCAGGAACTGCGAACGTCCAGGGATTCCTCCCACACCAAAGGGGCCAGGACCAAAAGCTCTTGCTGCTCTTCAAGGAGCCAGGCAACCCCATTCACAGCCCCACAAACGCTGGCGCTCTCTCTTGCGAGAGCCTCCCAAAGTCCAATACTAGCTGCCTGCAATCCTCGGTACAGCCGGAGCCAGGCGCAGCAATTGCGAACGTCCAGGGATTCCTGCCACACCAAAGGGGCCAGGACCAAAAGCTCTTGCTGCTCTTCAAGGAGCCAGGCAACCCCATTCACAGCCCCACAAACGCTGGCGCTCTCTCTTGCGAGAGCCTCCCAAAGTCCAACACTAGCTGCCTGCGCCGCTCGGTACAGCCAGAGCCCGGCTCAGCAATTGCAAACGTCCAGGGATTCCTGCCACACCAAAGGGGCCAGGACCAAAAGCTCTTGCTGCTCTTCAAGGAGCCAGGCAACCCCATTCACAGCCCCACAAACGCTGGCGCTCTCTCTTGCGACAGCCTCCCAAAGTCCAATACTAGCTGCCTCCACCACCGAGTACAGCCGGAGCCCGGCTCAGGAACTGCGAACGTCCAGGGATTCCTCCCACACCAAAGGGGCCAGGACCAAAAGCTCTTGCTGCTCTTCAAGGAGCCAGGCAACCCCATTCACAGCCCCACAAACGCTGGCGCTCTCTCTTGCGAGAGCCTCCCAAAGTCCAATACTAGCTGCCTGCAATCCTCGGTACAGCCGGAGCCCGGCTCAGCAATTGCGAACGTCCAGGGATTCCTGCCACACCAAAGGTGCCAGGACCAAAAGCTCTTGCTGCTCTTCAAGGAGCCAGGCAACCCCATTCACAGCCCCACAAACGATGGCGCTCTCTCTTGCGACAGCCTCCCAAAGTCCAATACTAGCTGCCTGCGCCGCTCGGTACAGCCGGAGCCAGGCGCAGCAATTGCGAACGTCCAGGGATTCCTCCCACACCAAAGGTGCCAGGACCAAAAGCTCTTGCTGCTCTTCAAGGAGCCAGGCAACCCCATTCACAGCCCCACAAACGCTGGCGCTCTCTCTTGCGACAGCCTCCCAAAGTCCAACACTAGCTGCCTGCGCCCCTCGGTACAGCCAGAGCCCGGCTCAGCAATTGCAAACGTCCAGGGATTCCTCCCACACCAAAGGGGCCAGGACCAAAAGCTCTTGCTGCTCTTCAAGGAGCCAGGCAACCCCATTCACAGCCCCACAAACGATGGCGCTCTCTCTTGCGACAGCCTCCCAAAGTCCAATACTAGCTGCCTCCACCACCGAGTACAGCCGGAGCCCGGCTCAGGAACTGCGAACGTCCAGGGATTCCTCCCACACCAAAGGGGCCAGGACCAAAAGCTCTTGCTGCTCTTCAAGGAGCCAGGCAACCCCATTCACAGCCCCACAAACGCTGGCGCTCTCTCTTGCGACAGCCTCCCAAAGTCCAATACTAGCTGGCTGCAATCCTCGGTACAGCCGGAGCCAGGCGCAGCAATTGCGAACGTCCAGGGATTCCTCCCACACCAAAGGGGCCAGGACCAAAAGCTCTTGCTGCTCTTCAAGGAGCCAGGCAACCCCATTCACAGCCCCACAAACGATGGCGCTCTCTCTTGCGAGAGACTCCCAAAGTCCAATACTAGCTGCCTGCGCCCCTCAGTACAGCCGGAGCCCGGCTCAGCAATTGCGATCGTCCAGGGATTCCTCCCACACCAAAGGGGCCAGGACCAAAAGCTCTTGCTGCTCTTCAAGGAGCCAGGCAACCCCATTCACAGCCCCACAAACGCTGGCGCTCTCTCTTGCGACAGCCTCCCAAAGTCCAATACTAGCTGCCTGCGCCGCTCGGTACAGCCAGAGCCCTGCTCAGCAATTGTGAACGTCCAGGGATTCCTCCCACACCAAAGGGGCCAGGACCAAAAGCTCTTGCTGCTCT
This sequence comes from Platalea leucorodia, assembly GCF_965183815.1. Lineage (NCBI taxonomy): Eukaryota > Metazoa > Chordata > Aves > Pelecaniformes > Threskiornithidae > Platalea > Platalea leucorodia. The sequence goes on along the minus strand of NW_028121425.1, from coordinate 150,358 downwards.
TCAAGGAGCCAGGCAACCCCATTCACAGCCCCACAAACGCTGGCGCTCTCTCTTGCGAGAGCCTCCCAAAGTCCAATACTAGCTGCCTGCGCCGCTCGGTACAGCCGGAGCCCGGCTCAGGAACTGCGAACGTCCAGGGATTCCTGCCACACCAAAGGGGCCAGGACCAAAAGCTCTTGCTGCTCTTCAAGGAGCCAGGCAACCCCATTCACAGCCCCACAAACGATGGCGCTCTCTCTTGCGAGAGACTCCCAAAGTCCAATACTAGCTGCCTCCACCACCGAGTACAGCCGGAGCCCGGCTCAGCAATTGCGAACGTCCAGGGATTCCTCCGACACCAAAGGGGCCAGGACCAAAAGCTCTTGCTGCTCTTCAAGGAGCCAGGCAACCCCATTCACAGCCCCACAAACGCTGGCGCTCTCTCTTGCGACAGCCTCCCAAAGTCCAATACTAGCTGCCTGCGCCCCTTAGTACAGCCGGAGCCCGGCTCAGCAATTGCAAACGTCCAGGGATTCCTGCCACACCAAAGGGGCCAGGACCAAAAGCTCTTGCTGCTCTTCAAGGAGCCAGGCAACCCCATTCACAGCCCCACAAACGCTGGCGCTCTCTCTTGCGAGAGCCTCCCAAAGTCCAATACTAGCTGCCTGCGCCCCTCAGTACAGCCGGAGCCCGGCTCAGCAATTGCGAACGTCCAGGGATTCCTGCCACACCAAAGGGGCCAGGACCAAAAGCTCTTGCTGCTCTTCAAGGAGCCAGGCAACCCCATTCACAGCCCCACAAACGATGGCGCTCTCTCTTGCGAGAGACTCCCAAAGTCCAATACTAGCTGCCTCCACCACCGAGTACAGCCGGAGCCCGGCTCAGGAACTGCGAACGTCAAGGGATTCCTCCCACACCAAAGGGGCCAGGACCAAAAGCTCTTGCTGCTCTTCAAGGAGCCAGGCAACCCCATTCACAGCCCCACAAACGCTGGCGCTCTCTCTTGCGACAGCCTCCCAAAGTCCAATACTAGCTGCCTGCAATCCTCGGTACAGCCGGAGCCAGGCGCAGCAATTGCGAACGTCCAGGGATTCCTGCCACACCAAAGGGGCCAGGACCAAAAGCTCTTGCTGCTCTTCAAGGAGCCAGGCAACCCCATTCACAGCCCCACAAACGCTGGCGCTCTCTCTTGCGAGAGCCTCCCAAAGTCCAATACTAGCTGCCTGCGCCGCTCGGTACAGCCGGAGCCCGGCTCAGCAATTGCGAACGTCCAGGGATTCCTGCCACACCAAAGGGGCCAGGACCAAAAGCTCTTGCTGCTCTTCAAGGAGCCAGGCAACCCCATTCACAGCCCCACAAACGCTGGCGGTCTCTCTTGCGACAGACTCCCAAAGTCCAATACTAGCTGCCTGCGCCGCTCGGTACAGCCAGAGCCCGGCTCAGCAATTGCGAACGTCCAGGGATTCTTCCCACGCCAAAGGTGCCAGGACCAAAAGCTCTTGCTGCTCTTCAAGGAGCCAGGCAACCCCATTCACAGCCCCACAAACGCTGGCGCTCTCTCTTGCGAGAGACTCCCAAAGTCCAACACTAGCTGCCTGCGCCGCTCGGTACAGCCAGAGCCCGGCTCAGCAATTGCGAACGTCCAGGGATTCCTCCCACACCAAAGGGGCCAGGACCAAAAGCTCTTGCTGCTCTTCAAGGAGCCAGGCAACCCCATTCACAGCCCCACAAACGATGGCGCTCTCTCTTGCGAGAGACTCCCAAAGTCCAATACTAGCTGCCTGCGCCCCTCAGTACAGCCGGAGCCCGGCTCAGCAATTGCGAACGTCCAGGGATTCCTCCCACACCAAAGGGGCCAGGACCAAAAGCTCTTGCTGCTCTTCAAGGAGCCAGGCAACCCCATTCACAGCCCCACAAACGATGGCGCTCTCTCTTGCGACAGCCTCCCAAAGTCCAATACTAGCTGCCTGCGCCCCTCAGTACAGCCGGAGCCCGGCTCAGCAATTGCGAACGTCCAGGGATTCCTCCCACACCAAAGGGGCCAGGACCAAAAGCTCTTGCTGCTCTTGAAGGAGCCAGGCAACCCCATTCACAGCCCCACAAACGCTGGCGCTCTCTCTTGCGAGAGACTCCCAAAGTCCAATACTAGCTGCCTCCACCACCGAGTACAGCCGGAGCCCAGCTCAGGAACTGCGAACGTCCAGGGATTCCTCCCACACCAGAGGTGCCAGGACCAAAAGCTCTTGCTGCTCTTCAAGGAGCCAGGCAACCCCATTCACAGCCCCACAAACGCTGGCGCTCTCTCTTGCGACAGCCTCCCAAAGTCCAATACTAGCTGCCTGCAATCCTCGGTACAGCCGGAGCCCGGCTCAGCAATTGCGAACGTCCAGGGATTCCTCCCACACCAAAGGGGCCAGGACCAAAAGCTCTTGCTGCTCTTCAAGGAGCCAGGCAACCCCATTCACAGCCCCACAAACGCTGGCGCTCTCTCTTGCGACAGCCTCCCAAAGTCCAATACTAGCTGCCTGCAATCCTCGGTACAGCCGGAGCCAGGCGCAGCAATTGCGAACGTCCAGGGATTCCTGCCACACCAAAGGGGCCAGGACCAAAAGCTCTTGCTGCTCTTCAAGGAGCCAGGCAACCCCATTCACAGCCCCACAAACGCTGGCGCTCTCTCTTGCGAGAGCCTCCCAAAGTCCAATACTAGCTGCCTGCGCCGCTCGGTACAGCCGGAGCCCGGCTCAGCAATTGCGAACGTCCAGGGATTCCTGCCACACCAAAGGGGCCAGGACCAAAAGCTCTTGCTGCTCTTCAAGGAGCCAGGCAACCCCATTCACAGCCCCACAAACGCTGGCGCTCTCTCTTGCGACAGACTCCCAAAGTCCAATACTAGCTGCCTGCGCCGCTCAGTACAGCCAGAGCCCGGCTCAGCAATTGCGAACGTCCAGGGATTCCTCACACGCCAAAGGTGCCAGGACCAAAAGCTCTTGCTGCTCTTCAAGGAGCCAGGCAACCCCATTCACAGCCCCACAAACGCTGGCGCTCTCTCTTGTGAGAGACTCCCAAAGTCCAATACTAGCTGCCTGCGCCGCTCGGTACAGCCAGAGCCCGGCTCAGCAATTGCGAACGTCCAGGGATTCCTGCCACACCAAAGGGGCCAGGACCAAAAGCTCTTGCTGCTCTTCAAGGAGCCAGGCAACCCCATTCACAGCCCCACAAACGCTGGCGCTCTCTCTTGCGAGAGCCTCCCAAAGTCCAATACTAGCTGCCTCCACCACCGAGTACAGCCGGAGCCTGGCTCAGCAATTGCGAACGTCCAGGGATTCCTCCCACACCAAAGGGGCCAGGACCAAAAGCTCTTGCTGCTCTTCAAGGAGCCAGGCAACCCCATTCACAGCCCCACAAACGATGGCGCTCTCTCTTGCGACAGCCTCCCAAAGTCCAATACTAGCTGCCTGCGCCCCTCAGTACAGCCGGAGCCCGGCTCAGCAATTGCGAACGTCCAGGGATTCCTCCCACACCAAAGGGGCCAGGACCAAAAGCTCTTGCTGCTCTTCAAGGAGCCAGGCAACCCCATTCACAGCCCCACAAACGATGGCGCTCTCTCTTGCGACAGCCTCCCAAAGTCCAATACTAGCTGCCTGCGCCCCTCAGTACAGCCGGAGCCCGGCTCAGCAATTGCGAACGTCCAGGGATTCCTGCCACACCAAAGGGGCCAGGACCAAAAGCTCTTGCTGCTCTTGAAGGAGCCAGGCAACCCCATTCACAGCCCCACAAACGCTGGCGCTCTCTCTTGCGAGAGACTCCCAAAGTCCAATACTAGCTGCCTCCACCACCGAGTACAGCCGGAGCCCGGCTCAGGAACTGCGAACGTCCAGGGATTCCTCCCACACCAGAGGTGCCAGGACCAAAAGCTCTTGCTGCTCTTCAAGGAGCCAGGCAACCCCATTCACAGCCCCACAAACGCTGGCGCTCTCTCTTGCGACAGCCTCCCAAAGTCCAATACTAGCTGCCTGCAATCCTCGGTACAGCCGGAGCCCGGCTCAGCAATTGCGAACGTCCAGGGATTCCTCCCACACCAAAGGGGCCAGGACCAAAAGCTCTTGCTGCTCTTCAAGGAGCCAGGCAACCCCATTCACAGCCCCACAAACGCTGGCGCTCTCTCTTGCGACAGCCTCCCAAAGTCCAATACTAGCTGCCTGCAATCCTCGGTACAGCCGGAGCCAGGCGCAGCAATTGCGAACGTCCAGGGATTCCTGCCACACCAAAGGGGCCAGGACCAAAAGCTCTTGCTGCTCTTCAAGGAGCCAGGCAACCCCATTCACAGCCCCACAAACGCTGGCGCTCTCTCTTGCGAGAGCCTCCCAAAGTCCAATACTAGCTGCCTGCGCCGCTCGGTACAGCCGGAGCCCGGCTCAGCAATTGCGAACGTCCAGGGATTCCTGCCACACCAAAGGGGCCAGGACCAAAAGCTCTTGCTGCTCTTCAAGGAGCCAGGCAACCCCATTCACAGCCCCACAAACGCTGGCGCTCTCTCTTGCGACAGACTCCCAAAGTCCAATACTAGCTGCCTGCGCCGCTCAGTACAGCCGGAGCCCGGCTCAGCAATTGCGAACGTCCAGGGATTCCTCCCACACCAAAGGGGCCAGGAACAAAAGCTCTTGCTGCTCTTCAAGGAGCCAGGCAACCCCATTCACAGCCCCACAAACGATGGCGCTCTCTCTTGCGACAGCCTCCCAAAGTCCAATACTAGCTGCCTGCGACCCTCAGTACAGCCGGAGCCCGCTCAGCAATTGCGAACGTCCAGGGATTCCTGCCACACCAAAGGGGCCAGGACCAAAAGCTCTTGCTGCTCTTGAAGGAGCCAGGCAACCCATTCACAGCCCCACAAACGCTGGCGCTCTCTCTTGCGAGAGACTCCCAAAGTCCAATACTAGCTGCCTCCACCACCGAGTACAGCCGGAGCCCGGCTCAGGAACTGCGAACGTCCAGGGATTCCTCCCACACCAGAGGTGCCAGGACCAAAAGCTCTTGCTGCTCTTCAAGGAGCCAGGCAACCCCATTCACAGCCCCACAAACGCTGGCGCTCTCTCTTGCGACAGCCTCCCAAAGTCCAATACTAGCTGCCTGCAATCCTCGGTACAGCCGGAGCCAGGCGCAGCAATTGCGAACGTCCAGGGATTCCTGCCACACCAAAGGGGCCAGGACCAAAAGCTCTTGCTGCTCTTGAAGGAGCCAGGCAACCCCATTCACAGCCCCACAAACGATGGCGCTCTCTCTTGCGACAGCCTCCCAAAGTCCAATACTAGCTGCCTGCGCCGCTCGGTACAGCCGGAGCCCGGCTCAGGAACTGCGAACGTCCGGCGATTCCTCCCACACCAAAGGGGCCAGGACCAAAAGCTCTTGCTGCTCTTCAAGGAGCCAGGCAACCCCATTCACAGCCCCACAAACGCTGGCGCTCTCTCTTGCGAGAGACTCCCAAAGTCCAATACTAGCTGCCTGCGCCGCTCAGTACAGCCGGAGCCCGGCTCAGCAATTGCGAACGTCCAGGGATTCCTCCCACACCAAAGGGGCCAGGACCAAAAGCTCTTGCTGCTCTTCAAGGAGCCAGGCAACCCCATTCACAGCCCCACAAACGCTGGTGCTCTCTCTTGCGAGAGCCTCCCAAAGTCCAACACTAGCTGCCTGCGCCGCTCGGTACAGCCAGAGCCCTGCTCACCAATTGCGAACGTCCAGGGATTCCTCCCACACCAAAGGGGCCAGGACCAAAAGCTCTTGCTGCTCTTGAAGGAACCAGGCAACCCCATTCACAGCCCCACAAACGCTGGCGCTCTCTCTTGCGACAGCCTCCCAAAGTCCAATACTAGCTGCCTCCACCACCGAGTACAGCCGGAGTCCGGCTCAGGAACTGCGAACGTCCAGGGATTCCTCCCACACCAAAGGGGCCAGGACCAAAAGCTCTTGCTGCTCTTCAAGGAGCCAGGCAACCCCATTCACAGCCCCACAAACGCTGGCGCTCTCTCTTGCGACAGCCTCCCAAAGTCCAATACTAGCTGCCTGCAATCCTCGGTACAGCCGGAGCCAGGCGCAGCAATTGCGAACGTCCAGGGATTCCTCCCACACCAAAGGGGCCAGGACCAAAAGCTCTTGCTGCTCTTCAAGGAGCCAGGCAACCCCATTCACAGCCGCACAAACGCTGGCGCTCTCTCTTGCGACAGCCTCCCAAAGTCCAATACTAGCTGCCTGCGCCCCTCAGTACAGCCGGAGCCCGGCTCAGCAATTGCGAACGTCCAGGGATTCCTCCCACACCAAAGGGGCCAGGACCAAAAGCTCTTGCTGCTCTTCAAGGAGCCAGGCAACCCCATTCACAGCCCCACAAACAATGGCGCTCTCTCTTGCGACAGCCTCCCAAAGTCCAATACTAGCTGCCTGCGCCCCTCAGTACAGCCGGAGCCCGGCTCAGCAATTGCGAACGTCCAGGGATTCCTCCCACACCAAAGGGGCCAGGACCAAAAGCTCTTGCTGCTCTTCAAGGAGCCAGGCAACCCCATTCACAGCCCCACAAACGATGGCGCTCTCTCTTGCGACAGCCTCCCAAAGTCCAATACTAGCTGCCTGCGCCCCTCAGTACAGCCGGAGCCCGGCTCAGCAATTGCGAACGTCCAGGGATTCCTCCCACACCAAAGGGGCCAGGACCAAAAGCTCTTGCTGCTCTTGAAGGAGCCAGGCAACCCCATTCACAGCCCCACAAACGCTGGCGCTCTCTCTTGCGAGAGACTCCCAAAGTCCAATACTAGCTGCCTCCACCACCGAGTACAGCCGGAGCCCAGCTCAGGAACTGCGAACGTCCAGGGATTCCTCCCACACCAGAGGTGCCAGGACCAAAAGCTCTTGCTGCTCTTCAAGGAGCCAGGCAACCCCATTCACAGCCCCACAAACGCTGGCGCTCTCTCTTGCGACAGCCTCCCAAAGTCCAATACTAGCTGCCTGCAATCCTCGGTACAGCCGGAGCCCGGCTCAGCAATTGCGAACGTCCAGGGATTCCTCCCACACCAAAGGGGCCAGGACCAAAAGCTCTTGCTGCTCTTCAAGGAGCCAGGCAACCCCATTCACAGCCCCACAAACGCTGGCGCTCTCTCTTGCGACAGCCTCCCAAAGTCCAATACTAGCTGCCTGCAATCCTCGGTACAGCCGGAGCCAGGCGCAGCAATTGCGAACGTCCAGGGATTCCTGCCACACCAAAGGGGCCAGGACCAAAAGCTCTTGCTGCTCTTCAAGGAGCCAGGCAACCCCATTCACAGCCCCACAAACGCTGGCGCTCTCTCTTGCGAGAGCCTCCCAAAGTCCAATACTAGCTGCCTGCGCCGCTCGGTACAGCCGGAGCCCGGCTCAGCAATTGCGAACGTCCAGGGATTCCTGCCACACCAAAGGGGCCAGGACCAAAAGCTCTTGCTGCTCTTCAAGGAGCCAGGCAACCCCATTCACAGCCCCACAAACGCTGGCGCTCTCTCTTGCGACAGACTCCCAAAGTCCAATACTAGCTGCCTGCGCCGCTCAGTACAGCCAGAGCCCGGCTCAGCAATTGCGAACGTCCAGGGATTCCTCACACGCCAAAGGTGCCAGGACCAAAAGCTCTTGCTGCTCTTCAAGGAGCCAGGCAACCCCATTCACAGCCCCACAAACGCTGGCGCTCTCTCTTGTGAGAGACTCCCAAAGTCCAATACTAGCTGCCTGCGCCGCTCGGTACAGCCAGAGCCCGGCTCAGCAATTGCGAACGTCCAGGGATTCCTGCCACACCAAAGGGGCCAGGACCAAAAGCTCTTGCTGCTCTTCAAGGAGCCAGGCAACCCCATTCACAGCCCCACAAACGCTGGCGCTCTCTCTTGCGAGAGCCTCCCAAAGTCCAATACTAGCTGCCTCCACCACCGAGTACAGCCGGAGCCTGGCTCAGCAATTGCGAACGTCCAGGGATTCCTCCCACACCAAAGGGGCCAGGACCAAAAGCTCTTGCTGCTCTTCAAGGAGCCAGGCAACCCCATTCACAGCCCCACAAACGATGGCGCTCTCTCTTGCGACAGCCTCCCAAAGTCCAATACTAGCTGCCTGCGCCCCTCAGTACAGCCGGAGCCCGGCTCAGCAATTGCGAACGTCCAGGGATTCCTCCCACACCAAAGGGGCCAGGACCAAAAGCTCTTGCTGCTCTTCAAGGAGCCAGGCAACCCCATTCACAGCCCCACAAACGATGGCGCTCTCTCTTGCGACAGCCTCCCAAAGTCCAATACTAGCTGCCTGCGCCCCTCAGTACAGCCGGAGCCCGGCTCAGCAATTGCGAACGTCCAGGGATTCCTGCCACACCAAAGGGGCCAGGACCAAAAGCTCTTGCTGCTCTTGAAGGAGCCAGGCAACCCCATTCACAGCCCCACAAACGCTGGCGCTCTCTCTTGCGAGAGACTCCCAAAGTCCAATACTAGCTGCCTCCACCACCGAGTACAGCCGGAGCCCGGCTCAGGAACTGCGAACGTCCAGGGATTCCTCCCACACCAGAGGTGCCAGGACCAAAAGCTCTTGCTGCTCTTCAAGGAGCCAGGCAACCCCATTCACAGCCCCACAAACGCTGGCGCTCTCTCTTGCGACAGCCTCCCAAAGTCCAATACTAGCTGCCTGCAATCCTCGGTACAGCCGGAGCCCGGCTCAGCAATTGCGAACGTCCAGGGATTCCTCCCACACCAAAGGGGCCAGGACCAAAAGCTCTTGCTGCTCTTCAAGGAGCCAGGCAACCCCATTCACAGCCCCACAAACGCTGGCGCTCTCTCTTGCGACAGCCTCCCAAAGTCCAATACTAGCTGCCTGCAATCCTCGGTACAGCCGGAGCCAGGCGCAGCAATTGCGAACGTCCAGGGATTCCTGCCACACCAAAGGGGCCAGGACCAAAAGCTCTTGCTGCTCTTCAAGGAGCCAGGCAACCCCATTCACAGCCCCACAAACGCTGGCGCTCTCTCTTGCGAGAGCCTCCCAAAGTCCAATACTAGCTGCCTGCGCCGCTCGGTACAGCCGGAGCCCGGCTCAGCAATTGCGAACGTCCAGGGATTCCTGCCACACCAAAGGGGCCAGGACCAAAAGCTCTTGCTGCTCTTCAAGGAGCCAGGCAACCCCATTCACAGCCCCACAAACGCTGGCGCTCTCTCTTGCGACAGACTCCCAAAGTCCAATACTAGCTGCCTGCGCCGCTCAGTACAGCCGGAGCCCGGCTCAGCAATTGCGAACGTCCAGGGATTCCTCCCACACCAAAGGGGCCAGGAACAAAAGCTCTTGCTGCTCTTCAAGGAGCCAGGCAACCCCATTCACAGCCCCACAAACGATGGCGCTCTCTCTTGCGACAGCCTCCCAAAGTCCAATACTAGCTGCCTGCGACCCTCAGTACAGCCGGAGCCCGGCTCAGCAATTGCGAACGTCCAGGGATTCCTCCCACACCAAAGGGGCCAGGACCAAAAGCTCTTGCTGCTCTTGAAGGAGCCAGGCAACCCCATTCACAGCCCCACAAACGCTGGCGCTCTCTCTTGCGAGAGACTCCCAAAGTCCAATACTAGCTGCCTCCACCACCGAGTACAGCCGGAGCCCGGCTCAGGAACTGCGAACGTCCAGGGATTCCTCCCACACCAGAGGTGCCAGGACCAAAAGCTCTTGCTGCTCTTCAAGGAGCCAGGCAACCCCATTCACAGCCCCACAAACGCTGGCGCTCTCTCTTGCGACAGCCTCCCAAAGTCCAATACTAGCTGCCTGCAATCCTCGGTACAGCCGGAGCCAGGCGCAGCAATTGCGAACGTCCAGGGATTCCTGCCACACCAAAGGGGCCAGGACCAAAAGCTCTTGCTGCTCTTGAAGGAGCCAGGCAACCCCATTCACAGCCCCACAAACGATGGCGCTCTCTCTTGCGACAGCCTCCCAAAGTCCAATACTAGCTGCCTGCGCCGCTCGGTACAGCCGGAGCCCGGCTCAGGAACTGCGAACGTCCGGCGATTCCTCCCACACCAAAGGGGCCAGGACCAAAAGCTCTTGCTGCTCTTCAAGGAGCCAGGCAACCCCATTCACAGCCCCACAAACGCTGGCGCTCTCTCTTGCGAGAGACTCCCAAAGTCCAATACTAGCTGCCTGCGCCGCTCAGTACAGCCGGAGCCCGGCTCAGCAATTGCGAACGTCCAGGGATTCCTCCCACACCAAAGGGGCCAGGACCAAAAGCTCTTGCTGCTCTTCAAGGAGCCAGGCAACCCCATTCACAGCCCCACAAACGCTGGTGCTCTCTCTTGCGAGAGCCTCCCAAAGTCCAACACTAGCTGCCTGCGCCGCTCGGTACAGCCAGAGCCCTGCTCACCAATTGCGAACGTCCAGGGATTCCTCCCACACCAAAGGGGCCAGGACCAAAAGCTCTTGCTGCTCTTGAAGGAACCAGGCAACCCCATTCACAGCCCCACAAACGCTGGCGCTCTCTCTTGCGACAGCCTCCCAAAGTCCAATACTAGCTGCCTCCACCACCGAGTACAGCCGGAGTCCGGCTCAGGAACTGCGAACGTCCAGGGATTCCTCCCACACCAAAGGGGCCAGGACCAAAAGCTCTTGCTGCTCTTCAAGGAGCCAGGCAACCCCATTCACAGCCCCACAAACGCTGGCGCTCTCTCTTGCGACAGCCTCCCAAAGTCCAATACTAGCTGCCTGCAATCCTCGGTACAGCCGGAGCCAGGCGCAGCAATTGCGAACGTCCAGGGATTCCTCCCACACCAAAGGGGCCAGGACCAAAAGCTCTTGCTGCTCTTCAAGGAGCCAGGCAACCCCATTCACAGCCGCACAAACGCTGGCGCTCTCTCTTGCGACAGCCTCCCAAAGTCCAATACTAGCTGCCTGCGCCCCTCAGTACAGCCGGAGCCCGGCTCAGCAATTGCGAACGTCCAGGGATTCCTCCCACACCAAAGGGGCCAGGACCAAAAGCTCTTGCTGCTCTTCAAGGAGCCAGGCAACCCCATTCACAGCCCCACAAACAATGGCGCTCTCTCTTGCGACAGCCTCCCAAAGTCCAATACTAGCTGCCTGCGCCGCTCGGTACAGCCAGAGCCCGGCTCAGCAATTGTGAACGTCCAGGGATTCCTCCGACACCAAAGGGGGCAGGACCAAAAGCTCTTGCTGCTCTTCAAGGAGCCAGGCAACCCCATTCACAGCCCCACAAACGCTGGCCCTCTCTCTTGCGAGAGCCTCCCAAAGTCCAATACTAGCTGCCTGTGCCGCTCGGTACAGCCGGAGCCCTGCTCACCAATTGCGAACGTCCAGGGATTCCTGCCACACCAAAGGGGCCAGGACCAAAAGCTCTTGCTGCTCTTCAAGGAGCCAGGCAACCCCATTCACAGCCCCACAAACGATGGCGCTCTCTCTTGCGAGAGACTCCCAAAGTCCAATACTAGCTGCCTCCACCACCGAGTACAGCCGGAGCCCGGCTCAGGAACTGCGAACGTCCAGGGATTCCTGCCACACCAAAGGGGCCAGGACCAAAAGCTCTTGCTGCTCTTCAAGGAGCCAGGCAACCCCATTCACAGCCCCACAAACGCTGGCGCTCTCTCTTGCGAGAGACTCCCAAAGTCCAATACTAGCTGCCTGCAATCCTCGATACAGCCGGAGCCAAGCGCAGCAATTGCGAACGTCCAGGGATTCCTGCCACACCAAAGGGGCCAGGACCAAAAGCTCTTGCTGCTCTTGAAGGAGCCAGGCAACCCCATTCACAGCCCCACAAACGCTGGCGCTCTCTCTTGCGAGAGCCTCCCAAAGTCCAATACTAGCTGCCTGCGCCCCTCAGTACAGCCGGAGCCCGGCTCAGCAATTGCGAACGTCCAGGGATTCCTGCCACACCAAAGGTGCCAGGACCAAAAGCTCTTGCTGCTCTTCAAGGAGCCAGGCAACCCCATTCACAGCCCCACAAACGCTGGCGCTCTCTCTTGCGAGAGCCTCCCAAAGTCCAACATTAGCTGCCTGCGCCGCTCGGTACAGCCAGAGCCCGGGTCAGCAATTGCGAACGTCCAGGGATTCCTGCCACACCAAAGGGGCCAGGACCAAAAGCTCTTGCTGCTCTTCAAGGAGCCAGGCAACCCCATTCACAGCCCCACAAACGCTGGCGCTCTCTCTTGCGACAGCCTCCCAAAGTCCAATACTAGCTGCCTCCACCACCGAGTACAGCCGGAGCCCGGCTCAGCAATTGCGAACGTCCAGGGATTCCTGCCACACCAAAGGGGCCAGGACCAAAAGCTCTTGCTGCTCTTCAAGGAGCCAGGCAACCCCATTCACAGCCCCACAAACGATGGCGCTCTCTCTTGCGACAGCCTCCCAAAGTCCAATACTAGCTGCCTCCACCACCGAGTACAGCCGGAGCCCGGCTCAGGAACTGCGAACGTCCAGGGATTCCTCCCACACCAAAGGGGCCAGGACCAAAAGCTCTTGCTGCTCTTCAAGGAGCCAGGCAACCCCATTCACAGCCCCACAAACGATGGCGCTCTCTCTTGCGAGAGCCTCCCAAAGTCCAATACTAGCTGCCTGGGCCCCTCAGTACAGCCGGAGCCCGGCTCAGCAATTGCGAACGTCCAGGGATTCCTGCCACACCAAAGGGGGCAGGACCAAAAGCTCTTGCTGCTCTTCAAGGAGCCAGGCAACCCCATTCACAGCCCCACAAACGCTGGCGCTCTCTCTTGCGAGAGACTCCCAAAGTCCAACATTAGCTGCCTGCGCCGCTCGGTACAGCCAGAGCCCGGCTCAGCAATTGCGAACGTCCAGGGATTCCTCCCACACCAAAGGGGCCAGGACCAAAAGCTCTTGCTGCTCTTCAAGGAGCCAGGCAACCCCATTCACAGCCCCACAAACGATGGCGCTCTCTCTTGCGAGAGACTCCCAAAGTCCAATACTAGCTGCCTCCACCACCGAGTACAGCCGGAGCCCGGCTCAGGAACTGCGAACGTCCAGGGATTCCTGCCACACCAAAGGGGCCAGGACCAAAAGCTCTTGCTGCTCTTCAAGGAGCCAGGCAACCCCATTCACAGCCCCACAAACGCTGGCGCTCTCTCTTGCGAGAGACTCCCAAAGTCCAATACTAGCTGCCTGCAATCCTCGATACAGCCGGAGCCCGGCTCAGCAATTGCGAACGTCCAGGGATTCCTGCCACACCAAAGGGGCCAGGACCAAAAGCTCTTGCTGCTCTTGAAGGAGCCAGGCAACCCCATTCACAGCCCCACAAACGCTGGCGCTCTCTCTTGCGAGAGCCTCCCAAAGTCCAATACTAGCTGCCTGCGCCCCTCAGTACAGCCGGAGCCCGGCTCAGCAATTGCGAACGTCCAGGGATTCCTGCCACACCAAAGGTGCCAGGACCAAAAGCTCTTGCTGCTCTTCAAGGAGCCAGGCAACCCCATTCACAGCCCCACAAACGCTGGCGCTCTCTCTTGCGAGAGCCTCCCAAAGTCCAACATTAGCTGCCTGCGCCGCTCGGTACAGCCAGAGCCCGGCTCAGCAATTGCGAACGTCCAGGGATTCCTGCCACACCAAAGGGGCCAGGACCAAAAGCTCTTGCTGCTCTTCAAGGAGCCAGGCAACCCCATTCACAGCCCCACAAACGCTGGCGCTCTCTCTTGCGACAGCCTCCCAAAGTCCAATACTAGCTGCCTCCACCACCGAGTACAGCCGGAGCCCGGCTCAGGAACTGCGAACGTCCAGGGATTCCTCCCACACCAAAGGTGCCAGGACCAAAAGCTCTTGCTGCTCTTCAAGGAGCCAGGCAACCCCATTCACAGCCCCACAAACGCTGGCGCTCTCTCTTGCGACAGACTCCCAAAGTCCAATACTAGCTGCCTGCGCCGCTCGGTACAGCCAGAGCCCGGCTCAGCAATTGCGAACGTCCAGGGATTCCTCCCACACCAAAGGGGCCAGGACCAAAAGCTCTTGCTGCTCTTCAAGGAGCCAGGCAACCCCATTCACAGCCCCACAAACGCTGGCGCTCTCTCTTGCGAGAGACTCCCAAAGTCCAACATTAGCTGCCTGCGCCGCTCGGTACAGCCAGAGCCCGGCTCAGCAATTGCGAACGTCCAGGGATTCCTCCCACACCAAAGGGGCCAGGACCAAAAGCTCTTGCTGCTCTTCAAGGAGCCAGGCAACCCCATTCACAGCCCCACAAACGATGGCGCTCTCTCTTGCGAGAGACTCCCAAAGTCCAATACTAGCTGCCTCCACCACCGAGTACAGCCGGAGCCCGGCTCAGGAACTGCGAACGTCCAGGGATTCCTCCCACACCAAAGGTGCCAGGACCAAAAGCTCTTGCTGCTCTTCAAGGAGCCAGGCAACCCCATTCACAGCCCCACAAACGCTGGCGCTCTCTCTTGCGACAGCCTCCCAAAGTCCAATACTAGCTGCCTGCGCCCCTCAGTACAGCCGGAGCCCGGCTCAGCAATTGCGAACGTCCAGGGATTCCTCCCACACCAAAGGGGCCAGGACCAAAAGCTCTTGCTGCTCTTCAAGGAGCCAGGCAACCCCATTCACAGCCCCACAAACGCTGGCGCTCTCTCTTGCGAGAGACTCCCAAAGTCCAATACTAGCTGCCTGCGCCGCTCGGTACAGCCAGAGCCCGGCTCAGCAATTGCGAACGTCCAGGGATTCCTGCCACACCAAAGGGGCCAGGACCAAAAGCTCTTGCTGCTCTTCAAGGAGCCAGGCAACCCCATTCACAGCCCCACAAACGCTGGCGCTCTCTCTTGCGACAGCCTCCCAAAGTCCAATACTAGCTGCCTCCACCACCGAGTACAGCCGGAGCCCGGCTCAGGAACTGCGAACGTCCAGGGATTCCTCCCACACCAAAGGTGCCAGGACCAAAAGCTCTTGCTGCTCTTCAAGGAGCCAGGCAACCCCATTCACAGCCCCACAAACGCTGGCGCTCTCTCTTGCGACAGACTCCCAAAGTCCAATACTAGCTGCCTGCGCCGCTCGGTACAGCCAGAGCCCGGCTCAGCAATTGCGAACGTCCAGGGATTCCTGCCACACCAAAGGGGGCAGGACCAAAAGCTCTTGCTGCTCTTCAAGGAGCCAGGCAACCCCATTCACAGCCCCACAAACGCTGGCGCTCTCTCTTGCGAGAGACTCCCAAAGTCCAACATTAGCTGCCTGCGCCGCTCGGTACAGCCAGAGCCCGGCTCAGCAATTGCGAACGTCCAGGGATTCCTCCCACACCAAAGGGGCCAGGACCAAAAGCTCTTGCTGCTCTTCAAGGAGCCAGGCAACCCCATTCACAGCCCCACAAACGATGGCGCTCTCTCTTGCGAGAGACTCCCAAAGTCCAATACTAGCTGCCTCCACCACCGAGTACAGCCGGAGCCCGGCTCAGGAACTGCGAACGTCCAGGGATTCCTCCCACACCAAAGGTGCCAGGACCAAAAGCTCTTGCTGCTCTTCAAGGAGCCAGGCAACCCCATTCACAGCCCCACAAACGCTGGCGCTCTCTCTTGCGACAGCCTCCCAAAGTCCAACACTAGCTGCCTGCGCCCCTCAGTACAGCCGGAGCCCGGCTCAGCAATTGCGAACGTCCAGGGATTCCTGCCACACCAAAGGGGCCAGGACCAAAAGCTCTTGCTGCTCTTCAAGGAGCCAGGCAACCCCATTCACAGCCCCACAAACGCTGACGCTCTCTCTTCCGAGAGACTCCCAAAGTCCAATACTAGCTGCCTCCACCACCGAGTACAGCCGGAGCCCGGCTCAGGAACTGCGAACGTCCAGGGATTCCTCCCACACCAGAGGTGCCAGGACCAAAAGCTCTTGCTGCTCTTCAAGGAGCCAGGCAACCCCATTCACAGCCCCACAAACGCTGGCGCTCTCTCTTGCGAGAGCCTCCCAAAGTCCAATACTAGCTGCCTGCGCCGCTCGGTACAGCCGGAGCCCGGCTCAGCAATTGCGAACGTCCAGGGATTCCTGCCACACCAAAGGGGCCAGGACCAAAAGCTCTTGCTGCTCTTCAAGGAGCCAGGCAACCCCATTCACAGCCCCACAAACGCTGACGCTCTCTCTTGCGAGAGACTCCCAAAGTCCAATACTAGCTGCCTCCACCACCGAGTACAGCCGGAGCCCGGCTCAGCAATTGCGAACGTCCAGGGATTCCTCCCACACCAAAGGGGGCAGGACCAAAAGCTCTTGCTGCTCTTCAAGGAGCCAGGCAACCCCATTCACAGCCCCACAAACGCTGGCGCTCTCTCTTGCGAGAGACTCCCAAAGTCCAATACTAGCTGCCTGCGCCGCTCGGTACAGCCGGAGCCCGGCTCAGCAATTGTGAACATCCAGGGATTCCTGCCACACCAAAGGGGCCAGGACCAAAAGCTCTTGCTGCTCTTCAAGGAGCCAGGCAACCCCATTCACAGCCCCACAAATGCTGGCGCTCTCTCTTGCGAGAGCCTCCCAAAGTCCAATACTAGCTGCCTGCGCCGCTCGGTACAGCCGGAGCCCGGCTCAGCAATTGCGAACGTCCAGGGATTCCTCCCACACGAAAGGTGTCGGGACCAAAAGCTCTTGCTGCTCTTCAAGGAGCCAGGCAACCCCATTCACAGCCCCACAAACGATGGCGCTCTCTCTTGCGACAGCCTCCCAAAGTCCAATACTAGCTGCCTGCGCCCCTCAGTACAGCCGGAGCCCAGCTCAGCAATTGCGAACGTCCAGGGATTCCTCCCACACCAAAGGGGCCACGACCAAAACCTCTTGCTGCTCTTCAAGGAGCCAGGCAACCCCATTCACAGCCCCACAAATGATGGCGCTCTCTCTTGCGACAGCCTCCCAAAGTCCAATACTAGCTGCCTGCGCCGCTCGGTACAGCCGGAGCCCGGCTCAGCAATTGCGAACGTCCAGGGATTCCTCCCACACCAAAGGGGCCAGGACCAAAAGCTCTTGCTGCTCTTCAAGGAGCCAGGCAACCCCATTCACAGCCCCACAAACGCTGGCGCTCTCTCTTGCGAGAGACTCCCAAAGTCCAATACTAGCTGCCTGCGCCCCTCAGTACAGCCGGAGCCCGGCTCAGGAACTGCGAACATCCGGGGTTTCCTCCCACACCAAAGGTGCCAGGACCAAAAGCTCTTGCTGCTCTTCAAGGAGCCAGGCAACCCCATTCACAGCCCCACAAACGCTGACGCTCTCTCTTTCGAGAGCCTCCCAAAGTCCAATACTAGCTGCCTCCACCACCGAGTACAGCCGGAGCCCGGCTCAGGAACTGCGAACGTCCAGGGATTCCTCCCACACCAAAGGTGCCAGGACCAAAAGCTCTTGCTGCTCTTCAAGGAGCCAGGCAACCCCATTCACAGCCCCACAAACGCTGGCGCTCTCTCTTGCGAGAGACTCCCGAAGTCCAATACTAGCTGCCTGCGCCGCTCGGTACAGCCGGAGCCCGGCTCAGCAATTGCGAACGTCCAGGGATTCCTCCCACACCAAAGGGGCCAGGACCAAAAGCTCTTGCTGCTCTTCAAGGAGCCAGGCAACCCCATTCACAGCCCCACAAACGCTGGCGCTCTCTCTTGCGACAGCCTCCCAAAGTCCAATACTAGCTGCCTGCGCCGCTCGGTACAGCCAGAGCCCGGCTCAGCAATTGCGAACGTCCAGGGATTCCTGCCACACCAAAGGGGCCAGGACCAAAAGCTCTTGCTGCTCTTCAAGGAGCCAGGCAACCCCATTCACAGCCCCACAAACGCTGGCGCTCTCTCTTGCGAGAGACTCCCAAAGTCCAATACTAGCTGCCTCCACCACCGAGTACAGCCGGAGCCCGGCTCAGGAACTGCGAACGTCCAGGGATTCCTCCCACACCAAAGGGGCCAGGACCAAAAGCTCTTGCTGCTCTTCAAGGAGCCAGGCAACCCCATTCACAGCCCCACAAACGATGGCGCTCTCTCTTGCGAGAGACTCCCAAAGTCCAATACTAGCTGCCTGCGCCCCTCAGTACAGCCGGAGCCCGGCTCAGGAACTGCGAACATCCGGGGTTTCCTGCCACACCAAAGGGGCCAGGACCAAAAGCTCTTGCTGCTCTTCAAGGAGCCAGGCAACCCCATTCACAGCCCCACAAACGCTGGCGCTCTCTCTTGCGACAGCCTCCCAAAGTCCAATACTAGCTGCCTGTGCCCCTCGGTACAGCCGGAGCCCGGCTCAGCAATTACAAACATTCAGGGATTCCTCCCACACCAAAGGGGCCAGGACCAAAAGCTCTTGCTGCTCTTCAAGGAGCCAGGCAACCCCATTCACAGCCCCACAAACGCTGGCGCTCTCTCTTGCGACAGCCTCCCAAAGTCCAATACTAGCTGCCTGCGCCGCTCGGTACAGCCAGAGCCCGGCTCAGCAATTGCGAACGTCCAGGGATTCCTGCCACACCAAAGGGGGCAGGACCAAAAGCTCTTGCTGCTCTTCAAGGAGCCAGGCAACCCCATTCACAGCCCCACAAACGATGGCGCTCTCTCTTGCGAGAGACTCCCGAAGTCCAATACTAGCTGCCTCCACCACCGAGTACAGCCGGAGCCCGGCTCAGGAACTGTGAACGTCCAGGGATTCCTCCCACACCAAAGGGGCCAGGACCAAAAGCTCTTGCTGCTCTTCAAGGAGCCAGGCAACCCCATTCACAGCCCCACAAACGATGGCGCTCTCTCTTGCGACAGCCTCCCAAAGTCCAATACTAGCTGCCTGCGCCCCTCAGTACAGCCGGAGCCCGGCTCAGCAATTGCGAACGTCCAGGGATTCCTCCCACACCAAAGGGGCCAGGACCAAAAGCTCTTGCTGCTCTTCAAGGAGCCAGGCAACCCCATTCACAGCCCCACAAACGCTGGCGCTCTCTCTTGCGACAGCCTCCCAAAGTCCAATACTAGCTGCCTGCGCCGCTCGGTACAGCCAGAGCCCGGCTCAGCAATTGCGAACGTCCAGGGATTCCTGCCACACCAAAGGGGCCAGGACCAAAAGCTCTTGCTGCTCTTCAAGGAGCCAGGCAACCCCCTTCACAGCCCCACAAACGCTGGCGCTCTCTCTTCCGAGAGACTCCCAAAGTCCAATACTAGCTGCCTCCACCACCGAGTACAGCCGGAGCCCGGCTCAGGAACTGCGAACGTCCAGGGATTCCTCCCACACCAGAGGTGCCAGGACCAAAAGCTCTTGCTGCTCTTCAAGGAGCCAGGCAACCCCATTCACAGCCCCACAAACGCTGGCGCTCTCTCTTGCGACAGCCTCCCAAAGTCCAATACTAGCTGCCTGCGCCGCTCGGTACAGCCGGAGCCCGGCTCAGCAATTGCGAACGTCCAGGGATTCCTGCCACACCAAAGGGGCCAGGACCAAAAGCTCTTGCTGCTCTTCAAGGAGCCAGGCAACCCCATTCACAGCCCCACAAACGCTGACGCTCTCTCTTGCGAGAGAATCCCAAAGTCCAATACTAGCTGCCTCCACCACCGAGTACAGCCGGAGCCCGGCTCAGGAACTGCGAACGTCCAGGGATTCCTCCCACACCAAAGGGGGCAGGACCAAAAGCTCTTGCTGCTCTTCAAGGAGCCAGGCAACCCCATTCACAGCCCCACAAACGCTGGCGCTCTCTCTTGCGAGAGACTCCCAAAGTCCAATACTAGCTGCCTGCGCCGCTCGGTACAGCCAGAGCCCGGCTCAGCAATTGTGAACATCCAGGGATTCCTGCCACACCAAAGGGGCCAGGACCAAAAGCTCTTGCTGCTCTTCAAGGAGCCAGGCAATCCCATTCACAGCCCCACAAATGCTGGCGCTCTCTCTTGCGAGAGCCTCCCAAAGTCCAATACTAGCTGCCTGCGCCGCTCGGTACAGCCGGAGCCCAGCTCAGCAATTGCAAACGTCCAGGGATTCCTCCCACATGAAAGGGGCCAGGACCAAAAGCTCTTGCTGCTCTTCAAGGAGCCAGGCAACCCCATTCACAGCCCCACAAACGATGGCGCTCTCTCTTGCGACAGCCTCCCAAAGTCCAATACTAGCTGCCTGCGCCCCTCAGTACAGCCGGAGCCCGGCTCAGCAATTGCGAACGTCCAGGGATTCCTCCCACACCAAAGGGGCCAGGACCAAAAGCTCTTGCTGCTCTTCAAGGAGCCAGGCAACCCCATTCACAGCCCCACAAATGATGGCGCTCTCTCTTGCGACAGCCTCCCAAAGTCCAATACTAGCTGCCTGTGCCCCTCGGTACAGCCGGAGCCCGGCTCAGCAATTACAAACATTCAGGGATTCCTGCCACACCAAAGGGGCCAGGACCAAAAGCTCTTGCTGCTCTTCAAGGAGCCAGGCAACCCCATTCACAGCCCCACAAACGATGGCGCTCTCTCTTGCGAGAGCCTCCCAAAGTCCAATACTAGCTGCCTGCGCCGCTGAGTACAGCTGGAGCCCGGTTCAGCAATTTTGAACGTCCAGGGATTCCTCCCACACCAAAGGGGCCAGGACCAAAAGCTCTTGCTGCTCTTCAAGGAGCCAGGCAACCCCATTCACAGCCCCACAAACGATGGCGCTCTCTCTTGCGACAGCCTCCCAAAGTCCAATACTAGCTGCCTGCACCACCGAGTACAGCCGGAGCCCAGCTCAGCAATTGTCAACGTCCAGGGATTCCTCCCACACCAAAGGGGCCAGGACCAAAAGCTCTTGCTGCTCTTCAAGGAGCCAGGCAACCCCATTCACAGCCCCACAAACGCTGGCGCTCTCTCTTGCGACAGCCTCCCAAAGTCCAATACTAGCTGCCTGCGCCGCTCGGTACAGCCGGAACCCGGCTCAGCAATTGCGAACGTCCAGGGATTCCTCCCACACCAAAGGTGCCAGGACCAAAAGCTCTTGCTGCTCTTCAAGGAGCCAGGCAACCCCATTCACAGCCCCACAAACGCTGGCGCTCTCTCTTGCGACAGCCTCCCAAAGTCCAACACTAGCTGCCTGCGCCGCTCGGTACAGCCAGAGCCCGGCTCAGCAATTGCGAACGTCCAGGGATTCCTGCCACACCAAAGGGGCCAGGACCAAAAGGTCTTGCTGCTCTTCAAGGAGCCAGGCAACCCCATTCACAGCCCCACAAACGCTGGCGCTCTCTCTTGCGACAGCCTCCCAAAGTCCAATACTAGCTGCCTCCACCACCGAGTACAGCCGGAGCCCGGCTCAGGAACTGCGAACGTCCAGGGATTCCTCCCACACCAAAGGGGCCAGGACCAAAAGCTCTTGCTGCTCTTCAAGGAGCCAGGCAACCCCATTCACAGCCCCACAAACGATGGCGCTCTCTCTTGCGACAGCCTCCCAAAGTCCAATACTAGCTGCCTGCGCCCCTCAGTACAGCCGGAGCCCGGCTCAGGAACTGCGAACATCCGGGGATTCCTCCCACACCAAAGGGGCCAGGACCAAAAGCTCTTGCTGCTCTTCAAGGAGCCAGGCAACCCCATTCACAGCCCCACAAACGCTGGCGCTCTCTCTTGCGACAGCCTCCCAAAGTCCAATACTAGCTGCCTGCGCCGCTCGGTACAGCCGGAGCCCGGCTCAGCAATTGCGAATGTCCAGGGATTCCTGCCACACCAAAGGGGCCAGGACCAAAAGCTCTTGCTGCTCTTCAAGGAGCCAGGCAACCCCATTCACAGCCCCACAAACGCTGACGCTCTCTCTTTCGAGAGCCTCCCAAAGTCCAATACTAGCTGCCTCCACCACCGAGTACAGCCAGAGCCCGGCTCAGCAATTGCGAACGTCCAGGGATTCCTCCCACACCAAAGGGGCCAGGACCAAAAGCTCTTGCTGCTCTTCAAGGAGCCAGGCAACCCCATTCACAGCCCCACAAACGCTGGTGCTCTCTCTTGCGACAGCCTCCCAAAGTCCAATACTAGCTGCCTGCGCCGCTCGGTACAGCCGGAGCCCGGCTCAGCAATTACAAACATTCAGGGATTCCTCCCACACCAAAGGGGCCAGGACCAAAAGCTCTTGCTGCTCTTCAAGGAGCCAGGCAACCCCATTCACAGCCCCACAAACGCTGGCGCTCTCTCTTGCGACAGCCTCCCAAAGTCCAATACTAGCTGCCTGCGCCGCTCGGTACAGCCAGAGCCCGGCTCAGCAATTGCGAACGTCCAGGGATTCCTCCCACACTAAAGGGGCCAGGACCAAAAGCTCTTGCTGCTCTTCAAGGAGCCAGGCAACCCCATTCACAGCCCCACAAACGCTGGCGCTCTCTCTTGCGAGAGCCTCCCAAAGTCCAACATTAGCTGCCTGCGCCGCTCGGTACAGCCAGAGCCCGGGTCAGCAATTGCGAACGTCCAGGGATTCCTGCCACACCAAAGGGGCCAGGACCAAAAGCTCTTGCTGCTCTTCAAGGAGCCAGGCAACCCCATTCACAGCCCCACAAACGCTGGCGCTCTCTCTTGCGACAGCCTCCCAAAGTCCAATACTAGCTGCCTGCGCCGCTCGGTACAGCCAGAGCCCGGCTCAGCAATTGCGAACGTCCAGGGATTCCTCCCACACCAAAGGGGCCAGGACCAAAAGCTCTTGCTGCTCTTCAAGGAGCCAGGCAACCCCATTCACAGCCCCACAAACGCTGGCGCTCTCTCTTGCGAGAGACTCCCAAAGTCCAATACTAGCTGCCTCCACCAACGAGTACAGCCGGAGCCCGGCTCAGGAACTGCGAACGTCCAGGGATTCCTCCCACACCAAAGGGGCCAGGACCAAAAGCTCTTGCTGCTCTTCAAGGAGCCAGGCAACCCCATTCACAGCCCCACAAACGCTGGCGCTCTCTCTTGCGAGAGACTCCCAAAGTCCAATACTAGCTGCCTGCGCCCCTCAGTACAGCCGGAGCCCGGCTCAGCAATTGCAAACGTCCAGGGATTCCTGCCACACCAAAGGGGCCAGGACCAAAAGCTCTTGCTGCTCTTCAAGGAGCCAGGCAACCCCATTCACAGCCCCACAAACGCTGGCGCTCTCTCTTGCGACAGCCTCCCAAAGTCCAATACTAGCTGCCTGTGCCGCTCGGTACAGCCGGAACCCAGCTCAGCAATTGCGAACGTCCAGGGATTCCTGCCACACCAAAGGGGCCAGGACCAAAAGCTCTTGCTGCTCTTCAAGGAGCCAGGCAACCCCATTCACAGCCCCACAAACACTGGCGCTCTCTCTTGCGAGAGACTCCCAAAGTCCAATACTAGCTGCCTGCGCCGCTCGGTACAGCCGGAGCCCGGCTCAGCAATTGCGAATGTCCAGGGATTCCTCCCACACCAAAGGGGCCAGGACCAAAAGCTCTTGCTGCTCTTCAAGGAGCCAGGCAACCCCATTCACAGCCCCACAAACGCTGGCGCTCTCTCTTGCGAGAGACTCCCAAAGTCCAATACTAGCTGCCTGCACCACCGAGTACAGCCGGAGCCCGGCTCAGGAACTGCAAACGTCCAGGGATTCCTCC
Organism: Platalea leucorodia; assembly: GCF_965183815.1. NCBI lineage: Eukaryota > Metazoa > Chordata > Aves > Pelecaniformes > Threskiornithidae > Platalea > Platalea leucorodia. Next base: position 126,963 of record NW_028121425.1, on the reverse strand, counting down.
CACACCAAAGGGGCCAGGACCAAAAGCTCTTGCTGCTCTTCAAGGAGCCAGGCAACCCCATTCACAGCCCCACAAACGCTGGCGCTCTCTCTTGCGAGAGACTCCCAAAGTCCAATACTAGCTGCCTGCGCCCCTCAGTACAGCCGGAGCCCGGCTCAGCAATTGCGAACGTCCAGGGATTCCTCCCACACCAAAGGGGCCAGGACCAAAAGCTCTTGCTGCTCTTCAAGGAGCCAGGCAACCCCATTCACAGCCCCACAAACGATGGCGCTCTCTCTTGCGAGAGACTCCCAAAGTCCAATACTAGCTGCCTGCGCCCCTCAGTACAGCCGGAGCCCGGCTCAGCAATTGCGAACGTCCAGGGATTCCTCCCACACCAAAGGGGCCAGGACCAAAAGCTCTTGCTGCTCTTCAAGGAGCCAGGCAACCCCATTCACAGCCCCACAAACGATGGCGCTCTCTCTTGCGAGAGACTCCCAAAGTCCAATACTAGCTGCCTGCGCCGCTCGGTACAGCCGGAGCCCGGCTCAGCAATTGCGAACGTCCAGGGATTCCTCCCACACCAGAGGTGCCAGGACCAAAAGCTCTTGCTGCTCTTCAAAGAGCCAGGCAACCCCATTCACAGCCCCACAAACGCTGGCGCTCTCTCTTTCGAGCGTCTCCCGAAGTCCAATACTAGCTGCCTCCACCACCGAGTACAGCCGGAGCCCGGCTCAGCAATTGCGAACGTCCAGGGATTCCTCACACACCAAAGGGGCCAGGACCAAAAGCTCTTGCTGCTCTTCAAGGAGCCAGGCAACCCCATTCACAGCCCCACAAACGATGGCGCTCTCTCTTGCGACAGCCTCCCAAAGTCCAATACTAGCTGCCTCCACCACCGAGTACAGCCGGAGCCCGGCTCAGGAACTGCGAACGTCCAGGGATTCCTGCCACACCAAAGGGGCCAGGACCAAAAGCTCTTGCTGCTCTTCAAGGAGCCAGGCAACCCCATTCACAGGCCCAAAAACGCTGGCGCTCTCTCTTGCGACAGCCTCCCAAAGTCCAATACTAGCTGCCTGCGCCGCTCGGTACAGCCGGAGCCCGGCTCAGCAATTGCGAACGTCCAGGGATTCCTCCCACACCAAAGGGGCCAGGACCAAAAGCTCTTGCTGCTCTTCAAGGAGCCAGGCAACCCCATTCACAGCCCCACAAACGCTGGCGCTCTCTCTTGCGACAGCCTCCCAAAGTCCAATACTAGCTGCCTGCGCCGCTCGGTACAGCCAGAGCCCGGCTCAGCAATTGCGAACATCCAGGGATTCCTCTCACACCAAAGATGCCAGGACCAAAAGCTCTTGCTGCTCTTCAAGGAGCCAGGCAACCCCATTCACAGCCCCACAAACGCTGGCGCTCTCTCTTGTGAGAGCCTCCCAAAGTCCAATACTAGCTGCCTGCGCCGCTCGGTACAGCCGGAGCCCGGCTCAGCAATTGCGAACGTCCAGGGATTCCTCCCACACCAAAGGTGTCAGGACCAAAAGCTCTTGCTGCTCTTCAAGGAGCCAGGCAACCCCATTCACAGCCCCACAAACGATGGCGCTCTCTCTTGCGAGAGACTCCCAAAGTCCAATACTAGCTGCCTGCGCCCCTCAGTACAGCCGGAGCCCAGCTCAGCAATTGCGAACGTCCAGGGATTCCTCCCACACCAAAGGGGCCAGGACCAAAAGCTCTTGCTGCTCTTCAAGGAGCCAGGCAATCCCATTCACAGCCCCACAAACGCTGGCGCTCTCTCTTGCGACAGCCTCCCAAAGTCCAATACTAGCTACCTGCGCCCCTCAGTACAGCCGGAGCCCGGCTCAGCAATTGCGAACGTCCAGGGATTCCTCCCACACCAAAGGTGCCAGGACCAAAAGCTCTTGCTGCTCTTCAAGGAGCCAGGCAATCCCATTCACAGCCCCACAAACGCTGGCGCTCTCTCTTGCGACAGCCTCCCAAAGTCCAATACTAGCTACCTGCGCCCCTCAGTACAGCCGGAGCCCGGCTCAGCAATTGCGAACGTCCAGGGATTCCTCCCACGCCAAAGGTGCCAGGACCAAAAGCTCTTGCTGCTCTTCAAGGAGCCAGGCAACCCCATTCACAGCCCCACAAACGATGGCGCTCTCTCTTGCGAGAGCCTCCCAAAGTCCAATACTAGCTGCCTGCGCCCCTCGGTACAGCCGGAGCCCGGCTCAGGAACTGCGAACGTCCAGGGATTCCTCCCACACCAAAGGGGCCAGGACCAAAAGCTCTTGCTGCTCTTCAAGGAGCCAGGCAACCCCATTCACAGCCCCACAAACGATGGCGCTCTCTCTTGCGAGAGCCTCCCAAAGTCCAATACTAGCTGCCTGCGCCGCTCGGTACAGCCGGAGCCCGGCTCAGCAATTGCGAACGTCCAGGGATTCCTGCCACACCAAAGGTGCCAGGACCAAAAGCTCTTGCTGCTCTTCAAGGAGCCAGGCAACCCCATTCACAGCCCCACAAACGCTGGCGCTCTCTCTTGCGACAGCCTCCCAAAGTCCAATACTAGCTGCCTGCGCCGCTCGGTACAGCCGGAGCCCGGCTCAGCAATTGCGAACGTCCAGGGATTCCTGCCACACCAAAGGGGCCAGGACCAAAAGCTCTTGCTGCTCTTCAAGGAGCCAGGCAACCCCATTCACAGCCCCACAAACGATGGCGCTCTCTCTTGCGACAGCCTCCCAAAGTCCAATACTAGCTGCCTCCACCACCGAGTACAGCCGGAGCCCGGCTCAGGAACTGCGAACGTCCAGAGATTCCTCCCACACCAAAGGGGCCAGGACCAAAAGCTCTTGCTGCTCTTCAAGGAGCCAGGCAACCCCATTCACAGCCCCACAAACGCTGGCGCTCTCTCTTGCGACAGCCTCCCAAAGTCCAATACTAGCTGCCTCCACCACCGAGTACAGCCGGAGCCCGGCTCAGGAACTGCGAACGTCCAGAGATTCCTCCCACACCAAAGGGGCCAGGACCAAAAGCTCTTGCTGCTCTTCAAGGAGCCAGGCAACCCCATTCACAGCCCCACAAACGATGACGCTCTCTCTTGCGAGAGCCTCCCAAAGTCCAATACTAGCTGCCTGCGCCGCTCGGTACAGCCGGAGCCCGGCTCAGCAATTGCGAACGTCCAGGGATTCCTCCCACACCAAAGGGGCCAGGACCAAAAGCTCATGCTGCTCTTCAAGGAGCCAGGCAACCCCATTCACAGCCCCACAAACGCTGGCGCTCTCTCTTGCGACAGCCTCCCAAAGTCCAATACTAGCTGCCTGCGCCGCTCGGTACAGCCGGAGCCCGGCTCAGCAATTGCGAACGTCCAGGGATTCCTCCCACACCAGAGGTGCCAGGACCAAAAGCTCTTGCTGCTCTTCAAAGAGCCAGGCAACCCCATTCACAGCCCCACAAACGCTGGCGCTCTCTCTTTCGAGCGTCTCCCGAAGTCCAATACTAGCTGCCTCCACCACCGAGTACAGCCGGAGCCCGGCTCAGCAATTGCGAACGTCCAGGGATTCCTCACACACCAAAGGGGCCAGGACCAAAAGCTCTTGCTGCTCTTCAAGGAGCCAGGCAACCCCATTCACAGCCCCACAAACGATGGCGCTCTCTCTTGCGACAGCCTCCCAAAGTCCAATACTAGCTGCCTCCACCACCGAGTACAGCCGGAGCCCGGCTCAGCAATTGCAAACGTCCAGGGATTCCTCCCACACCAAAGGGGCCAGGACCAAAAGCTCTTGCTGCTCTTCAAGGAGCCAGGCAACCCCATTCACAGCCCCACAAACGATGGCGCTCTCTCTTGCGAGAGACTCCCAAAGTCCAATACTAGCTGCCTGCGCCGCTCGGTACAGCCGGAGCCCGGCTCAGCAATTGCGAACGTCCAGGGATTCCTCCCACACCAAAGGGGCCAGGACCAAAAGCTCTTGCTGCTCTTCAAGGAGCCAGGCAACCCCATTCACAGCCCCACAAACGCTGGCGCTCTCTCTTGCGACAGCCTCCCAAAGTCCAATACTAGCTGCCTGCGCCGCTCGGTACAGCCAGAGCCCGGCTCAGCAATTGCGAACATCCAGGGATTCCTCTCACACCAAAGATGCCAGGACCAAAAGCTCTTGCTGCTCTTCAAGGAGCCAGGCAACCCCATTCACAGCCCCACAAACGCTGGCGCTCTCTCTTGTGAGAGCCTCCCAAAGTCCAATACTAGCTGCCTGCGCCGCTCGGTACAGCCGGAGCCCGGCTCAGCAATTGCGAACGTCCAGGGATTCCTCCCACACCAAAGGTGTCAGGACCAAAAGCTCTTGCTGCTCTTCAAGGAGCCAGGCAACCCCATTCACAGCCCCACAAACGATGGCGCTCTCTCTTGCGAGAGACTCCCAAAGTCCAATACTAGCTGCCTGCGCCCCTCAGTACAGCCGGAGCCCAGCTCAGCAATTGCGAACGTCCAGGGATTCCTCCCACACCAAAGGGGCCAGGACCAAAAGCTCTTGCTGCTCTTCAAGGAGCCAGGCAATCCCATTCACAGCCCCACAAACGCTGGCGCTCTCTCTTGCGACAGCCTCCCAAAGTCCAATACTAGCTACCTGCGCCCCTCAGTACAGCCGGAGCCCGGCTCAGCAATTGCGAACGTCCAGGGATTCCTCCCACACCAAAGGTGCCAGGACCAAAAGCTCTTGCTGCTCTTCAAGGAGCCAGGCAATCCCATTCACAGCCCCACAAACGCTGGCGCTCTCTCTTGCGACAGCCTCCCAAAGTCCAATACTAGCTACCTGCGCCCCTCAGTACAGCCGGAGCCCGGCTCAGCAATTGCGAACGTCCAGGGATTCCTCCCACGCCAAAGGTGCCAGGACCAAAAGCTCTTGCTGCTCTTCAAGGAGCCAGGCAACCCCATTCACAGCCCCACAAACGATGGCGCTCTCTCTTGCGAGAGCCTCCCAAAGTCCAATACTAGCTGCCTGCGCCCCTCGGTACAGCCGGAGCCCGGCTCAGGAACTGCGAACGTCCAGGGATTCCTCCCACACCAAAGGGGCCAGGACCAAAAGCTCTTGCTGCTCTTCAAGGAGCCAGGCAACCCCATTCACAGCCCCACAAACGATGGCGCTCTCTCTTGCGAGAGCCTCCCAAAGTCCAATACTAGCTGCCTGCGCCGCTCGGTACAGCCGGAGCCCGGCTCAGCAATTGCGAACGTCCAGGGATTCCTGCCACACCAAAGGTGCCAGGACCAAAAGCTCTTGCTGCTCTTCAAGGAGCCAGGCAACCCCATTCACAGCCCCACAAACGCTGGCGCTCTCTCTTGCGACAGCCTCCCAAAGTCCAATACTAGCTGCCTGCGCCGCTCGGTACAGCCGGAGCCCGGCTCAGCAATTGCGAACGTCCAGGGATTCCTGCCACACCAAAGGGGCCAGGACCAAAAGCTCTTGCTGCTCTTCAAGGAGCCAGGCAACCCCATTCACAGCCCCACAAACGATGGCGCTCTCTCTTGCGACAGCCTCCCAAAGTCCAATACTAGCTGCCTCCACCACCGAGTACAGCCGGAGCCCGGCTCAGGAACTGCGAACGTCCAGAGATTCCTCCCACACCAAAGGGGCCAGGACCAAAAGCTCTTGCTGCTCTTCAAGGAGCCAGGCAACCCCATTCACAGCCCCACAAACGCTGGCGCTCTCTCTTGCGACAGCCTCCCAAAGTCCAATACTAGCTGCCTCCACCACCGAGTACAGCCGGAGCCCGGCTCAGGAACTGCGAACGTCCAGAGATTCCTCCCACACCAAAGGGGCCAGGACCAAAAGCTCTTGCTGCTCTTCAAGGAGCCAGGCAACCCCATTCACAGCCCCACAAACGATGACGCTCTCTCTTGCGAGAGCCTCCCAAAGTCCAATACTAGCTGCCTGCGCCGCTCGGTACAGCCGGAGCCCGGCTCAGCAATTGCGAACGTCCAGGGATTCCTCCCACACCAAAGGGGCCAGGACCAAAAGCTCATGCTGCTCTTCAAGGAGCCAGGCAACCCCATTCACAGCCCCACAAACGCTGGCGCTCTCTCTTGCGACAGCCTCCCAAAGTCCAATACTAGCTGCCTGCGCCGCTCGGTACAGCCGGAGCCCGGCTCAGCAATTGCGAACGTCCAGGGATTCCTCCCACACCAGAGGTGCCAGGACCAAAAGCTCTTGCTGCTCTTCAAAGAGCCAGGCAACCCCATTCACAGCCCCACAAACGCTGGCGCTCTCTCTTTCGAGCGTCTCCCGAAGTCCAATACTAGCTGCCTCCACCACCGAGTACAGCCGGAGCCCGGCTCAGCAATTGCGAACGTCCAGGGATTCCTCACACACCAAAGGGGCCAGGACCAAAAGCTCTTGCTGCTCTTCAAGGAGCCAGGCAACCCCATTCACAGCCCCACAAACGCTGGCGCTCTCTCTTGCGACAGCCTCCCAAAGTCCAACACTAGCTGCCTGCGCCGCTCGGTACAGCCAGAGCCCGGCTCAGCAATTGCGAACGTCCAGGGATTCCTGCCACACCAAAGGGGCCAGGACCAAAAGGTCTTGCTGCTCTTCAAGGAGCCAGGCAACCCCATTCACAGCCCCACAAACGCTGGCGCTCTCTCTTGCGACAGCCTCCCAAAGTCCAATACTAGCTGCCTCCACCACCGAGTACAGCCGGAGCCCGGCTCAGGAACTGCGAACGTCCAGGGATTCCTCCCACACCAAAGGGGCCAGGACCAAAAGCTCTTGCTGCTCTTCAAGGAGCCAGGCAACCCCATTCACAGCCCCACAAACGATGGCGCTCTCTCTTGCGACAGCCTCCCAAAGTCCAATACTAGCTGCCTGCGCCCCTCAGTACAGCCGGAGCCCGGCTCAGGAACTGCGAACATCCGGGGATTCCTCCCACACCAAAGGGGCCAGGACCAAAAGCTCTTGCTGCTCTTCAAGGAGCCAGGCAACCCCATTCACAGCCCCACAAACGCTGGCGCTCTCTCTTGCGACAGCCTCCCAAAGTCCAATACTAGCTGCCTGCGCCGCTCGGTACAGCCGGAGCCCGGCTCAGCAATTGCGAATGTCCAGGGATTCCTGCCACACCAAAGGGGCCAGGACCAAAAGCTCTTGCTGCTCTTCAAGGAGCCAGGCAACCCCATTCACAGCCCCACAAACGCTGACGCTCTCTCTTTCGAGAGCCTCCCAAAGTCCAATACTAGCTGCCTCCACCACCGAGTACAGCCAGAGCCCGGCTCAGCAATTGCGAACGTCCAGGGATTCCTCCCACACCAAAGGGGCCAGGACCAAAAGCTCTTGCTGCTCTTCAAGGAGCCAGGCAACCCCATTCACAGCCCCACAAACGCTGGTGCTCTCTCTTGCGACAGCCTCCCAAAGTCCAATACTAGCTGCCTGCGCCGCTCGGTACAGCCGGAGCCCGGCTCAGCAATTACAAACATTCAGGGATTCCTCCCACACCAAAGGGGCCAGGACCAAAAGCTCTTGCTGCTCTTCAAGGAGCCAGGCAACCCCATTCACAGCCCCACAAACGCTGGCGCTCTCTCTTGCGACAGCCTCCCAAAGTCCAATACTAGCTGCCTGCGCCGCTCGGTACAGCCAGAGCCCGGCTCAGCAATTGCGAACGTCCAGGGATTCCTCCCACACTAAAGGGGCCAGGACCAAAAGCTCTTGCTGCTCTTCAAGGAGCCAGGCAACCCCATTCACAGCCCCACAAACGCTGGCGCTCTCTCTTGCGAGAGCCTCCCAAAGTCCAACATTAGCTGCCTGCGCCGCTCGGTACAGCCAGAGCCCGGGTCAGCAATTGCGAACGTCCAGGGATTCCTGCCACACCAAAGGGGCCAGGACCAAAAGCTCTTGCTGCTCTTCAAGGAGCCAGGCAACCCCATTCACAGCCCCACAAACGCTGGCGCTCTCTCTTGCGACAGCCTCCCAAAGTCCAATACTAGCTGCCTGCGCCGCTCGGTACAGCCAGAGCCCGGCTCAGCAATTGCGAACGTCCAGGGATTCCTCCCACACCAAAGGGGCCAGGACCAAAAGCTCTTGCTGCTCTTCAAGGAGCCAGGCAACCCCATTCACAGCCCCACAAACGCTGGCGCTCTCTCTTGCGAGAGACTCCCAAAGTCCAATACTAGCTGCCTCCACCAACGAGTACAGCCGGAGCCCGGCTCAGGAACTGCGAACGTCCAGGGATTCCTCCCACACCAAAGGGGCCAGGACCAAAAGCTCTTGCTGCTCTTCAAGGAGCCAGGCAACCCCATTCACAGCCCCACAAACGCTGGCGCTCTCTCTTGCGAGAGACTCCCAAAGTCCAATACTAGCTGCCTGCGCCCCTCAGTACAGCCGGAGCCCGGCTCAGCAATTGCAAACGTCCAGGGATTCCTGCCACACCAAAGGGGCCAGGACCAAAAGCTCTTGCTGCTCTTCAAGGAGCCAGGCAACCCCATTCACAGCCCCACAAACGCTGGCGCTCTCTCTTGCGACAGCCTCCCAAAGTCCAATACTAGCTGCCTGTGCCGCTCGGTACAGCCGGAACCCAGCTCAGCAATTGCGAACGTCCAGGGATTCCTGCCACACCAAAGGGGCCAGGACCAAAAGCTCTTGCTGCTCTTCAAGGAGCCAGGCAACCCCATTCACAGCCCCACAAACACTGGCGCTCTCTCTTGCGAGAGACTCCCAAAGTCCAATACTAGCTGCCTGCGCCGCTCGGTACAGCCGGAGCCCGGCTCAGCAATTGCGAATGTCCAGGGATTCCTCCCACACCAAAGGGGCCAGGACCAAAAGCTCTTGCTGCTCTTCAAGGAGCCAGGCAACCCCATTCACAGCCCCACAAACGCTGGCGCTCTCTCTTGCGAGAGACTCCCAAAGTCCAATACTAGCTGCCTGCACCACCGAGTACAGCCGGAGCCCGGCTCAGGAACTGCAAACGTCCAGGGATTCCTCCCACACCAAAGGGGCCAGGACCAAAAGCTCTTGCTGCTCTTCAAGGAGCCAGGCAACCCCATTCACAGCCCCACAAACGCTGGCGCTCTCTCTTGCGAGAGACTCCCAAAGTCCAATACTAGCTGCCTGCGCCCCTCAGTACAGCCGGAGCCCGGCTCAGCAATTGCGAACGTCCAGGGATTCCTCCCACACCAAAGGGGCCAGGACCAAAAGCTCTTGCTGCTCTTCAAGGAGCCAGGCAACCCCATTCACAGCCCCACAAACGATGGCGCTCTCTCTTGCGAGAGACTCCCAAAGTCCAATACTAGCTGCCTGCGCCCCTCAGTACAGCCGGAGCCCGGCTCAGCAATTGCGAACGTCCAGGGATTCCTCCCACACCAAAGGGGCCAGGACCAAAAGCTCTTGCTGCTCTTCAAGGAGCCAGGCAACCCCATTCACAGCCCCACAAACGATGGCGCTCTCTCTTGCGAGAGACTCCCAAAGTCCAATACTAGCTGCCTGCGCCGCTCGGTACAGCCGGAGCCCGGCTCAGCAATTGCGAACGTCCAGGGATTCCTCCCACACCAGAGGTGCCAGGACCAAAAGCTCTTGCTGCTCTTCAAAGAGCCAGGCAACCCCATTCACAGCCCCACAAACGCTGGCGCTCTCTCTTTCGAGCGTCTCCCGAAGTCCAATACTAGCTGCCTCCACCACCGAGTACAGCCGGAGCCCGGCTCAGCAATTGCGAACGTCCAGGGATTCCTCACACACCAAAGGGGCCAGGACCAAAAGCTCTTGCTGCTCTTCAAGGAGCCAGGCAACCCCATTCACAGCCCCACAAACGATGGCGCTCTCTCTTGCGACAGCCTCCCAAAGTCCAATACTAGCTGCCTCCACCACCGAGTACAGCCGGAGCCCGGCTCAGGAACTGCGAACGTCCAGGGATTCCTGCCACACCAAAGGGGCCAGGACCAAAAGCTCTTGCTGCTCTTCAAGGAGCCAGGCAACCCCATTCACAGGCCCAAAAACGCTGGCGCTCTCTCTTGCGACAGCCTCCCAAAGTCCAATACTAGCTGCCTGCGCCGCTCGGTACAGCCGGAGCCCGGCTCAGCAATTGCGAACGTCCAGGGATTCCTCCCACACCAAAGGGGCCAGGACCAAAAGCTCTTGCTGCTCTTCAAGGAGCCAGGCAACCCCATTCACAGCCCCACAAACGCTGGCGCTCTCTCTTGCGACAGCCTCCCAAAGTCCAATACTAGCTGCCTGCGCCGCTCGGTACAGCCAGAGCCCGGCTCAGCAATTGCGAACATCCAGGGATTCCTCTCACACCAAAGATGCCAGGACCAAAAGCTCTTGCTGCTCTTCAAGGAGCCAGGCAACCCCATTCACAGCCCCACAAACGCTGGCGCTCTCTCTTGTGAGAGCCTCCCAAAGTCCAATACTAGCTGCCTGCGCCGCTCGGTACAGCCGGAGCCCGGCTCAGCAATTGCGAACGTCCAGGGATTCCTCCCACACCAAAGGTGTCAGGACCAAAAGCTCTTGCTGCTCTTCAAGGAGCCAGGCAACCCCATTCACAGCCCCACAAACGATGGCGCTCTCTCTTGCGAGAGACTCCCAAAGTCCAATACTAGCTGCCTGCGCCCCTCAGTACAGCCGGAGCCCAGCTCAGCAATTGCGAACGTCCAGGGATTCCTCCCACACCAAAGGGGCCAGGACCAAAAGCTCTTGCTGCTCTTCAAGGAGCCAGGCAATCCCATTCACAGCCCCACAAACGCTGGCGCTCTCTCTTGCGACAGCCTCCCAAAGTCCAATACTAGCTACCTGCGCCCCTCAGTACAGCCGGAGCCCGGCTCAGCAATTGCGAACGTCCAGGGATTCCTCCCACACCAAAGGTGCCAGGACCAAAAGCTCTTGCTGCTCTTCAAGGAGCCAGGCAATCCCATTCACAGCCCCACAAACGCTGGCGCTCTCTCTTGCGACAGCCTCCCAAAGTCCAATACTAGCTACCTGCGCCCCTCAGTACAGCCGGAGCCCGGCTCAGCAATTGCGAACGTCCAGGGATTCCTCCCACGCCAAAGGTGCCAGGACCAAAAGCTCTTGCTGCTCTTCAAGGAGCCAGGCAACCCCATTCACAGCCCCACAAACGATGGCGCTCTCTCTTGCGAGAGCCTCCCAAAGTCCAATACTAGCTGCCTGCGCCCCTCGGTACAGCCGGAGCCCGGCTCAGGAACTGCGAACGTCCAGGGATTCCTCCCACACCAAAGGGGCCAGGACCAAAAGCTCTTGCTGCTCTTCAAGGAGCCAGGCAACCCCATTCACAGCCCCACAAACGATGGCGCTCTCTCTTGCGAGAGCCTCCCAAAGTCCAATACTAGCTGCCTGCGCCGCTCGGTACAGCCGGAGCCCGGCTCAGCAATTGCGAACGTCCAGGGATTCCTGCCACACCAAAGGTGCCAGGACCAAAAGCTCTTGCTGCTCTTCAAGGAGCCAGGCAACCCCATTCACAGCCCCACAAACGCTGGCGCTCTCTCTTGCGACAGCCTCCCAAAGTCCAATACTAGCTGCCTGCGCCGCTCGGTACAGCCGGAGCCCGGCTCAGCAATTGCGAACGTCCAGGGATTCCTGCCACACCAAAGGGGCCAGGACCAAAAGCTCTTGCTGCTCTTCAAGGAGCCAGGCAACCCCATTCACAGCCCCACAAACGATGGCGCTCTCTCTTGCGACAGCCTCCCAAAGTCCAATACTAGCTGCCTCCACCACCGAGTACAGCCGGAGCCCGGCTCAGGAACTGCGAACGTCCAGAGATTCCTCCCACACCAAAGGGGCCAGGACCAAAAGCTCTTGCTGCTCTTCAAGGAGCCAGGCAACCCCATTCACAGCCCCACAAACGCTGGCGCTCTCTCTTGCGACAGCCTCCCAAAGTCCAATACTAGCTGCCTCCACCACCGAGTACAGCCGGAGCCCGGCTCAGGAACTGCGAACGTCCAGAGATTCCTCCCACACCAAAGGGGCCAGGACCAAAAGCTCTTGCTGCTCTTCAAGGAGCCAGGCAACCCCATTCACAGCCCCACAAACGATGACGCTCTCTCTTGCGAGAGCCTCCCAAAGTCCAATACTAGCTGCCTGCGCCGCTCGGTACAGCCGGAGCCCGGCTCAGCAATTGCGAACGTCCAGGGATTCCTCCCACACCAAAGGGGCCAGGACCAAAAGCTCATGCTGCTCTTCAAGGAGCCAGGCAACCCCATTCACAGCCCCACAAACGCTGGCGCTCTCTCTTGCGACAGCCTCCCAAAGTCCAATACTAGCTGCCTGCGCCGCTCGGTACAGCCGGAGCCCGGCTCAGCAATTGCGAACGTCCAGGGATTCCTCCCACACCAGAGGTGCCAGGACCAAAAGCTCTTGCTGCTCTTCAAAGAGCCAGGCAACCCCATTCACAGCCCCACAAACGCTGGCGCTCTCTCTTTCGAGCGTCTCCCGAAGTCCAATACTAGCTGCCTCCACCACCGAGTACAGCCGGAGCCCGGCTCAGCAATTGCGAACGTCCAGGGATTCCTCACACACCAAAGGGGCCAGGACCAAAAGCTCTTGCTGCTCTTCAAGGAGCCAGGCAACCCCATTCACAGCCCCACAAACGATGGCGCTCTCTCTTGCGACAGCCTCCCAAAGTCCAATACTAGCTGCCTCCACCACCGAGTACAGCCGGAGCCCGGCTCAGCAATTGCAAACGTCCAGGGATTCCTCCCACACCAAAGGGGCCAGGACCAAAAGCTCTTGCTGCTCTTCAAGGAGCCAGGCAACCCCATTCACAGCCCCACAAACGATGGCGCTCTCTCTTGCGAGAGACTCCCAAAGTCCAATACTAGCTGCCTGCGCCGCTCGGTACAGCCGGAGCCCGGCTCAGCAATTGCGAACGTCCAGGGATTCCTCCCACACCAAAGGGGCCAGGACCAAAAGCTCTTGCTGCTCTTCAAAGAGCCAGGCAACCCCATTCACAGCCCCACAAACGCTGGCGCTCTCTCTTTCGAGCGTCTCCCAAAGTCCAATACTAGCTGCCTGCAATCCTCGGTACAGCCGGAGCCCAGCTCAGCAATTCCAAACTTCCAGGGATTCCTCCCACACCAAAGGGGCCAGGACCAAAAGCTCTTGCTGCTCTTCAAGGAGCCAGGCAACCCCATTCACAGCCCCACAAACGCTGGCGCTCTCTCTTGCGACAGCCTCCCAAAGTCCAATACTAGCTGCCTGCAATCCTCGATACAGCCGGAGCCCGGCTCAGCAATTGCGAACGTCCAGGGATTCCTCCCACACCAAAGGGGCCAGGACCAAAAGCTCTTGCTGCTCTTCAAGGAGCCAGGCAACCCCACTTACAGCCCCACAAACGCTGGCGCTCTCTCTTGCGACAGACTCCCAAAGTCCAATACTAGCTGCCTGCGCCCCTCAGTACAGCCGGAGCCCGGCTCAGGAACTGCGAACATCCGGGGTTTCCTGCCACACCAAAGGTGCCAGGACCAAAAGCTCTTGCTGCTCTTCAAGGAGCCAGGCAACCCCACTCACAGCCCCACAAACGCTGGCGCTCTCTCTTGCGACAGCCTCCCAAAGTCCAATACTAGCTGCCTCCACCACCGAGTACAACCGGAGCCCGGCTCAGGAACTGCGAACGTCCAGGGATTCCTCCCACACCAAAGGGGCCAGGACCAAAAGCTCTTGCTGCTCTTCAAGGAGCCAGGCAACCCCATTCACAGCCCCACAAACGATGGCGCTCTCTCTTGCGACAGCCTCCCAAAGTCCAATACTAGCTGCCTCCACCACCGAGTACAGCCGGAGCCCGGCTCAGCAATTGCAAACGTCCAGGGATTCCTCCCACACCAAAGGGGCCAGGACCAAAAGCTCTTGCTGCTCTTCAAGGAGCCAGGCAACCCCATTCACAGCCCCACAAACGATGGCGCTCTCTCTTGCGAGAGACTCCCAAAGTCCAATACTAGCTGCCTCCACCACCGAGTACAGCCGGAGCCCGGCTCAGCAATTGCGAACGTCCAGGGATTCCTCCCACACCAAAGGGGCCAGGACCAAAAGCTCTTGCTGCTCTTCAAAGAGCCAGGCAACCCCATTCACAGCCCCACAAACGCTGGCGCTCTCTCTTTCGAGCGTCTCCCAAAGTCCAATACTAGCTGCCTGGAATCCTCGGTACAGCCGGAGCCCAGCTCAGCAATTCCAAACTTCCAGGGATTCCTCCCACACCAAAGGGGCCAGGACCAAAAGCTCTTGCTGCTCTTCAAGGAGCCAGGCAACCCCATTCACAGCCCCACAAACGCTGGCGCTCTCTCTTGCGACAGCCTCCCAAAGTCCAATACTAGCTGCCTGCAATCCTCGATACAGCCGGAGCCCGGCTCAGCAATTGCGAACGTCCAGGGATTCCTCCCACACCAAAGGGGCCAGGACCAAAAGCTCTTGCTGCTCTTCAAGGAGCCAGGCAACCCCACTTACAGCCCCACAAACGCTGGCGCTCTCTCTTGCGACAGACTCCCAAAGTCCAATACTAGCTGCCTGCGCCCCTCAGTACAGCCGGAGCCCGGCTCAGCAATTGCGAACATCCGGGGTTTCCTGCCACACCAAAGGTGCCAGGACCAAAAGCTCTTGCTGCTCTTCAAGGAGCCAGGCAACCCCACTCACAGCCCCACAAACGCTGGCGCTCTCTCTTGCGACAGCCTCCCAAAGTCCAATACTAGCTGCCTCCACCACCGAGTACAACCGGAGCCCGGCTCAGGAACTGCGAACGTCCAGGGATTCCTCCCACACCAAAGGGGCCAGGACCAAAAGCTCTTGCTGCTCTTCAAGGAGCCAGGCAACCCCATTCACAGCCCCACAAACGCTGGCGCTCTCTCTTGCGACAGCCTCCCAAAGTCCAATACTAGCTGCCTGCGCCCCTCAGTACAGCCGGAGCCCAGCTCAGCAATTGCGAACGTCCAGGGATTCCTCACACGCCAAAGGGGCCAGGACCAAAAGCTCTTGCTGCTCTTCAAGGAGCCAGGCAACCCCATTCACAGCCCCACAAACGATGGCGCTCTCTCTTGCGACAGCCTCCCAAAGTCCAATACTAGCTGCCTGCACCACCGAGTACAGCCGGAGCCCAGCTCAGCAATTGTGAACGTCCAGGGATTCCTCCCACACCAAAGGGGCCAGGACCAAAAGCTCTTGCTGCTCTTCAAGGAGCCAGGCAACCCCATTCACAGCCCCACAAACGCTGGCGCTCTCTCTTGCGAGAGACTCCCAAAGTCCAATACTAGCTACCTGCGCCCCTCAGTACAGCCGGAGCCCGGCTCAGCAATTGCAAACGTCCAGGGATTCCTCCCACACCAAAGGGGCCAGGACCAAAAGCTCTTGCTGCTCTTCAAGGAGCCAGGCAACCCCATTCACAGCCCCACAAACGATGACGCTCTCTCTTGCGAGAGCCTCCCAAAGTCCAATACTAGCTGCCTGCGCCGCTCGGTACAGCCGGAGCCCAGCTCAGCAATTCCAAACTTCCAGGGATTCCTCCCACACCAAAGGGGCCAGGACCAAAAGCTCTTGCTGCTCTTCAAGGAGCCAGGCAACCCCATTCACAGCCCCACAAACGATGGCGCTCTCTCTTGCGACAGCCTCCCAAAGTCCAATACTAGCTGCCTGCAATCCTCGGTACAGCCGGAGCCCGGCTCAGGAACTGCGAACGTCCAGGGATTCCTCCCACACCAAAGGGGCCAGGACCAAAAGCTCTTGCTGCTCTTCAAGGAGCCAGGCAACCCCATTCACAGCCCCACAAACGATGGCGCTCTCTCTTGCGAGAGACTCCCAAAGTCCAATACTAGCTGCCTGCGCCCCTCAGTACAGCCAGAGCCCAGCTCAGCAATTGCGAACGTCCAGGGATTCCTCCCACACCAAAGGGGCCAGGACCAAAAGCTCTTGCTGCTCTTCAAGGAGCCAGGCAATCCCATTCACAGCCCCACAAACGCTGGCGCTCTCTCTTGCGACAGCCTCCCAAAGTCCAATACTAGCTACCTGCGCCCCTCAGTACAGCCGGAGCCCGGCTCAGCAATTGCGAACGTCCAGGGATTCCTCCCACACCAAAGGGGCCAGGACCAAAAGCTCTTGCTGCTCTTCAAGGAGCCAGGCAACCCCATTCACAGCCCCACAAACGCTGGCGCTCTCTCTTGCGACAGCCTCCCAAAGTCCAATACTAGCTGCCTGCGCCGCTCGGTACAGCCGGAGCCCGGCTCAGCAATTGCGAACGTCCAGGGATTCCTGCCACACCAAAGGGGCCAGGACCAAAAGCTCTTGCTGCTCTTCAAGGAGCCAGGCAACCCCATTCACAGCCCCACAAACGCTGGCGCTCTCTCTTGCGACAGCCTCCCAAAGTCCAATACTAGCTGCCTCCACCACCGAGTACAGCCGGAGCCCGGCTCAGGAACTGCGAACGTCCAGAGATTCCTCCCACACCAAAGGGGCCAGGACCAAAAGCTCTTGCTGCTCTTGAAGGAGCCAGGCAACCCCATTCACAGCCCCACAAACGCTGGCGCTCTCTCTTGCGACAGCCTCCCAAAGTCCAATACTAGCTGCCTCCACCACCGAGTACAGCCGGAGCCCGGCTCAGGAACTGCGAACGTCCAGAGATTCCTCCCACACCAAAGGGGCCAGGACCAAAAGCTCTTGCTGCTCTTCAAGGAGCCAGGCAACCCCATTCACAGCCCCACAAACGATGGCGCTCTCTCTTGCGAGAGCCTCCCAAAGTCCAATACTAGCTGCCTGCGCCGCTCGGTACAGCCGGAGCCCGGCTCAGCAATTGCGAACGTCCAGGGATTCCTCCCACACCAAAGGGGCCAGGACCAAAAGCTCATGCTGCTCTTCAAGGAGCCAGGCAACCCCATTCACAGCCCCACAAACGCTGGCGCTCTCTCTTGCGACAGCCTCCCAAAGTCCAATACTAGCTGCCTGCGCCGCTCGGTACAGCCGGAGCCCGGCTCAGCAATTGCGAACGTCCAGGGATTCCTCCCACACCAAAGGGGCCAGGACCAAAAGCTCTTGCTGCTCTTCAAGGAGCCAGGCAACCCCACTCACAGCCCCACAAACGCTGGCGCTCTCTCTTGCGACAGCCTCCCAAAGTCCAATACTAGCTGCCTGCGCCCCTCAGTACAGCCGGAGCCCGGCTCAGCAATTGCAAACGTCCAGGGATTCCTCCCACACCAAAGGGGCCAGGACCAAAAGCTCTTGCTGCTCTTCAAGGAGCCAGGCAACCCCATTCACAGCCCCACAAACGATGGCGCTCTCTCTTGCGAGAGACTCCCAAAGTCCAATACTAGCTGCCTGCGCCGCTCGGTACAGCCGGAGCCCGGCTCAGCAATTGCGAACGTCCAGGGATTCCTCCCACACCAAAGGGGCCAGGACCAAAAGCTCTTGCTGCTCTTCAAAGAGCCAGGCAACCCCATTCACAGCCCCACAAACGCTGGCGCTCTCTCTTTCGAGCGTCTCCCAAAGTCCAATACTAGCTGCCTGGAATCCTCGGTACAGCCGGAGCCCAGCTCAGCAATTGCGAACGTCCAGGGATTCCTCCCACACCAAAGGGGCCAGGACCAAAAGCTCTTGCTGCTCTTCAAGGAGCCAGGCAACCCCATTCACAGCCCCACAAACGCTGGCGCTCTCTCTTGCGAGAGCCTCCCAAAGTCCAATACTAGCTGCCTGCAATCCTCGATACAGCCGGAGCCCGGCTCAGCAATTGCGAACGTCCAGGGATTCCTCCCACACCAAAGGGGCCAGGACCAAAAGCTCTTGCTGCTCTTCAAGGAGCCAGGCAACCCCACTCACAGCCCCACAAACGCTGGCGCTCTCTCTTGCGACAGACTCCCAAAGTCCAATACTAGCTGCCTGCGCCCCTCAGTACAGCCGGAGCCCGGCTCAGGAACTGCGAACATCCGGGGTTTCCTGCCACACCAAAGGTGCCAGGACCAAAAGCTCTTGCTGCTCTTCAAGGAGTCAGACAACCCCATTCACAGCCCCACAAACGATGGCGCTCTCTCTTGCGAGAGCCTCCCAAAGTCCAATACTAGCTGCCTGCGCCCCTCAGTACAGCCGGAGCCCAGCTCAGCAATTGCGAACGTCCAGGGATTCCTCACACGCCAAAGGGGCCAGGACCAAAAGCTCTTGCTGCTCTTCAAGGAGCCAGGCAACCCCATTCACAGCCCCACAAACGATGGCGCTCTCTCTTGCGACAGCCTCCCAAAGTCCAATACTAGCTGCCTGCACCACCGAGTACAGCCGGAGCCCAGCTCAGCAATTGCGAACGTCCAGGGATTCCTCCCACACCAAAGGGGCCAGGACCAAAAGCTCTTGCTGCTCTTCAAGGAGCCAGGCAACCCCATTCACAGCCCCACAAACGCTGGCGCTCTCTCTTGCGAGAGACTCCCAAAGTCCAATACTAGCTACCTGCGCCCCTCAGTACAGCCGGAGCCCGGCTCAGCAATTGCAAACGTCCAGGGATTCCTCCCACACCAAAGGGGCCAGGACCAAAAGCTCTTGCTGCTCTTCAAGGAGCCAGGCAACCCCATTCACAGCCCCACAAACGATGACGCTCTCTCTTGCGAGAGCCTCCCAAAGTCCAATACTAGCTGCCTGCGCCGCTCGGTACAGCCGGAGCCCAGCTCAGCAATTCCAAACTTCCAGGGATTCCTCCCACACCAAAGGGGCCAGGACCAAAAGCTCTTGCTGCTCTTCAAGGAGCCAGGCAACCCCATTCACAGCCCCACAAACGCTGGCGCTCTCTCTTGCGAGAGCCTCCCAAAGTCCAATACTAGCTGCCTGCAATCCTCGGTACAGCCGGAGCCCGGCTCAGCAATTGCGAACGTCCAGGGATTCCTCCCACACCAAAGGGGCCAGGACCAAAAGCTCTTGCTGCTCTTCAAGGAGCCAGGCAACCCCATTCACAGCCCCACAAACGATGGCGCTCTCTCTTGCGAGAGACTCCCAAAGTCCAATACTAGCTGCCTGCGCCCCTCAGTACAGCCAGAGCCCGGCTCAGCAATTGCGAACGTCCGGGGATTCCTCCCACACCAAAGGGGGCAGGACCAAAAGCTCTTGCTGCTCTTCAAGGAGCCAGGCAACCCCATTCACAGCCCCACAAACGCTGGCGCTCTCTCTTGCGAGAGACTCCCAAAGTCCAATACTAGCTGCCTGCGCCCCTCAGTACAGCCGGAGCCCGGCTCAGGAACTGCGAACATCTGGGGTTTCCTGCCACACCAAATGTGCCAGGACCAAAAGCTCTTGCTGCTCTTCAAGGAGCCAGGCAACCCCATTCACAGCCCCACAAACGCTGGCGCTCTCTCTTGCGAGAGCCTCCCAAAGTCCAATACTAGCTGCCTGCGCCGCTCGGTACAGCCGGAGCCCGGCTCAGCAATTGCGAACGTCCAGGGATTCCTCACACGCCAAAGGTGCCAGGACCAAAAGCTCTTGCTGCTCTTCAAGGAGCCAGGCAACCCCATTCACAGCCCCACAAACGATGGCGCTCTCTCTTGCGAGAGCCTCCCAAAATCCAATACTAGCTGCCTGCACCACCGAGTACAGCCGGAGCCCGGCTCAGGAACTGCGAACGTCCAGAGATTCCTCCCACACCAAAGGGGCCAGGACCAAAAGCTCTTGCTGCTCTTCAAGGAGCCAGGCAACCCCATTCACAGCCCCACAAACGCTGGCGCTCTCTCTTGCGACAGCCTCCCAAAGTCCAATACTAGCTGCCTGCGCCCCTCGGTACAGCCGGAGCCCGGCTCAGCAATTGCGAACGTCCAGGGATTCCTCCCACACCAAAGGGGCCAGGACCAAAAGCTCTTGCTGCTCTTCAAGGAGCCAGGCAACCCCATTCACAGCCCCACAAACGCTGACGCTCTCTCTTGCGACAGCCTCCCAAAGTCCAATACTAGCTGCCTGCGCCGCTCGGTACAGCCGGAGCCCGGCTCAGCAATTGCGAACGTCCAGGGATTCCTGCCACACCAAAGGGGCCAGGACCAAAAGCTCTTGCTGCTCTTCAAGGAGCCAGGCAACCCCATTCACAGCCCCACAAACGATGGCGCTCTCTCTTGCGACAGCCTCCCAAAGTCCAATACTAGCTGCCTGCGCCGCTCGGTACAGCCGGAGCCCGGCTCAGCAATTGCGAACGTCCAGGGATTCCTCCCACACCAAAGGGGCCAGGACCAAAAGCTCTTGCTGCTCTTCAAGGAGCCAGGCAACCCCATTCACAGCCCCACAAACGCTGGCGCTCTCTCTTGCGAGAGACTCCCAAAGTCCAACACTAGCTGCCTGCCCCGCTCGGTACAGCCGGAGCCCGGCTCAGCAATTGCGAACGTCCAGGGATTCCTCCCACACCAAAGGGGCCAGGACCAAAAGCTCTTGCTGCTCTTCAAGGAGCCAGGCAACCCCATTCACAGCCCCACAAACGCTGGCGCTCTCTCTTGCGACAGCCTCCCAAAGTCCAATACTAGCTGCCTGCGCCCCTCAGTACAGCCGGAGCCCGGCTCAGCAATTACAAACATTCAGGGATTCCTCCCACACCAAAGGGGCCAGGACCAAAAGCTCTTGCTGCTCTTCAAGGAGCCAGGCAACCCCATTCACAGCCCCACAAACGATGGCGCTCTCTCTTGCGAGAGCCTCCCAAAGTCCAATACTAGCTGCCTGCGACGCTCGGTACAGCCGGAGCCCGGCTCAGCAATTGCGAACGTCCAGGGATTCCTCCCACACCAAAGGGGCCAGGACCAAAAGCTCTTGCTGCTCTTCAAGGAGCCAGGCAACCCCATTCACAGCCCCACAAACGCTGGCGCTCTCTCTTGCGACAGCCTCCCGAAGTCCAATACTAGCTGCCTGCGCCCCTCAGTACAGCCGGAGCCCGGCTCAGGAACTGCGAACATCTGGGGTTTCCTGCCACACCAAAGGTGCCAGGACCAAAAGCTCTTGCTGCTCTTCAAGGAGCCAGGCAACCCCATTCACAGCCCCACAAACGCTGACGCTCTCTCTTGCGAGAGCCTCCCAAAGTCCAATACTAGCTGCCTGCGCCCCTCAGTACAGCCGGAGCCCGGCTCAGCAATTTTGAACGTCCAGGGATTCCTCCCACACCAAAGGGGGCAGGACCAAAAGCTCTTGCTGCTCTTCAAGGAGCCAGGCAACCCCATTCACAGCCCCACAAACGATGGCGCTCTCTCTTGCGACAGACTCCCAAAGTCCAACACTAGCTGCCTGCGCCGCTCGGTACAGCCGGAGCCCGGCTCAGCAATTGCGAACGTCCGGGGATTCCTGCCACACCAAAGGGGGCAGGACCAAAAGCTCTTGCTGCTCTTCAAGGAGCCAGGCAACCCCATTCACAGCCCCACAAACGCTGGCGCTCTCTCTTGCGAGAGACTCCCAAAGTCCAACACTAGCTGCCTGCGCCGCTCGGTACAGCCGGAGCCCGGCTCAGCAATTGCGAACGTCCGGGGATTCCTGCCACACCAAAGGGGGCAGGACCAAAAGCTCTTGCTGCTCTTCAAGGAGCCAGGCAACCCCATTCACAGCCCCACAAACGATGGCGCTCTCTCTTGCGACAGCCTCCCAAAGTCCAATACTAGCTGCCTGCACCACCGAGTACAGCCGGAGCCCGGCTCAGGAACTGCGAACGTCTGGGGTTTCCTGCCACACCAAAGGTGCCAGGACCAAAAGCTCTTGCTGCTCTTCAAGGAGCCAGGCAACCCCATTCACAGCCCCACAAACGATGGCGCTCTCTCTTGCGACAGCCTCCCAAAGTCCAATACTAGCTGCCTGCGCCCCTCAGTACAGCCGGAGCCCGGCTCAGCAATTACAAACATTCAGGGATTCCTCCCACACCAAAGGGGCCAGGACCAAAAGCTCTTGCTGCTCTTCAAGGAGCCAGGCAACCCCATTCACAGCCCCACAAACGATGGCGCTCTCTCTTGCGAGAGCCTCCCAAAGTCCAATACTAGCTGCCTGCACCCCTCGGTACAGCCGTAGCCAGGCGCAGCAATTGCGAACGTCCAGGGATTCCTCCCACACCAAAGGGGCCAGGACCAAAAGCTCTTGCTGCTCTTCAAGGAGCCACGCAACCCCATTCACAGCCCCACAAACGCTGGCGCTCTCTCTTGCGACAGCCTCCCAAAGTCCAATACTAGCTGCCTGCGCCCCTCAGTACAGCCGGAGCCAGGCTCAGCAATTGCGAACGTCCAGGGATTCCTCCCACACCAAAGGGGCCAGGACCAAAAGCTCTTGCTGCTCTTCAAGGAGCCAGGCAACCCCATTCACAGCCCCACAAACGCTGGCGCTCTCTCTTGCGACAGCCTCCCAAAGTCCAATACTAGCTGCCTGCGCCCCTCAGTACAGCCGGAGCCCGGCTCAGCAATTACAAACATTCAGGGATTCCTCCCACACCAAAGGGGCCAGGACCAAAAGCTCTTGCTGCTCTTCAAGGAGCCAGGCAACCCCATTCACAGCCCCACAAACGATGGCGCTCTCTCTTGCGAGAGCCTCCCAAAGTCCAATACTAGCTGCCTGCGCCGCTCGGTACAGCCGGAGCCCGGCTCAGGAACTGCGAACGTCCAGGGATTCCTGCCACACCAAAGGGGCCAGGACCAAAAGCTCTTGCTGCTCTTCAAAGAGCCAGGCAACCCCATTCACAGCCCCACAAACGCTGGCGCTCTCTCTTTCGAACGTCTCCCAAAGTCCAACACTAGCTGCCTGTGCCGCTCGGTACAGCCGGAGCCCAGCTCAGCAATTCCAAACTTCCAGGGATTCCTCCCACACCAAAGGGGCCAGGACCAAAAGCTCTTGCTGCTCTTCAAGGAGCCAGGCAACCCCATTCACAGCCCCACAAACGCTGGCGCTCTCTCTTGCGACAGCCTCCCAAAGTCCAATACTAGCTGCCTGCGCCCCTCGGTACAGCCGGAGCCCGGCTCAGCAATTGCGAACGTCCAGGGATTCCTCCCACACCAAAGGGGCCAGGACCAAAAGCTCTTGCTGCTCTTCAAGGAGCCAGGCAACCCCATTCACAGCCCCACAAACGCTGGCGCTCTCTCTTGCGACAGCCTCCCGAAGTCCAATACTAGCTGCCTGCGCCCCTCAGTACAGCCGGAGCCCGGCTCAGGAACTGCGAACATCTGGGGTTTCCTGCCACACCAAAGGGGCCAGGACCAAAAGCTCTTGCTGCTCTTCAAGGAGCCAGGCAACCCCATTCACAGCCCCACAAACGCTGGCGCTCTCTCTTGCGACAGCCTCCCAAAGTCCAATACTAGCTGCCTGCGCCCCTCGGTACAGCCGGAGCCCGGCTCAGCAATTGCGAACGTCCAGGGATTCCTCCCACACCAAAGGGGCCAGGACCAAAAGCTCTTGCTGCTCTTCAAGGAGCCAGGCAACCCCATTCACAGCCCCACAAACGCTGGCGCTCTCTCTTGCGACAGCCTCCCGAAGTCCAATACTAGCTGCCTGCGCCCCTCAGTACAGCCGGAGCCCGGCTCAGGAACTGCGAACATCTGGGGTTTCCTGCCACACCAAAGGTGCCAGGACCAAAAGCTCTTGCTGCTCTTCAAGGAGCCAGGCAACCCCATTCACAGCCCCACAAACGATGGCGCTCTCTCTTGCGACAGCCTCCCAAAGTCCAATACTAGCTGCCTGCGCCCCTCAGTACAGCCGGAGCCCGGCTCAGCAATTGCGAACGTCCAGGGATTCCTCCCACACCAAAGGGGGCAGGACCAAAAGCTCTTGCTGCTCTTCAAGGAGCCAGGCAACCCCATTCACAGCCCCACAAACGATGGCGCTCTCTCTTGCGAGAGCCTCCCAAAGTCCAATACTAGCCGCCTGCGCCGCTCAGTACAGCCGGAGCCCGGCTCAGCAATTGCGAACGTCCAGGGATTCCTCCCACACCAAAGGGGCCAGGACCAAAAGCTCTTGCTGCTCTTCAAGGAGCCAGGCAACCCCATTCACAGCCCCACAAACGATGGCGCTCTCTCTTGCGACAGACTCCCAAAGTCCAATACTAGCTGCCTGCGCCCCTCAGTACAGCCGGAGCCCGGCTCAGCAATTACAAACATTCAGGGATTCCTCCCACACCAAAGGGGCCAGGACCAAAAGCTCTTGCTGCTCTTCAAGGAGCCAGACAACCCCATTCACAGCCCCACAAACGCTGGCGCTCTCTCTTGCGAGAGCCTCCCAAAGTCCAATACTAGCTGCCTGCACCCCTCGGTACAGCCGGAGCCAGGCGCAGCAATTGCGAACGTCCAGGGATTCCTCCCACACCAAAGGGGCCAGGACCAAAAGCTCTTGCTGCTCTTCAAGGAGCCAGGCAACCCCATTCACAGCCCCACAAACGCTGGCGCTCTCTCTTGCGAGAGCCTCCCAAAGTCCAACACTAGCTGCCTGTGCCGCTCAGTACAGCCGTAGCCCAGCTCAGCAATTCCAAACTTCCAGGGATTCCTCCCACACCAAAGGGGCCAGGACCAAAAGCTCTTGCTGCTCTTCAAGGAGCCAGGCAACCCCATTCACAGCCCCACAAACGCTGGCGCTCTCTCTTGCGACAGCCTCCCAAAGTCCAATACTAGCTGCCTGCGCCCCTCAGTACAGCCGGAGCCCGGCTCAGCAATTACAAACATTCAGGGATTCCTCCCACACCAAAGGGGCCAGGACCAAAAGCTCTTGCTGCTCTTCAAGGAGCCAGGCAACCCCATTCACAGCCCCACAAACGATGGCGCTCTCTCTTGCGAGAGCCTCCCAAAGTCCAACACTAGCTGCCTGTGCCGCTCGGTACAGCCGGAGCCCAGCTCAGCAATTCCAAACTTCCAGGGATTCCTCCCACACCAAAGGGGCCAGGACCAAAAGCTCTTGCTGCTCTTCAAGGAGCCAGGCAACCCCATTCACAGCCCCACAAACGCTGGCGCTCTCTCTTGCGACAGCCTCCCAAAGTCCAATACTAGCTGCCTGCGCCCCTCGGTACAGCCGGAGCCCGGCTCAGCAATTGCGAACGTCCAGGGATTCCTCCCACACCAAAGGGGCCAGGACCAAAAGCTCTTGCTGCTCTTCAAGGAGCCAGGCAACCCCATTCACAGCCCCACAAACGCTGGCGCTCTCTCTTGCGACAGCCTCCCGAAGTCCAATACTAGCTGCCTGCGCCCCTCAGTACAGCCGGAGCCCGGCTCAGGAACTGCGAACATCTGGGGTTTCCTGCCACACCAAAGGGGCCAGGACCAAAAGCTCTTGCTGCTCTTCAAGGAGCCAGGCAACCCCATTCACAGCCCCACAAACGCTGACGCTCTCTCTTGCGAGAGCCTCCCAAAGTCCAATACTAGCTGCCTGCGCCCCTCAGTACAGCCGGAGCCCGGCTCAGCAATTGCGAACGTCCAGGGATTCCTCCCACACCAAAGGGGGCAGGACCAAAAGCTCTTGCTGCTCTTCAAGGAGCCAGGCAACCCCATTCACAGCCCCACAAACGATGGCGCTCTCTCTTGCGAGAGCCTCCCAAAGTCCAACACTAGCTGCCTGCGCCGCTGAGTACAGCCGGAGCCCGGCTCAGCAATTGCGAACGTCCAGGGATTCCTCCCACACCAAAGGGGCCAGGACCAAAAGCTCTTGCTGCTCTTCAAGGAGCCAGGCAACCCCATTCACAGCCCCACAAACGATGGCGCTCTCTCTTGCGACAGACTCCCAAAGTCCAACACTAGCTGCCTGCCCCGCTCGGTACAGCCGGAGCCCGGCTCAGCAATTGCGAACGTCCGGGGATTCCTGCCACACCAAAGGGGGCAGGACCAAAAGCTCTTGCTGCTCTTCAAGGAGCCAGGCAACCCCATTCACAGCCCCACAAACGATGGCGCTCTCTCTTGCGAGAGACTCCCAAAGTCCAATACTAGCTGCCTGCGCCCCTCAGTACAGCCGGAGCCCGGCTCAGCAATTACAAACATTCAGGGATTCCTCCCACACCAAAGGGGCCAGGACCAAAAGCTCTTGCTGCTCTTCAAGGAGCCAGGCAACCCCATTCACAGCCCCACAAACGATGGCGCTCTCTCTTGCGACAGCCTCCCTAAGTCCAATACTAGCTGCCTGCAATCCTCGGTACAGCCGGAGCCAGGCGCAGCAATTGCGAACGTCCAGGGATTCCTCCCACACCAAAGGGGCCAGGACCAAAAGCTCTTGCTGCTCTTCAAGGAGCCAGGCAACCCCATTCACAGCCCCACAAACGATGGCGCTCTCTCTTGCGACAGCCTCCCAAAGTCCAACACTAGCTGCCTGTGCCGCTCAGTACAGCCGTAGCCCAGCTCAGCAATTCCAAACTTCCAGGGATTCCTCCCACACCAAAGGGGCCAGGACCAAAAGCTCTTGCTGCTCTTCAAGGAGCCACGCAACCCCATTCACAGCCCCACAAACGCTGGCGCTCTCTCTTGCGACAGCCTCCCAAAGTCCAATACTAGCTGCCTGCGCCCCTCAGTACAGCCGGAGCCAGGCTCAGCAATTGCGAACGTCCAGGGATTCCTCCCACACCAAAGGGGCCAGGACCAAAAGCTCTTGCTGCTCTTCAAGGAGCCAGGCAACCCCATTCACAGCCCCACAAACGCTGGCGCTCTCTCTTGCGAGAGACTCCCAAAGTCCAATACTAGCTGCCTGCGCCCCTCAGTACAGCCGGAGCCCGGCTCAGCAATTACAAACATTCAGGGATTCCTCCCACACTAAAGGGGCCAGGACCAAAAGCTCTTGCTGCTCTTCAAGGAGCCAGGCAACCCCATTCACAGCCCCACAAACGCTGGCGCTCTCTCTTGCGACAGCCTCCCAAAGTCCAATACTAGCTGCCTGCGCCCCTCGGTACAGCCGGAGCCCGGCTCAGCAATTGCGAACGTCCAGGGATTCCTCCCACACCAAAGGGGCCAGGACCAAAAGCTCTTGCTGCTCTTCAAGGAGCCAGGCAACCCCATTCACAGCCCCACAAACGCTGACGCTCTCTCTTGCGACAGCCTCCCAAAGTCCAATACTAGCTGCCTGCGCCGCTCGGTACAGCCGGAGCCCGGCTCAGCAATTGCGAACGTCCAGGGATTCCTCCCACACCAAAGGGGCCAGGACCAAAAGCTCTTGCTGCTCTTCAAGGAGCCAGGCAACCCCATTCACAGCCCCACAAACGATGGCGCTCTCTCTTGCGACAGCCTCCCAAAGTCCAATACTAGCTGCCTGCGCCGCTCGGTACAGCCGGAGCCCGGCTCAGCAATTGCGAACGTCCAGGGATTCCTCCCACACCAAAGGGGCCAGGACCAAAAGCTCTTGCTGCTCTTCAAGGAGCCAGGCAACCCCATTCACAGCCCCACAAACGCTGGCGCTCTCTCTTGCGAGAGACTCCCAAAGTCCAACACTAGCTGCCTGCCCCGCTCGGTACAGCCGGAGCCCGGCTCAGCAATTGCGAACGTCCAGGGATTCCTCCCACACCAAAGGGGGCAGGACCAAAAGCTCTTGCTGCTCTTCAAGGAGCCAGGCAACCCCATTCACAGCCCCACAAACGCTGGCGCTCTCTCTTGCGACAGCCTCCCAAAGTCCAATACTAGCTGCCTGCGCCCCTCAGTACAGCCGGAGCCCGGCTCAGCAATTACAAACATTCAGGGATTCCTCCCACACCAAAGGGGCCAGGACCAAAAGCTCTTGCTGCTCTTCAAGGAGCCAGGCAACCCCATTCACAGCCCCACAAACGATGGCGCTCTCTCTTGCGAGAGCCTCCCAAAGTCCAATACTAGCTGCCTGCGACGCTCGGTACAGCCGGAGCCCGGCTCAGCAATTGCGAACGTCCAGGGATTCCTCCCACACCAAAGGGGCCAGGACCAAAAGCTCTTGCTGCTCTTCAAGGAGCCAGGCAACCCCATTCACAGCCCCACAAACGCTGGCGCTCTCTCTTGCGACAGCCTCCCGAAGTCCAATACTAGCTGCCTGCGCCCCTCAGTACAGCCGGAGCCCGGCTCAGGAACTGGGAACATCTGGGGTTTCCTGCCACACCAAAGGTGCCAGGACCAAAAGCTCTTGCTGCTCTTCAAGGAGCCAGGCAACCCCATTCACAGCCCCACAAACGCTGACGCTCTCTCTTGCGAGAGCCTCCCAAAGTCCAATACTAGCTGCCTGCGCCCCTCAGTACAGCCGGAGCCCGGCTCAGCAATTTTGAACGTCCAGGGATTCCTCCCACACCAAAGGGGGCAGGACCAAAAGCTCTTGCTGCTCTTCAAGGAGCCAGGCAACCCCATTCACAGCCCCACAAACGATGGCGCTCTCTCTTGCGACAGACTCCCAAAGTCCAACACTAGCTGCCTGCGCCGCTCGGTACAGCCGGAGCCCGGCTCAGCAATTGCGAACGTCCGGGGATTCCTGCCACACCAAAGGGGGCAGGACCAAAAGCTCTTGCTGCTCTTCAAGGAGCCAGGCAACCCCATTCACAGCCCCACAAACGATGGCGCTCTCTCTTGCGAGAGACTCCCAAAGTCCAATACTAGCTGCCTGCGCCCCTCAGTACAGCCGGAGCCCGGCTCAGGAACTGCGAACATCTGGGTTTTCCTGCCACACCAAAGGTGCCAGGACCAAAAGCTCTTGCTGCTCTTCAAGGAGCCAGGCAACCCCATTCACAGCCCCACAAACGCTGGCGCTCTCTCTTGCGACAGCCTCCCAAAGTCCAATACTAGCTGCCTGCGCCCCTCAGTACAGCCGGAGCCCGGCTCAGCAATTACAAACATTCAGGGATTCCTCCCACACCAAAGGGGCCAGGACCAAAAGCTCTTGCTGCTCTTCAAGGAGCCAGGCAACCCCATTCACAGCCCCACAAACGCTGGCGCTCTCTCTTGCGAGAGCCTCCCAAAGTCCAATACTAGCTGCCTGCACCCCTCGGTACAGCCGGAGCCAGGCGCAGCAATTGCGAACGTCCAGGGATTCCTCCCACACCAAAGGGGCCAGGACCAAAAGCTCTTGCTGCTCTTCAAGGAGCCAGGCAACCCCATTCACAGCCCCACAAACGATGGCGCTCTCTCTTGCGACAGCCTCCCAAAGTCCAACACTAGCTGCCTGTGCCGCTCAGTACAGCCGTAGCCCAGCTCAGCAATTCCAAACTTCCAGGGATTCCTCCCACACCAAAGGGGCCAGGACCAAAAGCTCTTGCTGCTCTTCAAGGAGCCACGCAACCCCATTCACAGCCCCACAAACGCTGGCGCTCTCTCTTGCGACAGCCTCCCAAAGTCCAATACTAGCTGCCTGCGCCCCTCGGTACAGCCGGAGCCCGGCTCAGCAATTGCGAACGTCCAGGGATTCCTCCCACACCAAAGGGGCCAGGACCAAAAGCTCTTGCTGCTCTTCAAGGAGCCAGGCAACCCCATTCACAGCCCCACAAACGATGGCGCTCTCTCTTGCGAGAGCCTCCCAAAGTCCAATACTAGCTGCCTGCGCCGCTCGGTACAGCCGGAGCCCGGCTCAGGAACTGCGAACGTCCAGGGATTCCTGCCACACCAAAGGGGCCAGGACCAAAAGCTCTTGCTGCTCTTCAAAGAGCCAGGCAACCCCATTCACAGCCCCACAAACGCTGGCGCTCTCTCTTTCGAACGTCTCCCAAAGTCCAACACTAGCTGCCTGTGCCGCTCGGTACAGCCGGAGCCCAGCTCAGCAATTCCAAACTTCCAGGGATTCCTCCCACACCAAAGGGGCCAGGACCAAAAGCTCTTGCTGCTCTTCAAGGAGCCAGGCAACCCCATTCACAGCCCCACAAACGCTGGCGCTCTCTCTTGCGACAGCCTCCCAAAGTCCAATACTAGCTGCCTGCGCCCCTCGGTACAGCCGGAGCCCGGCTCAGCAATTGCGAACGTCCAGGGATTCCTCCCACACCAAAGGGGCCAGGACCAAAAGCTCTTGCTGCTCTTCAAGGAGCCAGGCAACCCCATTCACAGCCCCACAAACGCTGGCGCTCTCTCTTGCGACAGCCTCCCGAAGTCCAATACTAGCTGCCTGCGCCCCTCAGTACAGCCGGAGCCCGGCTCAGGAACTGCGAACATCTGGGGTTTCCTGCCACACCAAAGGTGCCAGGACCAAAAGCTCTTGCTGCTCTTCAAGGAGCCAGGCAACCCCATTCACAGCCCCACAAACGCTGACGCTCTCTCTTGCGAGAGCCTCCCAAAGTCCAATACTAGCTGCCTGCGCCCCTCAGTACAGCCGGAGCCCGGCTCAGCAATTGCGAACGTCCAGAGATTCCTCCCACACCAAAGGGGGCAGGACCAAAAGCTCTTGCTGCTCTTCAAGGAGCCAGGCAACCCCATTCACAGCCCCACAAACGATGGCGCTCTCTCTTGCGAGAGCCTCCCAAAGTCCAATACTAGCTGCCTGCGCCGCTCAGTACAGCCGGAGCCCGGCTCAGCAATTGCGAACGTCCAGGGATTCCTCCCACACCAAAGGGGCCAGGACCAAAAGCTCTTGCTGCTCTTCAAGGAGCCAGGCAACCCCATTCACAGCCCCACAAACGCTGGCGCTCTCTCTTGCGAGAGACTCCCAAAGTCCAACACTAGCTGCCTGCGCCGCTCGGTACAGCCGGAGCCCGGCTCAGCAATTGCGAACGTCCGGGGATTCCTGCCACACCAAAGGGGGCAGGACCAAAAGCTCTTGCTGCTCTTCAAGGAGCCAGGCAACCCCATTCACAGCCCCACAAACGATGGCGCTCTCTCTTGCGAGAGACTCCCAAAGTCCAATACTAGCTGCCTGCGCCCCTCAGGACAGCCGGAGCCCGGCTCAGGAACTGCGAACATCTGGGGTTTCCTGCCACACCAAAGGTGCCAGGACCAAAAGCTCTTGCTGCTCTTCAAGGAGCCAGGCAACCCCATTCACAGCCCCACAAACGCTGGCGCTCTCTCTTGCGACAGCCTCCCAAAGTCCAATACTAGCTGCCTGCGCCCCTCAGTACAGCCGGAGCCCGGCTCAGCAATTACAAACATTCAGGGATTCCTCCCACACCAAAGGGGCCAGGACCAAAAGCTCTTGCTGCTCTTCAAGGAGCCAGGCAACCCCATTCACAGCCCCACAAACGATGGCGCTCTCTCTTGCGAGAGCCTCCCAAAGTCCAATACTAGCTGCCTGCACCCCTCGGTACAGCCGTAGCCAGGCGCAGCAATTGCGAACGTCCAGGGATTCCTCCCACACCAAAGGGGCCAGGACCAAAAGCTCTTGCTGCTCTTCAAGGAGCCACGCAACCCCATTCACAGCCCCACAAACGCTGGCGCTCTCTCTTGCGACAGCCTCCCAAAGTCCAATACTAGCTGCCTGCGCCCCTCAGTACAGCCGGAGCCAGGCTCAGCAATTGCGAACGTCCAGGGATTCCTCCCACACCAAAGGGGCCAGGACCAAAAGCTCTTGCTGCTCTTCAAGGAGCCAGGCAACCCCATTCACAGCCCCACAAACGCTGGCGCTCTCTCTTGCGACAGCCTCCCAAAGTCCAATACTAGCTGCCTGCGCCCCTCAGTACAGCCGGAGCCCGGCTCAGCAATTACAAACATTCAGGGATTCCTCCCACACCAAAGGGGCCAGGACCAAAAGCTCTTGCTGCTCTTCAAGGAGCCAGGCAACCCCATTCACAGCCCCACAAACGATGGCGCTCTCTCTTGCGAGAGCCTCCCAAAGTCCAATACTAGCTGCCTGCGCCGCTCGGTACAGCCGGAGCCCGGCTCAGGAACTGCGAACGTCCAGGGATTCCTGCCACACCAAAGGGGCCAGGACCAAAAGCTCTTGCTGCTCTTCAAAGAGCCAGGCAACCCCATTCACAGCCCCACAAACGCTGGCGCTCTCTCTTTCGAACGTCTCCCAAAGTCCAACACTAGCTGCCTGTGCCGCTCGGTACAGCCGGAGCCCAGCTCAGCAATTCCAAACTTCCAGGGATTCCTCCCACACCAAAGGGGCCAGGACCAAAAGCTCTTGCTGCTCTTCAAGGAGCCAGGCAACCCCATTCACAGCCCCACAAACGCTGGCGCTCTCTCTTGCGACAGCCTCCCAAAGTCCAATACTAGCTGCCTGCGCCCCTCGGTACAGCCGGAGCCCGGCTCAGCAATTGCGAACGTCCAGGGATTCCTCCCACACCAAAGGGGCCAGGACCAAAAGCTCTTGCTGCTCTTCAAGGAGCCAGGCAACCCCATTCACAGCCCCACAAACGCTGGCGCTCTCTCTTGCGACAGCCTCCCGAAGTCCAATACTAGCTGCCTGCGCCCCTCAGTACAGCCGGAGCCCGGCTCAGGAACTGCGAACATCTGGGGTTTCCTGCCACACCAAAGGGGCCAGGACCAAAAGCTCTTGCTGCTCTTCAAGGAGCCAGGCAACCCCATTCACAGCCCCACAAACGCTGGCGCTCTCTCTTGCGACAGCCTCCCAAAGTCCAATACTAGCTGCCTGCGCCCCTCGGTACAGCCGGAGCCCGGCTCAGCAATTGCGAACGTCCAGGGATTCCTCCCACACCAAAGGGGCCAGGACCAAAAGCTCTTGCTGCTCTTCAAGGAGCCAGGCAACCCCATTCACAGCCCCACAAACGCTGGCGCTCTCTCTTGCGACAGCCTCCCGAAGTCCAATACTAGCTGCCTGCGCCCCTCAGTACAGCCGGAGCCCGGCTCAGGAACTGCGAACATCTGGGGTTTCCTGCCACACCAAAGGTGCCAGGACCAAAAGCTCTTGCTGCTCTTCAAGGAGCCAGGCAACCCCATTCACAGCCCCACAAACGCTGGCGCTCTCTCTTGCGAGAGCCTCCCAAAGTCCAATACTAGCTGCCTGCGCCCCTCAGTACAGCCGGAGCCCGGCTCAGCAATTGCGAACGTCCAGGGATTCCTCCCACACCAAAGGGGGCAGGACCAAAAGCTCTTGCTGCTCTTCAAGGAGCCAGGCAACCCCATTCACAGCCCCACAAACGATGGCGCTCTCTCTTGCGAGAGCCTCCCAAAGTCCAATACTAGCTGCCTGCGCCGCTCAGTACAGCCGGAGCCCGGCTCAGCAATTGCGAACGTCCAGGGATTCCTCCCACACCAAAGGGGCCAGGACCAAAAGCTCTTGCTGCTCTTCAAGGAGCCAGGCAACCCCATTCACAGCCCCACAAACGATGGCGCTCTCTCTTGCGACAGACTCCCAAAGTCCAATACTAGCTGCCTGCGCCCCTCAGTACAGCCGGAGCCCGGCTCAGCAATTACAAACATTCAGGGATTCCTCCCACACCAAAGGGGCCAGGACCAAAAGCTCTTGCTGCTCTTCAAGGAGCCAGGCAACCCCATTCACAGCCCCACAAACGCTGGCGCTCTCTCTTGCGAGAGCCTCCCAAAGTCCAATACTAGCTGCCTGCACCCCTCGGTACAGCCGGAGCCAGGCGCAGCAATTGCGAACGTCCAGGGATTCCTCCCACACCAAAGGGGCCAGGACCAAAAGCTCTTGCTGCTCTTCAAGGAGCCAGGCAACCCCATTCACAGCCCCACAAACGCTGGCGCTCTCTCTTGCGAGAGCCTCCCAAAGTCCAACACTAGCTGCCTGTGCCGCTCAGTACAGCCGTAGCCCAGCTCAGCAATTCCAAACTTCCAGGGATTCCTCCCACACCAAAGGGGCCAGGACCAAAAGCTCTTGCTGCTCTTCAAGGAGCCACGCAACCCCATTCACAGCCCCACAAACGCTGGCGCTCTCTCTTGCGACAGCCTCCCAAAGTCCAATACTAGCTGCCTGCGCCCCTCAGTACAGCCGGAGCCAGGCTCAGCAATTGCGAACGTCCAGGGATTCCTCCCACACCAAAGGGGCCAGGACCAAAAGCTCTTGCTGCTCTTCAAGGAGCCAGGCAACCCCATTCACAGCCCCACAAACGCTGGCGCTCTCTCTTGCGACAGCCTCCCAAAGTCCAATACTAGCTGCCTGCGCCCCTCAGTACAGCCGGAGCCCGGCTCAGCAATTACAAACATTCAGGGATTCCTCCCACACCAAAGGGGCCAGGACCAAAAGCTCTTGCTGCTCTTCAAGGAGCCAGGCAACCCCATTCACAGCCCCACAAACGATGGCGCTCTCTCTTGCGAGAGCCTCCCAAAGTCCAACACTAGCTGCCTGTGCCGCTCGGTACAGCCGGAGCCCAGCTCAGCAATTCCAAACTTCCAGGGATTCCTCCCACACCAAAGGGGCCAGGACCAAAAGCTCTTGCTGCTCTTCAAGGAGCCAGGCAACCCCATTCACAGCCCCACAAACGCTGGCGCTCTCTCTTGCGACAGCCTCCCAAAGTCCAATACTAGCTGCCTGCGCCCCTCGGTACAGCCGGAGCCCGGCTCAGCAATTGCGAACGTCCAGGGATTCCTCCCACACCAAAGGGGCCAGGACCAAAAGCTCTTGCTGCTCTTCAAGGAGCCAGGCAACCCCATTCACAGCCCCACAAACGCTGGCGCTCTCTCTTGCGACAGCCTCCCGAAGTCCAATACTAGCTGCCTGCGCCCCTCAGTACAGCCGGAGCCCGGCTCAGGAACTGCGAACATCTGGGGTTTCCTGCCACACCAAAGGGGCCAGGACCAAAAGCTCTTGCTGCTCTTCAAGGAGCCAGGCAACCCCATTCACAGCCCCACAAACGCTGACGCTCTCTCTTGCGAGAGCCTCCCAAAGTCCAATACTAGCTGCCTGCGCCCCTCAGTACAGCCGGAGCCCGGCTCAGCAATTGCGAACGTCCAGGGATTCCTCCCACACCAAAGGGGGCAGGACCAAAAGCTCTTGCTGCTCTTCAAGGAGCCAGGCAACCCCATTCACAGCCCCACAAACGATGGCGCTCTCTCTTGCGAGAGCCTCCCAAAGTCCAATACTAGCTGCCTGCGCCGCTGAGTACAGCCGGAGCCCGGCTCAGCAATTGCGAACGTCCAGGGATTCCTCCCACACCAAAGGGGCCAGGACCAAAAGCTCTTGCTGCTCTTCAAGGAGCCAGGCAACCCCATTCACAGCCCCACAAACGATGGCGCTCTCTCTTGCGACAGACTCCCAAAGTCCAACACTAGCTGCCTGCGCCGCTCGGTACAGCCGGAGCCCGGCTCAGCAATTGCGAACGTCCGGGGATTCCTGCCACACCAAAGGGGGCAGGACCAAAAGCTCTTGCTGCTCTTCAAGGAGCCAGGCAACCCCATTCACAGCCCCACAAACGATGGCGCTCTCTCTTGCGAGAGACTCCCAAAGTCCAATACTAGCTGCCTGCGCCCCTCAGTACAGCCGGAGCCCGGCTCAGCAATTACAAACATTCAGGGATTCCTCCCACACCAAAGGGGCCAGGACCAAAAGCTCTTGCTGCTCTTCAAGGAGCCAGGCAACCCCATTCACAGCCCCACAAACGATGGCGCTCTCTCTTGCGACAGCCTCCCTAAGTCCAATACTAGCTGCCTGCAATCCTCGGTACAGCCGGAGCCAGGCGCAGCAATTGCGAACGTCCAGGGATTCCTCCCACACCAAAGGGGCCAGGACCAAAAGCTCTTGCTGCTCTTCAAGGAGCCAGGCAACCCCATTCACAGCCCCACAAACGATGGCGCTCTCTCTTGCGACAGCCTCCCAAAGTCCAACACTAGCTGCCTGTGCCGCTCAGTACAGCCGTAGCCCAGCTCAGCAATTCCAAACTTCCAGGGATTCCTCCCACACCAAAGGGGCCAGGACCAAAAGCTCTTGCTGCTCTTCAAGGAGCCACGCAACCCCATTCACAGCCCCACAAACGCTGGCGCTCTCTCTTGCGACAGCCTCCCAAAGTCCAATACTAGCTGCCTGCGCCCCTCAGTACAGCCGGAGCCAGGCTCAGCAATTGCGAACGTCCAGGGATTCCTCCCACACCAAAGGGGCCAGGACCAAAAGCTCTTGCTGCTCTTCAAGGAGCCAGGCAACCCCATTCACAGCCCCACAAACGCTGGCGCTCTCTCTTGCGAGAGACTCCCAAAGTCCAATACTAGCTGCCTGCGCCCCTCAGTACAGCCGGAGCCCGGCTCAGCAATTACAAACATTCAGGGATTCCTCCCACACTAAAGGGGCCAGGACCAAAAGCTCTTGCTGCTCTTCAAGGAGCCAGGCAACCCCATTCACAGCCCCACAAACGCTGGCGCTCTCTCTTGCGAGAGCCTCCCAAAGTCCAATACTAGCTGCCTGCGCCCCTCAGTACAGCCGGAGCCCGGCTCAGCAATTGCGAACGTCCAGGGATTCCTGCCACACCAAAGGTGCCAGGACCAAAAGCTCTTGCTGCTCTTCAAGGAGCCAGGCAACCCCATTCACAGCCCCACAAACGATGGCGCTCTCTCTTGCGAGAGACTCCCAAAGTCCAATACTAGCTGCCTGCACCGCTCGGTACAGCCAGAGCCCGGCTCAGCAATTGCGAACATCCAGGGATTCCTCCCACACCAAAGGGGCCAGGACCAAAAGCTCTTGCTGCTCTTCAAGGAGCCAGGCAACCCCATTCACAGCCCCACAAACGATGGCGCTCTCTCTTGCGAGAGACTCCCAAAGTCCAATACTAGCTGCCTCCACCACCGAGTACAGCCGGAGCCCGGCTCAGGAACTGCGAACGTCCAGGGATTCCTCCCACACCAAAGGGGCCAGGACCAAAAGCTCTTGCTGCTCTTCAAGGAGCCAGGCAACCCCATTCACAGCCCCACAAACGATGGCGCTCTCTCTTGCGAGAGACTCCCAAAGTCCAATACTAGCTGCCTGCGCCCCTCAGTACAGCCAGAGCCCGGCTCAGGAACTGCGAACATCCAGGGATTCCTCCCACACCAAAGGGGCCAGGACCAAAAGCTCTTGCTGCTCTTCAAGGAGCCAGGCAACCCCATTCACAGCCCCACAAACGCTGGCGCTCTCTCTTGCGAGAGCCTCCCAAAGTCCAATACTAGCTGCCTGCGCCCCTCAGTACAGCCAGAGCCCGGCTCAGGAACTGCGAACATCTGGGGTTTCCTGCCACACCAAAGGTGCCAGGACCAAAAGCTCTTGCTGCTCTTCAAGGAGCCAGGCAACCCCATTCACAGCCCCACAAACGATGGCGCTCTCTCTTGCGAGAGACTCCCAAAATCCAATACTAGCTGCCTGCACCACCGAGTACAGCCGGAGCCCGGCTCAGGAACTGCGAACGTCCAGGGATTCCTCCCACACCAAAGGGGCCAGGACCAAAAGCTCTTGCTGCTCTTCAAGGAGCCAGGCAACCCCATTCACAGCCCCACAAACGCTGGCGCTCTCTCTTGCGAGAGACTCCCAAAGTCCAATACTAGCTGCCTGCGCCCCTCAGTACAGCCGGAGCCCGGCTCAGCAATTGCGAACGTCCAGGGATTCCTCCCACACCAAAGGGGCCAGGACCAAAAGCTCTTGCTGCTCTTCAAGGAGCCAGGCAACCCCATTCACAGCCCCACAAACGCTGGCGCTCTCTCTTGCGACAGCCTCCCAAAGTCCAATACTAGCTGCCTGCGCCGCTCGGTACAGCCGGAGCCCGGCTCAGCAATTGTGAACGTCCAGGGATTCCTCCCACACCAAAGGGGCCAGGACCAAAAGCTCTTGCTGCTCTTCAAGGAGCCAGGCAACCCCATTCACAGCCCCACAAACGCTGGCGCTCTCTCTTGCGACAGCCTCCCAAAGTCCAATACTAGCTGCCTGCGCCCCTCAGTACAGCCGGAGCCCGGCTCAGGAACTGCGAACATCTGGGGTTTCCTGCCACACCAAAGGTGCCAGGACCAAAAGCTCTTGCTGCTCTTCAAGGAGCCAGGCAACCCCATTCACAGCCCCACAAACGATGGCGCTCTCTCTTGCGAGAGACTCCCAAAGTCCAATACTAGCTGCCTGCGCCCCTCAGTACAGCCGGAGCCCGGCTCAGCAATTGCGAACGTCCAGGGATTCCTCCCACACCAAAGGGGGCAGGACCAAAAGCTCTTGCTGCTCTTCAAGGAGCCAGGCAACCCCATTCACAGCCCCACAAACGATGGCGCTCTCTCTTGCGAGAGCCTCCCAAAGTCCAATACTAGCTGCCTGCGCCGCTCAGTACAGCCAGAGCCCGGCTCAGCAATTGCGAACGTCCAGGGATTCCTCTCACACCAAAGGGGCCAGGACCAAAAGCTCTTGCTGCTCTTCAAGGAGCCAGGCAACCCCATTCACAGCCCCACAAACGATGGCGCTCTCTCTTGCGACAGACTCCCAAAGTCCAATACTAGCTGCCTGCGCCGCTCGGTACAGCCGGAGCCCAGCTCAGCAATTGCGAATGTCCGGGGATTCCTGCCACACCAAAGGGGGCAGGACCAAAAGCTCTTGCTGCTCTTCAAGGAGCCAGGCAACCCCATTCACAGCCCCACAAACGCTGGCGCTCTCTCTTGCAACAGCCTCCCAAAGTCCAATACTAGCTGCCTGCGCCCCTCAGTACAGCCGGAGCCCGGCTCAGGAACTGCGAACATCTGGGGTTTCCTGCCACACCAAAGGTGCCAGGACCAAAAGCTCTTGCTGCTCTTCAAGGAGCCAGGCAACCCCATTCACAGCCCCACAAACGCTGGCGCTCTCTCTTGCGACAGCCTCCCAAAGTCCAATACTAGCTGCCTGCGCCCCTCAGTACAGCCGGAGCCCGGCTCAGCAATTACAAACATTCAGGGATTCCTCCCACACCAAAGGGGCCAGGACCAAAAGCTCTTGCTGCTCTTCAAGGAGCCAGGCAACCCCATTCACAGCCCCACAAACGATGGCGCTCTCTCTTGCGAGAGACTCCCAAAGTCCAATACTAGCTGCCTGCAATCCTCGGTACAGCCGGAGCCAGGCGCAGCAATTGCGAACGTCCAGGGATTCCTCCCACACCAAAGGGGCCAGGACCAAAAGCTCTTGCTGCTCTTCAAGGAGCCAGGCAACCCCATTCACAGCCCCACAAACGCTGGCGCTCTCTCTTGCGACAGCCTCCCAAAGTCCAACACTAGCTGCCTGTGCCGCTCGGTACAGCCGGAGCCCAGCTCAGCAATTCCAAACTTCCAGGGATTCCTCCCACACCAAAGGGGCCAGGACCAAAAGCTCTTGCTGCTCTTCAAGGAGCCAGGCAACCCCATTCACAGCCCCACAAACGCTGGCGCTCTCTCTTGCGACAGCCTCCCAAAGTCCAATACTAGCTGCCTGCGCCCCTCAGTACAGCCGGAGCCCGGCTCAGCAATTGCGAACGTCCAGGGATTCCTCCCACACCAAAGGGGCCAGGACCAAAAGCTCTTGCTGCTCTTCAAGGAGCCAGGCAACCCCATTCACAGCCCCACAAACGATGGCGCTCTCTCTTGCGAGAGACTCCCAAAGTCCAACACTAGCTGCCTGCGCCGCTCGGTACAGCCGGAGCCCAGCTCAGCAATTGCGAACGTCCAGGGATTCCTGCCACACCAAAGGGGGCAGGACCAAAAGCTCTTGCTGCTCTTCAAGGAGCCAGGCAACCCCATTCACAGCCCCACAAACGCTGGCGCTCTCTCTTGCGAGAGACTCCCAAAGTCCAATACTAGCTGCCTGCGCCCCTCAGTACAGCCGGAGCCCGGCTCAGGAACTACGAACATCTGGGGTTTCCTGCCACACCAAAGGTGCCAGGACCAAAAGCTCTTGCTGCTCTTCAAGGAGCCAGGCAACCCCATTCACAGCCCCACAAACGCTGGCGCTCTCTCTTGCGACAGCCTCCCAAAGTCCAATACTAGCTGCCTGCGCCCCTCAGTACAGCCGGAGCCCGGCTCAGCAATTACAAACATTCAGGGATTCCTGCCACACCAAAGGGGCCAGGACCAAAAGCTCTTGCTGCTCTTCAAGGAGCCAGGCAACCCCATTCACAGCCCCACAAACAATGGCGCTCTCTCTTGCGAGAGACTCCCAAAGTCCAATACTAGCTGCCTGCAATCCTCGGTACAGCCGGAGCCAGGCGCAGCAATTGCGAACGTCCAGGGATTCCTCCCACACCAAAGGGGGCAGGACCAAAAGCTCTTGCTGCTCTTCAAGGAGCCAGGCAACCCCATTCACAGCCCCACAAACGATGGCGCTCTCTCTTGCGACAGCCTCCCAAAGTCCAACATTAGCTGCCTGCACCGCTCGGTACAGCCAGAGCCCGGCTCAGCAATTGCGAACGTCCAGGGATTCCTGCCACACCAAAGGGGCCAGGACCAAAAGCTCTTGCTGCTCTTGAAGGAGCCAGGCAACCCCATTCACAGCCCCACAAACGCTGGCGCTCTCTCTTGCGACAGCCTCCCAAAGTCCAATACTAGCTGCCTCCACCACCGAGTACAGCCGGAGCCCGGCTCAGGAACTGCGAACGTCCAGGGATTCCTCCCACACCAAAGGGGCCAGGACCAAAAGCTCTTGCTGCTCTTCAAGGAGCCAGGCAACCCCATTCACAGCCCCACAAACGCTGGCGCTCTCTCTTGCGAGAGACTCCCAAAGTCCAATACTAGCTGCCTGCGCCCCTCAGTACAGCCAGAGCCCGGCTCAGGAACTGCGAACATCCAGGGTTTCCTCCCACACCAAAGGGGGCAGGACCAAAAGCTCTTGCTGCTCTTCAAGGAGCCAGGCAACCCCATTCACAGCCCCACAAACGCTGGCGCTCTCTCTTGCGAGAGCCTCCCAAAGTCCAATACTAGCTGCCTGCACCACCGAGTACAGCCGGAGCCCAGCTCAGCAATTGCAAACGTCCAGGGATTCCTGCCACACCAAAGGGGCCAGGACCAAAAGCTCTTGCTGCTCTTCAAGGAGCCAGGCAACCCCATTCACAGCCCCACAAACGCTGGTGCTCTCTCTTTCGAGAGCCTCCCAAAGTCCAATACTAGCTGCCTGCGCCCCTCAGTACAGCCGGAGCCCGGCTCAGGAACTGCGAACGTCCAGGGATTCCTCCCTCCCCAAAGGTGCCAGGGGCAAAAGCTCTTGCTGCTCTTCAAGGAGCCAGGCAACCCCATTCACAGCCCCACAAACGCTGGCGCTCTCTCTTGCGAGAGACTCCCAAAGTCCAATACTAGCTGCCTGCGCCCCTCAGTACAGCCGGAGCCCGGCTCAGGAACTGCGAACATCTGGGGTTTCCTGCCACACCAAAGGTGCCAGGACCAAAAGCTCTTGCTGCTCTTCAAGGAGCCAGGCAACCCCATTCACAGCCCCACAAACGCTGGCGCTCTCTCTTGCGACAGCCTCCCAAAGTCCAATACTAGCTGCCTGCGCCGCTCGGTACAGCCGGAGCCCGGCTCAGCAATTGTGAACGTCCAGGGATTCCTCCCACACCAAAGGGGCCAGGACCAAAAGCTCTTGCTGCTCTTCAAGGAGCCAGGCAACCCCATTCACAGCCCCACAAACGCTGGCGCTCTCTCTTGCGACAGCCTCCCAAAGTCCAATACTAGCTGCCTGCGCCGCTCGGTACAGCCGGAGCCCGGCTCAGCAATTGCGAACGTCCGGGGATTCCTGCCACACCAAAGGGGGCAGGACCAAAAGCTCTTGCTGCTCTTCAAGGAGCCAGGCAACCCCATTCACAGCCCCACAAACGCTGGCGCTCTCTCTTGCGACAGCCTCCCAAAGTCCAATACTAGCTGCCTGCACCCCTCGGTACGGCCGGAGCCCGGCTCAGCAATTACAAACATTCAGGGATTCCTCCCACACCAAAGGGGCCAGGACCAAAAGCTCTTGCTGCTCTTCAAGGAGCCAGGCAACCCCATTCACAGCCCCACAAACGATGGCGCTCTCTCTTGCGAGAGACTCCCAAAGTCCAATACTAGCTGCCTGTGCCGCTCGGTACAGCCGGAGCCCAGCTCAGCAATTCCAAACTTCCAGGGATTCCTCCCACACCAAAGGGGCCAGGACCAAAAGCTCTTGCTGCTCTTCAAGGAGCCAGGCAACCCCATTCACAGCCCCACAAACGCTGGCGCTCTCTCTTGCGACAACCTCCCAAAGTCCAATACTAGCTGCCTGCGCCCCTCAGTACAGCCGGAGCCCGGCTCAGGAACTGCGAACGTCCAGGGATTCCTCCCACACCAAAGGGGCCAGGACCAAAAGCTCTTGCTGCTCTTCAAGGAGCCAGGCAACCCCATTCACAGCCCCACAAACGATGGCGCTCTCTCTTGCGACAGCCTCCCAAAGTCCAATACTAGCTGCCTGCGCCGCTCGGTACAGCCGGAGCCCGGCTCAGCAATTGCGAACATCCAGGGATTCCTCTCACACCAAAGGTGCCAGGACCAAAAGCTCTTGCTGCTCTTCAAGGAGCCAGGCAACCCCATTCACAGCCCCACAAACGCTGGCGCTCTCTCTTGCGACAGCCTCCCAAAGTCCAATACTAGCTGCCTGCGCCGCTCGGTACAGCCGGAGCCCGGCTCAGCAATTGCGAACATCCAGGGATTCCTCCCACACCAAAGGGGCCAGGACCAAAAGCTCTTGCTGCTCTTCAAGGAGCCAGGCAACCCCATTCACAGCCCCACAAACGCTGGCGCTCTCTCTTGCGAGAGACTCCCAAAGTCCAATACTAGCTGCCTGCGCCCCTCAGTACAGCCGGAGCCCGGCTCAGCAATTGCGAACGTCCAGGGATTCCTCCCACACCAAAGGGGCCAGGACCAAAAGCTCTTGCTGCTCTTCAAGGAGCCAGGCAACCCCATTCACAGCCCCACAAACGCTGGCGCTCTCTCTTGCGAGAGACTCCCAAAGTCCAATACTAGCTGCCTGCGCCGCTCGGTACAGCCGGAGCCCGGCTCAGCAATTGCGAACGTCCAGGGATTCCTCCCACACCAGAGGTGCCAGGACCAAAAGCTCTTGCTGCTCTTCAAAGAGCCAGGCAACCCCATTCACAGCCCCACAAACGCTGGCGCTCTCTCTTTCGAGCGTCTCCCAAAGTCCAACACTAGCTGCCTGTGCCGCTCGGTACAGCCGGAGCCCAGCTCAGCAATTCCAAACTTCCAGGGATTCCTCCCACACCAAAGGGGCCAGGACCAAAAGCTCTTGCTGCTCTTCAAGGAGCCAGGCAACCCCATTCACAGCCCCACAAACGCTGGCGCTCTCTCTTGCGACAGCCTCCCAAAGTCCAATACTAGCTGCCTGCGCCGCTCGGTACAGCCGGAGCCCGGCTCAGCAATTGCGAACGTCCAGGGATTCCTCCCACACCAAAGGGGCCAGGACCAAAAGCTCTTGCTGCTCTTCAAGGAGCCAGGCA
The DNA here is from genome assembly GCF_965183815.1 of Platalea leucorodia. Classification (NCBI taxonomy): domain Eukaryota; kingdom Metazoa; phylum Chordata; class Aves; order Pelecaniformes; family Threskiornithidae; genus Platalea; species Platalea leucorodia. The sequence continues at coordinate 83,943 of NW_028121425.1, read as the reverse complement.
ACCCCATTCACAGCCCCACAAACGATGGCGCTCTCTCTTGCGACAGCCTCCCAAAGTCCAATACTAGCTGCCTGCACCACCGAGTACAGCCGGAGCCCGGCTCAGCAATTGCGAACGTCCAGGGATTCCTGCCACACCAAAGGGGCCAGGACCAAAAGCTCTTGCTGCTCTTCAAGGAGCCAGGCAACCCCATTCACAGCCCCACAAACGCTGGCGCTCTCTCTTGCGACAGCCTCCCAAAGTCCAACACTAGCTGCCTGCGCCGCTCGGTACAGCCGGAGCCCGGCTCAGGAACTGCGAACGTCCAGGGATTCCTGCCACACCAAAGGGGCCAGGACCAAAAGCTCTTGCTGCTCTTCAAGGAGCCAGGCAACCCCATTCACAGCCCCACAAACGCTGGCGCTCTCTCTTACGACAGCCTCCCAAAGTCCAATACTAGCTGCCTGCACCACCGAGTACAGCCGGAGCCCGGCTCAGGAACTGCGAACGTCCAGGGATTCCTGCCACACCAAAGGGGCCAGGACCAAAAGCTCTTGCTGCTCTTCAAGGAGCCAGGCAACCCCATTCACAGCCCCACAAACGCTGGTGCTCTCTCTTGCGACAGCCTCCCAAAGTCCAATACTAGCTGCCTGCGCCACTCGGTACAGCCGGAGCCCGGCTCAGCAATTGCGAACGTCCAGGGATTCCTCCCACACCAAAGGGGCCAGGACCAAAAGCTCTTGCTGCTCTTCAAGGAGCCAGGCAACCCCATTCACAGCCCCACAAACGATGGCGCTCTCTCTTGCGACAGCCTCCCAAAGTCCAATACTAGCTGCCTGCGCCGCTCGGTACAGCCGGAGCCCGGCTCAGCAATTGCGAACATCCAGGGATTCCTCTCACACCAAAGGTGCCAGGACCAAAAGCTCTTGCTGCTCTTCAAGGAGCCAGGCAACCCCATTCACAGCCCCACAAACGCTGGCGCTCTCTCTTGTGAGAGCCTCCCAAAGTCCAATACTAGCTGCCTGCGCCCCTCGGTACAGCCGGAGCCCGGCTCAGCAATTGCGAACGTCCAGGGATTCCTCCCACACCAAAGGTGCCAGGACCAAAAGCTCTTGCTGCTCTTCAAGGAGCCAGGCAACCCCATTCACAGCCCCACAAACGCTGGCGCTCTCTCTTGCGAGAGACTCCCAAAGTCCAATACTAGCTGCCTGCGCCCCTCAGTACAGCCGGAGCCCGGCTCAGCAATTACAAACATTCAGGGATTCCTCCCACACCAAAGGGGCCAGGACCAAAAGCTCTTGCTGCTCTTCAAGGAGCCAGGCAACCCCATTCACAGCCCAACAAACGATGGCGCTCTCTCTTGCGACAGCCTCCCAAAGTCCAATACTAGCTGCCTGCGCCCCTCAGTACAGCCGGAGCCCGGCTCAGGAACTGCGAACATCCAGGGTTTCCTCCCACACCAAAGGGGCCAGGACCAAAAGCTCTTGCTGCTCTTCAAGGAGCCAGGCAACCCCATTCACAGCCCCACAAACGCTGGCGCTCTCTCTTGCGAGAGACTCCCAAAGTCCAATACTAGCTGCCTGCGCCGCTCGGTACAGCCGGAGCCCAACTCAGCAATTCCAAACTTCCAGGGATTCCTCCCACACCAAAGGGGCCAGGACCAAAAGCTCTTGCTGCTCTTGAAGGAGCCAGGCAACCCCATTCACAGCCCCACAAACGATGGCGCTCTCTCTTGCGACAGCCTCCCAAAGTCCAATACCAGCTGCCTGCGCCGCTGAGTACAGCCGGAGCCCAGTTCAGCAATTTTGAACGTCCAGGGATTCCTCCCACACCAAAGGCGCCAGGACCAAAAGCTCTTGTTGCTCTTCAAGGAGCCAGGCAACCCCATTCACAGCCCCACAAACGCTGGAGCTCTCTCTTGCGACAGCCTCCCCAAGTCCAATACTAGCTGCCTGCGCCCCTCAGTACAGCCGGAGCCCGGCTCAGGAACTGCTAACATCCGGGGTTTCCTGCCACACCAAAGGTGCCAGGACCAAAAGCTCTTGCTGCTCTTCAAGGAGCCAGGCAACCCCATTCACAGCCCCACAAACGCTGACGCTCTCTCTTTCGAGAGCCTCCCAAAGTCCAATACTAGCTGCCTCCACCACCGAGTACAGCCGGAGCCCGGCTCAGGAACTGCAAACGTCCAGGGATTCCTGCCACACCAAAGGGGCCAGGACCAAAAGCTCTTGCTGCTCTTCAAGGAGCCAGGCAACCCCATTCACAGCCCCACAAACGCTGGCGCTCTCTCTTGCGACAGCCTCCCAAAGTCCAATACTAGCTGCCTGCGCCGCTCGGTACAGCCGGAGCCCGGCTCAGCAATTGCGAACGTCCAGGGATTCCTCCCACACCAAAGGGGCCAGGACCAAAAGCTCTTGCTGCTCTTCAAGGAGCCAGGCAACCCCATTCACAGCCCCACAAACGATGGCGCTCTCTCTTGCGACAGCCTCCCAAAGTCCAATACTAGCTGCCTGCGCCGCTCGGTACAGCCGGAGCCCGGCTCAGCAATTGCGAACATCCAGGGATTCCTCTCACACCAAAGGTGCCAGGACCAAAAGCTCTTGCTGCTCTTCAAGGAGCCAGGCAACCCCATTCACAGCCCCACAAACGCTGGCGCTCTCTCTTGTGAGAGCCTCCCAAAGTCCAATACTAGCTGCCTGCGCCCCTCGGTACAGCCGGAGCCCGGCTCAGCAATTGCGAACGTCCAGGGATTCCTCCCACACCAAAGGTGCCAGGACCAAAAGCTCTTGCTGCTCTTCAAGGAGCCAGGCAACCCCATTCACAGCCCCACAAACGCTGGCGCTCTCTCTTGCGAGAGACTCCCAAAGTCCAATACTAGCTGCCTGCGCCCCTCAGTACAGCCGGAGCCCGGCTCAGCAATTACAAACATTCAGGGATTCCTCCCACACCAAAGGGGCCAGGACCAAAAGCTCTTGCTGCTCTTCAAGGAGCCAGGCAACCCCATTCACAGCCCCACAAACGCTGGCGCTCTCTCTTGCGAGAGACTCCCAAAGTCCAATACTAGCTGCCTGCGCCCCTCAGTACAGCCGGAGCCCGGCTCAGCAATTACAAACATTCAGGGATTCCTCCCACACCAAAGGGGCCAGGACCAAAAGCTCTTGCTGCTCTTCAAGGAGCCAGGCAACCCCATTCACAGCCCAACAAACGATGGCGCTCTCTCTTGCGACAGCCTCCCAAAGTCCAATACTAGCTGCCTGCGCCCCTCAGTACAGCCGGAGCCCGGCTCAGGAACTGCGAACATCCAGGGTTTCCTCCCACACCAAAGGGGCCAGGACCAAAAGCTCTTGCTGCTCTTCAAGGAGCCAGGCAACCCCATTCACAGCCCCACAAACGCTGGCGCTCTCTCTTGCGAGAGACTCCCAAAGTCCAATACTAGCTGCCTCCACCACCGAGTACAGCCGGAGCCCGGCTCAGCAATTGCGAACGTCCAGGGATTCCTGCCACACCAAAGGGGCCAGGACCAAAAGCTCTTGCTGCTCTTCAAGGAGCCAGGCAACCCCATTCACAGCCCCACAAACGCTGGCGCTCTCTCTTGCGACAGCCTCCCAAAGTCCAATACTAGCTGCCTGCGCCCCTCAGTACAGCCGGAGCCCGGCTCAGCAATTGCGAACGTCCAGGGATTCCTCCCACACCAAAGGGGCCAGGACCAAAAGCTCTTGCTGCTCTTCAAGGAGCCAGGCAACCCCATTCACAGCCCCACAAACGCTGGCGCTCTCTCTTGCGACAGCCTCCCAAAGTCCAATACTAGCTGCCTCCACCACCGAGTACAGCCGGAGCCCGGCTCAGGAACTGCAAACGTCCAGGGATTCCTCCCACACCAAAGGGGCCAGGACCAAAAGCTCTTGCTGCTCTTGAAGGAGCCAGGCAACCCCATTCACAGCCCCACAAACGCTGGCGCTCTCTCTTGCGAGAGACTCCCAAAGTCCAATACTAGCTGCCTGCGCCCCTCAGTACAGCCGGAGCCCGGCTCAGCAATTGCGAACGTCCAGGGATTCCTGCCACACCAAAGGGGCCAGGACCAAAAGCTCTTGCTGCTCTTCAAGGAGCCAGGCAACCCCATTCACAGCCCCACAAACGCTGACGCTCTCTCTTGCGACAGCCTCCCAAAGTCCAATACTAGCTGCCTCCACCACCGAGTACAGCCAGAGCCCGGCTCAGCAATTCCGAACGTCCAGGGATTCCTCCCACACCAAAGGGGCCAGGACCAAAAGCTCTTGCTGCTCTTCAAGGAGCCAGGCAACCCCATTCACAGCCCCACAAACGATGGCGCTCTCTCTTGCGACAGCCTCCCAAAGTCCAATACTAGCTGCCTGCACCGCTCGGTACAGCCGGAGCCCGGCTCAGCAATTGCGAACGTCCAGGGATTCCTCCCACACCAAAGGGGCCAGGACCAAAAGCTCTTGCTGCTCTTCAAGGAGCCAGGCAACCCCATTCACAGCCCCACAAACGATGGCGCTCTCTCTTGCGACAGCCTCCCAAAGTCCAATACTAGCTGCCTCCACCACCGAGTACAGCCGGAGCCCGGCTCAGGAACTGCGAACGTCCAGGGATTCCTCCCACACCAAAGGGGCCAGGACCAAAAGCTCTTGCTGCTCTTCAAGGAGCCAGGCAACCCCATTCACAGCCCCACAAACGCTGGCGCTCTCTCTTGCGACAGCCTCCCAAAGTCCAATACTAGCTGCCTGCACCGCTCGGTACAGCCGGAGCCCGGCTCAGCAATTGCGAACGTCCAGGGATTCCTCCCACACCAAAGGGGCCAGGACCAAAAGCTCTTGCTGCTCTTCAAGGAGCCAGGCAACCCCATTCACAGCCCCACAAACGATGGCGCTCTCTCTTGCGAGAGCCTTCCAAAGTCCAATACTAGCTGCCTGCGCCGCTCGGTACAGCCGGAGCCCGGCTCAGCAATTGCGAACGTCCAGGGATTCCTGCCACACCAAAGGGGCCAGGACCAAAAGCTCTTGCTGCTCTTCAAGGAGCCAGGCAACCCCATTCACAGCCCCACAAACGATGGCGCTCTCTCTTGCGACAGCCTCCCAAAGTCCAATACTAGCTGCCTGCGCCGCTCGGTACAGCCGGAGCCCGGCTCAGCAATTGCAAACGTCCAGGGATTCCTCCCACACCAAAGGTGTCAGGACCAAAAGCTCTTGCTGCTCTTCAAGGAGCCAGGCAACCCCATTCACAGCCCCACAAACGCTGGCGCTCTCTCTTGCGAGAGACTCCCAAAGTCCAATACTAGCTGCCTCCACCACCGAGTACAGCCGGAGCCCAGCTCAGCAAATGCGAACGTCCAGGGATTCCTCCCACACCAAAGGGGCCAGGACCAAAAGCTCTTGCTGCTCTTCAAGGAGCCAGGCAACCCCATTCACAGCCCCACAAACGCTGGCGCTCTCTCTTGCGAGAGACTCCCAAAGTCCAATACTAGCTGCCTGCGCCCCTCAGTACAGCCGGAGCCCGGCTCAGCAATTGCAAACGTCCAGGGATTCCTCCCACACCAAAGGTGCCAGGACCAAAAGCTCTTGCTGCTCTTCAAGGAGCCAGGCAACCCCATTCACAGCCCCACAAACGCTGGCGCTCTCTCTTGCGAGAGACTCCCAAAGTCCAATACTAGCTGCCTGCGCCGCTCGGTACAGCCCGAGCCCGGCTCAGCAATTGCGAACGTCCAGGGATTCCTCCCACACCAGAGGTGCCAGGACCAAAAGCTCTTGCTGCTCTTCAAAGAGCCAGGCAACCCCATTCACAGCCCCACAAACGCTGGCGCTCTCTCTTTCGAGCGTCTCCCAAAGTCCAACACTAGCTGCCTGTGCCGCTCGGTACAGCCAGAGCCCAGCTCAACAATTCCAAACTTCCAGGGATTCCTCCCACACCAAAGGTGCCAGGACCAAAAGCTCTTGCTGCTCTTCAAGGAGCCAGGCAACCCCATTCACAGCCCCACAAACGCTGACACTCTCTCTTGCGAGAGCCTCCCAAAGTCCAATACTAGCTGCCTGCGCCCCTCAGTACAGCCCGAGCCCGGCTCAGCAATTGCGAACGTCCAGGGATTCCTCCCACACCAAAGGGGCCAGGACCAAAAGCTCTTGCTGCTCTTCAAGGAGCCAGGCAACCCCATTCACAGGCCCACAAACGCTGGCGCTCTCTCTTGCGACAGCCTCCCAAAGTCCAATACTAGCTGCCTGCACCACCGAGTACAGCCGGAGCCCGGCTCAGCAATTGCAAACGTCCAGGGATTCCTGCCACACCAAAGGGGCCAGGACCAAAAGCTCTTGCTGCTCTTCAAGGAGCCAGGCAACCCCATTCACAGCCCCACAAACGCTGGCGCTCTCTCTTGCGACAGCCTCCCAAAGTCCAACACTAGCTGCCTGCGCCGCTTGGTACAGCCGGAGCCCGGCTCAGGAACTGCGAACGTCCAGGGATTCCTGCCACACCAAAGGGGCCAGGACCAAAAGCTCTTGCTGCTCTTCAAGGAGCCAGGCAACCCCATTCACAGCCCCACAAACGCTGGCGCTCTCTCTTGCGACAGCCTCCCAAAGTCCAATACTAGCTGCCTGCGCCGCTCGGTACAGCCGGAGCCCGGCTCAGCAATTGCGAACATCCAGGGATTCCTCTCACACCAAAGGTGCCAGGACCAAAAGCTCTTGCTGCTCTTCAAGGAGCCAGGCAACCCCATTCACAGCCCCACAAACGCTGGCGCTCTCTCTTGTGAGAGCCTCCCAAAGTCCAATACTAGCTGCCTGCGCCGCTCGGTACAGCCAGAGCCCGGCTCAGCAATTGCGAACGTCCAGGGATTCCTCCCACACCAAAGGGGCCAGGACCAAAAGCTCTTGCTGCTCTTCAAGGAGCCAGGCAACCCCATTCACAGCCCCACAAACGCTGGCGCTCTCTCTTGCGAGAGACTCCCAAAGTCCAATACTAGCTGCCTGCGCCCCTCAGTACAGCTGGAGCCCAGCTCAGCAATTGCAAACGTCCAGGGATTCCTCCCACACCAAAGGGGCCAGGACCAAAAGCTCTTGCTGCTCTTCAAGGAGCCAGGCAACCCCATTCACAGCCCCACAAACGCTGGCGCTCTCTCTTGCGAGAGACTCCCAAAGTCCAATACTAGCTACCTGCGCCCCTCAGTACAGCCGGAGCCCGGCTCAGCAATTGCGAACGTCCAGGGATTCCTCCCACGCCAAAGGTGCCAGGACCAAAAGCTCTTGCTGCTCTTCAAGGAGCCAGGCAACCCCATTCACAGCCCCACAAACGATGACGCTCTCTCTTGCGAGAGACTCCCAAAGTCCAACACTAGCTGCCTGCGCCCCTCAGTACAGCCAGAGCCCGGCTCAGCAATTGCGAACGTCCAGGGATTCCTGCCACAGCAAAGGGGGCAGGACCAAAAGCTCTTGCTGCTCTTCAAGGAGCCAGGCAACCCCATTCACAGCCCCACAAACGCTGGCGCTCTCTCTTGCGACAGCCTCCCAAAGTCCAATACTAGCTGCCTGCGCCCCTCAGTACAGCCGGAGCCCGGCTCAGGAACTGCGAACATCTGGGGTTTCCTCCCACACCAAAGGGGCCAGGACCAAAAGCTCTTGCTGCTCTTCAAGGAGCCAGGCAACCCCATTCACAGCCCCACAAACGCTGGCGCTCTCTCTTGCGAGAGCCTCCCAAAGTCCAATACTAGCTGCCTGCGCCCCTCGGTACAGCCGGAGCCCGGCTCAGCAATTACAAACATTCAGGGATTCCTCCCACACCAAAGGGGCCAGGACCAAAAGCTCTTGCTGCTCTTCAAGGAGCCAGGCAACCCCATTCACAGCCCCACAAACGCTGGCGCTCTCTCTTGCGACAGCCTCCCAAAGTCCAATACTAGCTGCCTGCGCCGCTCGGTACAGCCGGAGCCCGGCTCAGCAATTGCGAACGTCCAGGGATTCCTGCCACACCAAAGGGGCCAGGACCAAAAGCTCTTGCTGCTCTTCAAGGAGCCAGGCAACCCCACTCACAGCCCCACAAACGCTGGCGCTCTCTCTTGCGACAGCCTCCCAAAGTCCAATACTAGCTGCCTGCGCCGCTCGGTACAGCCAGAGCCCGGCTCACCAATTGCGAACGTCCAGGGATTCCTCACACGCCAAAGGTGCCAGGACCAAAAGCTCTTGCTGCTCTTCAAGGAGCCAGGCAACCCCATTCACAGCCCCACAAACGATGGCGCTCTCTCTTGCGACAGCCTCCCAAAGTCCAATACTAGCTGCCTGCACCAACGAGTACAGCCGGAGCCCGGCTCAGGAACTGCGAACGTCCAGGGATTCCTCCCACACCAAAGGGGCCAGGACCAAAAGCTCTTGCTGCTCTTCAAAGAGCCAGGCAACCCCATTCACAGCCCCACAAACGCTGGCGCTCTCTCTTGCGACAGCCTCCCAAAGTCCAATACTAGCTGCCTGCGCCCCTCGGTACAGCCGGAGCCCGGCTCAGCAATTGCGAACGTCCAGGGATTCCTCCCACACCAAAGGTGTCAGGACCAAAAGCTCTTGCTGCTCTTCAAGGAGCCAGGCAACCCCATTCACAGCCCCACAAACGCTGGCGCTCTCTCTTGCGACAGCCTCCCAAAGTCCAATACTAGCTGCCTGCGCCCCTCAGTACAGCCGGAGCCCGGCTCAGGAGCTGCGAACATCCGGGGTTTCCTCCCACACCAAAGGTGCCAGGACCAAAAGCTCTTGCTGCTCTTCAAGGAGCCAGGCAACCCCATTCACAGCCCCACAAACGCTGACGCTCTCTCTTGCGAGAGACTCCCAAAGTCCAATACTAGCTGCCTGCGCCGCTCGGTACAGCCCGAGCCCGGCTCAGCAATTGCGAACGTCCAGGGATTCCTCCCACACCAAAGGGGCCAGGACCAAAAGCTCTTGCTGCTCTTCAAGGAGCCAGGCAACCCCATTCACAGCCCCACAAACGCTGGCGCTCTCTCTTGCGACAGCCTCCCAAAGTCCAATACTAGCTGCCTGCGCCCCTCAGTACAGCCGGAGCCCGGCTCAGCAATTGCGAACGTCCAGGGATTCCTCCCACACCAAAGGGGCCAGGACCAAAAGCTCTTGCTGCTCTTCAAGGAGCCAGGCAACCCCATTCACAGCCCCACAAACGATGGCGCTCTCTCTTGCGAGAGACTCCCAAAGTCCAATACTAGCTGCCTGCGCCGCTCAGTACAGCCGGAGCCCGGCTCAGCAATTGCGAACGTCCAGGGATTCCTCCCACACCAAAGGGGCCAGGACCAAAAGCTCTTGCTGCTCTTCAAGGAGCCAGGCAACCCCATTCACAGCCCCACAAACGCTGGCGCTCTCTCTTGCGACAGCCTCCCAAAGTCCAATACTAGCTGCCTGCGCCGCTCGGTACAGCCGGAGCCCGGCTCAGCAATTGCGAACATCCAGGGATTCCTCTCACACCAAAGGTGCCAGGACCAAAAGCTCTTGCTGCTCTTCAAGGAGCCAGGCAACCCCATTCACAGCCCCACAAACGCTGGCGCTCTCTCTTGCGAGAGCCTCCCAAAGTCCAATACTAGCTGCCTGCGCCGCTCGGTACAGCCGGAGCCCGGCTCAGCAATTGCGAACGTCCAGGGATTCCTCCCACACCAAAGGGGCCAGGACCAAAAGCTCTTGCTGCTCTTCAAGGAGCCAGGCAACCCCATTCACAGCCCCACAAACGCTGGCGCTCTCTCTTGCGAGAGACTCCCAAAGTCCAATACTAGCTGCCTGCGCCGCTCGGTACAGCCGGAGCCCGGCTCAGCAATTGCGAACGTCCAGGGATTCCTCCCACACCAAAGGGGCCAGGACCAAAAGCTCTTGCTGCTCTTCAAGGAGCCAGGCAACCCCATTCACAGCCCCACAAACGCTGACGCTCTCTCTTGCGACAGCCTCCCAAAGTCCAATACTAGCTGCCTGCGCCGCTCGGTACAGCCGGAGCCCGGCTCAGCAATTGCGAACGTCCAGGGATTCCTGCCACACCAAAGGGGCCAGGACCAAAAGCTCTTGCTGCTCTTCAAGGAGCCAGGCAACCCCATTCACAGCCCCACAAACGCTGGCGCTCTCTCTTGCGAGAGACTCCCAAAGTCCAATACTAGCTGCCTGCGCCGCTCGGTACAGCCGGAGCCCGGCTCAGGAACTGCGAACATCCGGGGTTTCCTGCCACACCAAAGGTGCCAGGACCAAAAGCTCTTGCTGCTCTTCAAGGAGCCAGGCAACCCCATTCACAGCCCCACAAACGATGGCGCTCTCTCTTGCGACAGCCTCCCAAAGTCCAATACTAGCTGCCTGCACCAACGAGTACAGCCGGAGCCCGGCTCAGGAACTGCGAACGTCCAGGGATTCCTCCCACACCAAAGGGGCCAGGACCAAAAGCTCTTGCTGCTCTTCAAGGAGCCAGGCAACCCCATTCACAGCCCCACAAACGCTGGCGCTCTCTCTTGCGAGAGACTCCCAAAGTCCAATACTAGCTGCCTGCGCCGCTCGGTACAGCCAGAGCCCGGCTCAGCAATTGCGAACGTCCAGGGATTCCTCCCACACCAAAGGGGCCAGGACCAAAAGCTCTTGCTGCTCTTCAAGGAGCCAGGCAACCCCATTCACAGCCCCACAAACGCTGGCGCTCTCTCTTGCGACAGCCTCCCAAAGTCCAATACTAGCTGCCTGCGCCCCTCAGTACAGCCGGAGCCCGGCTCAGGAGCTGCAAACATCCGGGGTTTCCTCCCACACCAAAGGGGCCAGGACCAAAAGCTCTTGCTGCTCTTCAAGGAGCCAGGCAACCCCATTCACAGCCCCACAAACGCTGACGCTCTCTCTTGCGACAGCCTCCCAAAGTCCAATACTAGCTGCCTGCGCCGCTCGGTACAGCCGGAGCCCGGCTCAGCAATTGCGAACGTCCAGGGATTCCTCCCACACCAAAGGGGCCAGGACCAAAAGCTCTTGCTGCTCTTCAAGGAGCCAGGCAACCCCATTCACAGCCCCACAAACGCTGGCGCTCTCTCTTTCGAGACCCTCCCAAAGTCCAATACTAGCTGCCTGCACCACTGAGTACAGCCGGAGCCCGGCTCAGCAATTGCGAACGTCCGGGGATTCCTCCCACACCAGAGGTGCCAGGACCAAAAGCTCTTGCTGCTCTTCAAGGAGCCAGGCAACCCCATTCACAGCCCCACAAACGATGGCGCTCTCTCTTTCGAGAGCCTCCCAAAGTCCAATACTAGCTGCCTGCGCCCCTCAGTACAGCCGGAGCCCGGCTCAGGAACTGCGAACATCTGGGGTTTCCTCCCACACCAAAGGGGGCAGGACCAAAAGCTCTTGCTGCTCTTCAAGGAGCCAGGCAACCCCATTCACAGCCCCACAAACGCTGGCGCTCTCTCTTGCGAGAGACTCCCAAAGTCCAATACTAGCTGCCTGCGCCGCTCGGTACAGCCGGAGCCCGGCTCAGCAATTACAAACATTCAGGGATTCCTCCCACACCAAAGGGGCCAGGACCAAAAGCTCTTGCTGCTCTTCAAGGAGCCAGGCAACCCCATTCACAGCCCCACAAACGCTGGCGCTCTCTCTTGCGACAGCCTCCCAAAGTCCAATACTAGCTGCCTGCGCCGCTCGGTACAGCCGGAGCCCGGCTCAGCAATTGCGAACGTCCAGGGATTCCTGCCACACCAAAGGGGCCAGGACCAAAAGCTCTTGCTGCTCTTCAAGGAGCCAGGCAACCCCACTCACAGCCCCACAAACGCTGGCGCTCTCTCTTGCGAGAGACTCCCAAAGTCCAATACTAGCTGCCTGCGCCGCTCGGTACAGCCGGAGCCCGGCTCAGCAATTGCGAACGTCCAGGGATTCCTCCCACACCAAAGGGGCCAGGACCAAAAGCTCTTGCTGCTCTTCAAGGAGCCAGGCAACCCCATTCACAGCCCCACAAACGCTGGCGCTCTCTCTTGCGACAGCCTCCCAAAGTCCAATACTAGCTGCCTGCGCCCCTCAGTACAGCCGGAGCCCGGCTCAGGAGCTGCGAACATCCGGGGTTTCCTCCCACACCAAAGGGGCCAGGACCAAAAGCTCTTGCTGCTCTTCAAGGAGCCAGGCAACCCCATTCACAGCCCCACAAACGCTGACGCTCTCTCTTGCGACAGCCTCCCAAAGTCCAATACTAGCTGCCTGCGCCGCTCGGTACAGCCCGAGCCCGGCTCAGCAATTGCAAACGTCCAGGGATTCCTCCCACACCAAAGGGGCCAGGACCAAAAGCTCTTGCTGCTCTTCAAGGAGCCAGGCAACCCCATTCACAGCCCCACAAACGCTGGCGCTCTCTCTTTCGAGACCCTCCCAAAGTCCAATACTAGCTGCCTGCACCACTGAGTACAGCCGGAGCCTGGCTCAGGAACTGCGAACGTCCGGGGATTCCTCCCACACCAGAGGTGCCAGGACCAAAAGCTCTTGCTGCTCTTCAAGGAGCCAGGCAACCCCATTCACAGCCCCACAAACGATGGCGCTCTCTCTTTCGAGAGCCTCCCAAAGTCCAATACTAGCTGCCTGCGCCGCTCGGTACAGTCGGAGCCCAGCTCAGCAATTGCGAACATCCAGGGATTCCTGCCACACCAAAGGGGCCAGGACCAAAAGCTCTTGCTGCTCTTCAAGGAGCCAGGCAACCCCATTCACAGCCCCACAAACGATGGCGCTCTCTCTTGCAAGAGACTCCCAAAGTCCAATACTAGCTGCCTGCGCCGCTCGGTACAGCCGGAGCCCGGCTCAGCAATTGCGAACGTCCAGGGATTCCTCCCACACCAAAGGGGCCAGGACCAAAAGCTCTTGCTGCTCTTCAAGGAGCCAGGCAACCCCATTCACAGCCCCACAAACGATGGCGCTCTCTCTTGCGAGAGACTCCCAAAGTCCAATACTAGCTGCCTGCGCCCCTCAGTACAGCCGGAGCCCGGCTCAGGAACTGCGAACATCTGGGGTTTCCTGCCACACCAAAGGTGCCAGGACCAAAAGCTCTTGCTGCTCTTCAAGGAGCCAGGCAACCCCATTCACAGCCCCACAAACGCTGGCGCTCTCTCTTGCGACAGCCTCCCAAAGTCCAATACTAGCTGCCTGCGCCCCTCAGTACAGCCGGAGCCCGGCTCAGGAACTGCGAACATCTGGGGTTTCCTGCCACACCAAAGGGGCCAGGACCAAAAGCTCTTGCTGCTCTTCAAGGAGCCAGGCAACCCCATTCACAGCCCCACAAACGCTGGCGCTCTCTCTTGCGACAGCCTCCCAAAGTCCAATACTAGCTGCCTGCGCCGCTCGGTACAGCCGGAGCCCGGCTCAGCAATTACAAACATTCAGGGATTCCTCCCACACCAAAGGGGCCAGGACCAAAAGCTCTTGCTGCTCTTCAAGGAGCCAGGCAACCCCATTCACAGCCCCACAAACGCTGGCGCTCTCTCTTGCGAGAGCCTCCCAAAGTCCAATACTAGCTGCCTGCACCACCGAGTACAGCCGGAGCCCGGCTCAGGAACTGCGAACGTCCGGGGATTCCTCCCACACCAAAGGGGCCAGGACCAAAAGCTCTTGCTGCTCTTCAAGGAGCCAGGCAACCCCATTCACAGCCCCACAAACGCTGGCGCTCTCTCTTGCGAGAGACTCCCAAAGTCCAATACTAGCTGCCTGCGCCGCTCGGTACAGCCAGAGTCCGGCTCAGCAATTGCAAACGTCCAGGGATTCCTCCCACACCAAAGGGGCCAGGACCAAAAGCTCTTGCTGCTCTTCAAGGAGCCAGGCAACCCCATTCACAGCCCCACAAACGCTGGCGCTCTCTCTTGCGAGAGCCTCCCAAAGTCCAATACTAGCTGCCTGCGCCCCTCAGTACAGCCGGAGCCCGGCTCAGGAACTGCGAACATCCGGGGTTTCCTGCCACACCAAAGGTGCCAGGACCAAAAGCTCTTACTGCTCTTCAAGGAGCCAGGCAACCCCATTCACAGCCCCACAAACGCTGACGCTCTCTCTTGCGAGAGCCTCCCAAAGTCCAATACTAGCTGCCTGCGCCGCTCGGTACAGCCGGAGGCCGGCTCAGGAACTGCGAACGTCCAGGGATTCCTGCCACACCAAAGGGGCCAGGACCAAAAGCTCTTGCTGCTCTTCAAGGAGCCAGGCAACCCCATTCACAGCCCCACAAACAATGGCGCTCTCTCTTGCGAGACCCTCCCAAAGTCCAATACTAGCTGCCTGCGCCGCTCGGTACAGCCGGAGCCCGGCTCAGGAACTGCGAACGTCCGGGGATTCCTGCCACACCAGAGGTGCCAGGACCAAAAGCTCTTGCTGCTCTTCAAGGAGCCAGGCAACCCCGTTCACAGCCCCACAAACGATGGCGCTCTCTCTTGCGACAGCCTCCCAAAGTCCAATACTAGCTGCCTGCGCCGCTCGGTACAGCCGGAGCCCGGCTCAGCAATTGCGAACGTCCAGGGATTCCTGCCACACCAAAGGGGCCAGGACCAAAAGCTCTTGCTGCTCTTCAAGGAGCCAGGCAACCCCATTCACAGCCCCACAAACGATGGCGCTCTCTCTTGCGACAGACTCCCAAAGTCCAATACTAGCTGCCTGCGCCCCTCGGTACAGCCGGAGCCCGGCTCAGCAATTGCGAACGTCCAGGGATTCCTCCCACACCAAAGGGGCCAGGACCAAAAGCTCTTGCTGCTCTTCAAGGAGCCAGGCAACCCCATTCACAGCCCCACAAACGCTGGCGCTCTCTCTTGCGAGAGCCTCCCAAAGTCCAATACTAGCTGCCTGCACCACCGAGTACAGCCGGAGCCCGGCTCAGGAACTGCGAACGTCCGGGGATTCCTCCCACACCAAAGGGGCCAGGACCAAAAGCTCTTGCTGCTCTTCAAGGAGCCAGGCAACCCCATTCACAGCCCCACAAACGATGGCGCTCTCTCTTGCGAGAGCCTCCCAAAGTCCAATACTAGCTGCCTGCGCCCCTCAGTACAGCCAGAGCCCGGCTCAGGAACTGCGAACATCCAGGGTTTCCTCCCACACCAAAGGGGGCAGGACCAAAAGCTCTTGCTGCTCTTCAAGGAGCCAGGCAACCCCATTCACAGCCCCACAAACACTGGCGCTCTCTCTTGCGACAGCCTCCCAAAGTCCAATACTAGCTGCCTGCGCCCCTCAGTACAGCCAGAGCCCGGCCCAGGAACTGCGAACATCCAGGGTTTCCTCCCACACCAAAGGGGGCAGGACCAAAAGCTCTTGCTGCTCTTCAAGGAGCCAGGCAACCCCATTCACAGCCCCACAAACGATGGCGCTCTCTCTTGCGAGAGACTCCCAAAGTCCAATACTAGCTGCCTGCGCCGCTCGGTACAGCCGGAGCCCGGCTCAGCAATTGCGAACGTCCAGGGATTCCTCCCACACCAAAGCGGCCAGGACCAAAAGCTCTTGCTGCTCTTCAAGGAGCCAGGCAACCCCACTCACAGCCCCACAAACGCTGGCGCTCTCTCTTGCGAGAGCCTCCCAAAGTCCAATACTAGCTGCCTGCGCCGCTCGGTACAGCCGGAGCCCGGCTCAGCAATTGCGAACGTCCAGGGATTCCTCACACGCCAAAGGTGCCAGGACCAAAAGCTCTTGCTGCTCTTCAAGGAGCCAGGCAACCCCATTCACAGCCCCACAAACGCTGGCGCTCTCTCTTGCGAGAGCCTCCCAAAGTCCAATACTAGCTGCCTGCGCCGCTCGGTACAGCCGGAGCCCGGCTCAGCAATTGCGAACGTCCAGGGATTCCTCCCACACCAAAGGTGTCAGGACCAAAAGCTCTTGCTGCTCTTCAAGGAGCCAGGCAACCCCATTCACAGCCCCACAAACGCTGGCGCTCTCTCTTGCGACAGCCTCCCAAAGTCCAATACTAGCTGCCTGCGCCCCTCAGTACAGCCGGAGCCCGGCTCAGGAACTGCAAACATCCGGGGTTTCCTCCCACACCAAAGGTGCCAGGACCAAAAGCTCTTGCTGCTCTTGAAGGAGCCAGGCAACCCCATTCACAGCCCCACAAACGCTGGCGCTCTCTCTTGCGACAGCCTCCCAAAGTCCAATACTAGCTGCCTGCGCCCCTCAGTACAGCCGGAGCCCGGCTCAGCAATTACTAACATTCAGGGATTCCTCCCACACCAAAGGGGCCAGGACCAAAAGCTCTTGCTGCTCTTCAAGGAGCCAGGCAACCCCATTCACAGCCCCACAAACGATGGCGCTCTCTCTTGCGACAGCCTCCCAAAGTCCAATACTAGCTGCCTGCGCCCCTCAGTACAGCCGGAGCCCGGCTCAGCAATTACAAACATTCAGGGATTCCTCTCACACCAAAGGGGCCAGGACCAAAAGCTCTTGCTGCTCTTCAAGGAGCCAGGCAACCCCATTCACAGCCCCACAAACGATGGCGCTCTCTCTTGCGACAGCCTCCCAAAGTCCAATACTAGCTGCCTGCGCCCCTCAGTACAGCCGGAGCCCGGCTCAGCAATTGCGAACGTCCAGGGATTCCTCCCACACCAAAGGGGCCAGGACCAAAAGCTCTTGCTGCTCTTGAAGGAGCCAGGCAACCCCATTCACAGCCCCACAAACGCTGGCGCTCTCTCTTACGAGAGCCTCCCAAAGTCCAATACTAGCTGCCTGCACCCCTCAGTACAGCCGGAGCCCGGCTCACCAATTGCGAACGTCCAGGGATTCCTCCCTCCCCAAAGGTGCCAGGACCAAAAGCTCTTGCTGCTCTTCAAGGAGCCAGGCAACCCCATTCACAGCCCCACAAACGATGGCGCTCTCTCTTGCGACAGCCTCCCCAAGTCCAATACTAGCTGCCTGCGCCGCTCGGTACAGCCGGAGCCCGGCTCAGCAATTGCAAACGTCCAGGGATTCCTGCCACACCAAAGGGGCCAGGACCAAAAGCTCTTGCTGCTCTTCAAGGAGCCAGGCAACCCCATTCACAGCCCCACAAACGCTGGCGCTCTCTCTTGCGACAGCCTCCCAAAGTCCAATACTAGCTGCCTGCGCCGCTCGGTACAGCCGGAGCCCGGCTCAGGAACTGCGAACATCCAGGGTTTCCTGCCACACCAAAGGGGGCAGGACCAAAAGCTCTTGCTGCTCTTGAAGGAGCCAGGCAACCCCATTCACAGCCCCACAAACGCTGGCGCTCTCTCTTACGAGAGCCTCCCAAAATCCAATACTAGCTGCCTGCACCACCGAGTACAGCCGGAGCCCGGCTCAGGAACTGCGAACGTCCGGCGATTCCTCCCACACCAAAGGGGCCAGGACCAAAAGCTCTTGCTGCTCTTCAAGGAGCCAGGCAACCCCATTCACAGCCCCACAAACGCTGGCGCTCTCTCTTGCGAGAGCCTCCCAAAGTCCAACACTAGCTGCCTGCGCCCCTCGGTACAGCCGGAGCCCGGCTCAGCAATTGCGAACGTCCAGGGATTCCTCCCACACCAAAGGGGCCAGGACCAAAAGCTCTTGCTGCTCTTCAAGGAGCCAGGCAACCCCATTCACAGCCCCACAAACGCTGGCGCTCTCTCTTGCGAGAGCCTCCCAAAGTCCAATACTAGCTGCCTGCGCCGCTCGGTACAGCCGGAGCCCGGCTCAGGAACTGCGAACGTCCAGGGATTCCTGCCACACCAAAGGGGCCAGGACCAAAAGCTCTTGCTGCTCTTCAAGGAGCCAGGCAACCCCATTCACAGCCCCACAAACGATGGCGCTCTCTCTTGCGAGACCCTCCCAAAGTCCAATACTAGCTGCCTGCGCCGCTCGGTACAGCCGGAGCCCGGCTCAGGAACTGCGAACGTCCGGGGATTCCTGCCACACCAGAGGTGCCAGGACCAAAAGCTCTTGCTGCTCTTCAAGGAGCCAGGCAACCCCGTTCACAGCCCCACAAACGATGGCGCTCTCTCTTGCGACAGCCTCCCAAAGTCCAATACTAGCTGCCTGCGCCGCTCGGTACAGCCGGAGCCCGGCTCAGCAATTGCGAACGTCCAGGGATTCCTGCCACACCAAAGGGGGCAGGACCAAAAGCTCTTGCTGCTCTTCAAGGAGCCAGGCAACCCCATTCACAGCCCCACAAACGATGGCGCTCTCTCTTGCGACAGCCTCCCAAAGTCCAATACTAGCTGCCTGCGCCCCTCGGTACAGCCGGAGCCCGGCTCAGCAATTGCGAACGTCCAGGGATTCCTCCCACACCAAAGGGGCCAGGACCAAAAGCTCTTGCTGCTCTTCAAGGAGCCAGGCAACCCCATTCACAGCCCCACAAACGCTGGCGCTCTCTCTTGCGAGAGACTCCCAAAGTCCAATACTAGCTGCCTGCGCCCCTCAGTACAGCCGGAGCCCGGCTCAGGAACTGCGAACATCTGGGGTTTCCTGCCACACCAAAGGTGCCAGGACCAAAAGCTCTTGCTGCTCTTCAAGGAGCCAGGCAACCCCATTCACAGCCCCACAAACGATGGCGCTCTCTCTTGCGAGAGACTCCCAAAGTCCAATACTAGCTGCCTGTGCCCCTCGGTACAGCCGGAGCCCGGCTCAGCAATTACAAACATTCAGGGATTCCTCCCACACCAAAGGGGCCAGGACCAAAAGCTCTTGCTGCTCTTCAAGGAGCCAGGCAACCCCATTCACAGCCCCACAAACGCTGGCGCTCTCTCTTGCGAGAGCCTCCCAAAGTCCAATACTAGCTGCCTGCGCCCCTCAGTACAGCCAGAGCCCGGCTCAGGAACTGCGAACATCCAGGGTTTCCTCCCACACCAAAGGGGGCAGGACCAAAAGCTCTTGCTGCTCTTCAAGGAGCCAGGCAACCCCATTCACAGCCCCACAAACGCTGGCGCTCTCTCTTGCGAGAGACTCCCAAAGTCCAATACTAGCTGCCTGCGCCCCTCAGTACAGCCAGAGCCCGGCTCAGGAACTGCGAACATCCAGGGTTTCCTCCCACACCAAAGGGGGCAGGACCAAAAGCTCTTGCTGCTCTTCAAGGAGCCAGGCAACCCCATTCACAGCTCCACAAACGATGGCGCTCTCTCTTGCGAGAGCCTCCCAAAGTCCAATACTAGCTGCCTGCGCCGCTCGGTACAGCCGGAGCCCGGCTCAGCAATTGCGAACGTCCAGGGATTCCTCCCACACCAAAGGGGCCAGGACCAAAAGCTCTTGCTGCTCTTCAAGGAGCCAGGCAACCCCACTCACAGCCCCACAAACGCTGGCGCTCTCTCTTGCGAGAGCCTCCCAAAGTCCAATACTAGCTGCCTGCGCCGCTCGGTACAGCCGGAGCCCGGCTCAGCAATTGCGAACGTCCAGGGATTCCTCACACGCCAAAGGTGCCAGGACCAAAAGCTCTTGCTGCTCTTCAAGGAGCCAGGCAACCCCATTCACAGCCCCACAAACGCTGGCGCTCTCTCTTGCGAGAGCCTCCCAAAGTCCAATACTAGCTGCCTGCGCCGCTCGGTACAGCCGGAGCCCAGCTCAGCAATTGCGAACGTCCAGGGATTCCTCCCACACCAAAGGTGTCAGGACCAAAAGCTCTTGCTGCTCTTCAAGGAGCCAGGCAACCCCATTCACAGCCCCACAAACGCTGGCGCTCTCTCTTGCGACAGCCTCCCAAAGTCCAATACTAGCTGCCTGCGCCCCTCAGTACAGCCGGAGCCCGGCTCAGGAACTGCAAACATCCGGGGTTTCCTCCCACACCAAAGGTGCCAGGACCAAAAGCTCTTGCTGCTCTTCAAGGAGCCAGGCAACCCCATTCACAGCCCCACAAACGCTGGCGCTCTCTCTTGCGACAGCCTCCCAAAGTCCAATACTAGCTGCCTGCGCCCCTCAGTACAGCCGGAGCCCGGCTCAGCAATTACAAACATTCAGGGATTCCTGCCACACCAAAGGGGCCAGGACCAAAAGCTCTTGCTGCTCTTCAAGGAGCCAGGCAACCCCATTCACAGCCCCACAAACGATGGCGCTCTCTCTTGCGACAGCCTCCCAAAGTCCAATACTAGCTGCCTGCGCCCCTCAGTACAGCCGGAGCCCGGCTCAGGAACTGCGAACATCCAGGGTTTCCTCCCACACCAAAGGGGCCAGGACCAAAAGCTCTTGCTGCTCTTCAAGGAGCCAGGCAACCCCATTCACAGCCCCACAAACGCTGGCGCTCTCTCTTACGAGAGCCTCCCAAAGTCCAATACTAGCTGCCTGCACCCCTCAGTACAGCCGGAGCCCGGCTCAGCAATTGCGAACGTCCAGGGATTCCTCCCTCCCCAAAGGTGCCAGGACCAAAAGCTCTTGCTGCTCTTCAAGGAGCCAGGCAACCCCATTCACAGCCCCACAAACGATGGCGCTCTCTCTTGCGACAGCCTCCCCAAGTCCAATACTAGCTGCCTGCGCCGCTCGGTACAGCCGGAGCCCGGCTCAGCAATTGCAAACGTCCAGGGATTCCTGCCACACCAAAGGGGCCAGGACCAAAAGCTCTTGCTGCTCTTCAAGGAGCCAGGCAACCCCATTCACAGCCCCACAAACGCTGGCGCTCTCTCTTGCGAGAGCCTCCCAAAGTCCAATACTAGCTGCCTGCGCCCCTCAGTACAGCCGGAGCCCGGCTCAGGAACTGCGAACATCCGGGGTTTCCTCCCACACCAAAGGTGCCAGGACCAAAAGCTCTTGCTGCTCTTCAAGGAGCCAGGCAACCCCATTCACAGCCCCACAAACGCTGACGCTCTCTCTTGCGAGAGCCTCCCAAAGTCCAATACTAGCTGCCTGCGCCGCTCGGTACAGCCGGAGCCCGGCTCAGCAATTGCGAACGTCCAGGGATTCCTCACACGCCAAAGGTGCCAGGACCAAAAGCTCTTGCTGCTCTTCAAGGAGCCAGGCAACCCCATTCACAGCCCCACAAACGCTGGCGCTCTCTCTTACGAGAGCCTCCCAAAATCCAATACTAGCTGCCTGCACCACCGAGTACAGCCGGAGCCAGGCGCAGCAATTGCGAACGTCCGGCGATTCCTCCCACACCAAAGGGGCCAGGACCAAAAGCTCTTGCTGCTCTTCAAGGAGCCAGGCAACCCCATTCACAGCCCCACAAACGATGGCGCTCTCTCTTGCGAGAGCCTCCCAAAATCCAATACTAGCTGCCTGCACCACCGAGTACAGCCGGAGCCCGGCTCAGGAACTGCGAACGTCCGGGGATTCCTCCCACACCAAAGGGGCCAGGACCAAAAGCTCTTGCTGCTCTTCAAGGAGCCAGGCAACCCCATTCACAGCCCCACAAACGCTGGCGCTCTCTCTTGCGAGAGCCTCCCAAAGTCCAATACTAGCTGCCTGCGCCGCTCGGTACAGCCGGAGCCCGGCTCAGCAATTGCGAACGTCCAGGGATTCCTCCCACACCAAAGGGGCCAGGACCAAAAGCTCTTGCTGCTCTTCAAGGAGCCAGGCAACCCCATTCACAGCCCCACAAACGATGGCGCTCTCTCTTGCGAGAGCCTCCCAAAGTCCAATACTAGCTGCCTGCGCCGCTGAGTACAGCCGGAGCCCGGCTCAGCAATTACAAACATTCAGGGATTCCTGCCACACCAAAGGGGCCAGGACCAAAAGCTCTTGCTGCTCTTCAAGGAGCCAGGCAACCCCATTCACAGCCCCACAAACGATGGCGCTCTCTCTTGCGACAGCCTCCCAAAGTCCAATACTAGCTGCCTGCGCCCCTCAGTACAGCCGGAGCCCGGCTCAGGAACTGCGAACATCCAGGGTTTCCTCCCACACCAAAGGGGCCAGGACCAAAAGCTCTTGCTGCTCTTCAAGGAGCCAGGCAACCCCATTCACAGCCCCACAAACGCTGGCGCTCTCTCTTACGAGAGCCTCCCAAAGTCCAATACTAGCTGCCTGCACCCCTCAGTACAGCCGGAGCCCGGCTCAGCAATTGCGAACGTCCAGGGATTCCTCCCTCCCCAAAGGTGCCAGGACCAAAAGCTCTTGCTGCTCTTCAAGGAGCCAGGCAACCCCATTCACAGCCCCACAAACGATGGCGCTCTCTCTTGCGACAGCCTCCCCAAGTCCAATACTAGCTGCCTGCGCCGCTCGGTACAGCCGGAGCCCGGCTCAGCAATTGCAAACGTCCAGGGATTCCTGCCACACCAAAGGGGCCAGGACCAAAAGCTCTTGCTGCTCTTCAAGGAGCCAGGCAACCCCATTCACAGCCCCACAAACGCTGGCGCTCTCTCTTGCGAGAGCCTCCCAAAGTCCAATACTAGCTGCCTGCGCCGCTCGGTACAGCCGGAGCCCGGCTCAGCAATTGCGAACGTCCAGGGATTCCTCACACGCCAAAGGTGCCAGGACCAAAAGCTCTTGCTGCTCTTCAAGGAGCCAGGCAACCCCATTCACAGCCCCACAAACGCTGGCGCTCTCTCTTACGAGAGCCTCCCAAAATCCAATACTAGCTGCCTGCACCACCGAGTACAGCCGGAGCCAGGCGCAGCAATTGCGAACGTCCGGCGATTCCTCCCACACCAAAGGGGCCAGGACCAAAAGCTCTTGCTGCTCTTCAAGGAGCCAGGCAACCCCATTCACAGCCCCACAAACGATGGCGCTCTCTCTTGCGAGAGCCTCCCAAAATCCAATACTAGCTGCCTGCACCACCGAGTACAGCCGGAGCCCGGCTCAGGAACTGCGAACGTCCGGGGATTCCTCCCACACCAAAGGGGCCAGGACCAAAAGCTCTTGCTGCTCTTCAAGGAGCCAGGCAACCCCATTCACAGCCCCACAAACGCTGGCGCTCTCTCTTGCGAGAGCCTCCCAAAGTCCAATACTAGCTGCCTGCGCCGCTCGGTACAGCCGGAGCCCGGCTCAGCAATTGCGAACGTCCAGGGATTCCTCCCACACCAAAGGGGCCAGGACCAAAAGCTCTTGCTGCTCTTCAAGGAGCCAGGCAACCCCATTCACAGCCCCACAAACGATGGCGCTCTCTCTTGCGAGAGCCTCCCAAAGTCCAATACTAGCTGCCTGCGCCCCTCAGTACAGCCGGAGCCCGGCTCAGCAATTGCGAACATCCAGGGATTCCTCTCACACCAAAGGGGCCAGGACCAAAAGCTCTTGCTGCTCTTCAAGGAGCCAGGCAACCCCATTCACAGCCCCACAAACGCTGGCGCTCTCTCTTGCGAGAGACTCCCAAAGTCCAATACTAGCTGCCTGCGCCCCTCAGTACAGCCGGAGCCCGGCTCAGCAATTGCAAACGTCCAGGGATTCCTCCCACACCAAAGGGGGCAGGACCAAAAGCTCTTGCTGCTCTTCAAGGAGCCAGGCAACCCCATTCACAGCCCCACAAACGATGGCGCTCTCTCTTGCGAGAGACTCCCAAAGTCCAATACTAGCTGCCTGCGCCCCTCAGTACAGCCGGAGCCCGGCTCAGCAATTGCGAACGTCCAGGGATTCCTGCCACACCAAAGGGGCCAGGACCAAAAGCTCTTGCTGCTCTTGAAGGAGCCAGGCAACCCCATTCACAGCCCCACAAACGCTGGCGCTCTCTCTTGCGAGAGCCTCCCGAAGTCCAATACTAGCTGCCTGCGCCGCTCGGTACAGCCGGAGCCCGGCTCAGCAATTGCGAACGTCCAGGGATTCCTCCCACACCAAAGGTGCCAGGACCAAAAGCTCTTGCTGCTCTTCAAGGAGCCAGGCAACCCCATTCACAGCCCCACAAACGCTGGCGCTCTCTCTTGCGAGAGCCTCCCAAAGTCCAATACTAGCTGCCTGCGCCGCTCGGTACAGCCGGAGCCCGGCTCAGCAATTGCAAACGTCCAGGGATTCCTGCCACACCAAAGGGGCCAGGACCAAAAGCTCTTGCTGCTCTTCAAGGAGCCAGGCAACCCCATTCACAGCCCCACAAACGCTGGCGCTCTCTCTTGCGACAGCCTCCCAAAGTCCAATACTAGCTGCCTGCGCCCCTCAGTACAGCCGGAGCCCGGCTCAGCAATTGCAAACGTCCAGGGATTCCTCCCACACCAAAGGTGCCAGGACCAAAAGCTCTTGCTGCTCTTCAAGGAGCCAGGCAACCCCATTCACAGCCCCACAAACGATGGCGCTCTCTCTTGCGACAGCCTCCCAAAGTCCAATACTAGCTGCCTGCAATCCTCGGTACAGCCAGAGCCCGGCTCAGCAATTTTGAACGTCCAGGGATTCCTCCCACACCAAAGGGGCCAGGACCAAAAGCTCTTGCTGCTCTTCAAGGAGCCAGGCAACCCCATTCACAGCCCCACAAACACTGGCGCTCTCTCTTGCGAGAGCCTCCCAAAGTCCAATACTAGCTGCCTGCGCCGCTGAGTACAGCCGGAGCCCGGCTCAGCAATTACAAACATTCAGGGATTCCTCTCACACCAAAGGTGCCAGGACCAAAAGCTCTTGCTGCTCTTCAAGGAGCCAGGCAACCCCATTCACAGCCCCACAAACGCTGGCGCTCTCTCTTGCGAGAGACTCCCAAAGTCCAACACTAGCTGCCTGCGCCCCTCAGTACAGTCCGAGCCCGGCTCAGCAATTGCGAACGTCCAGGGATTCCTCACACGCCAAAGGTGCCAGGACCAAAAGCTCTTGCTGCTCTTGAAGGAGCCAGGCAACCCCATTCACAGCCCCACAAACGCTGGCGCTCTCTCTTGCGACAGCCTCCCAAAGTCCAATACTAGCTGCCTGCACCACCGAGTACAGCCGGAGCCCGGCTCAGGAACTGCGAACGTCCAGGGATTCCTCCCACACCAAAAGGGACAGGACCAAAAGCTCTTGCTGCTCTTCAAGGAGCCAGGCAACCCCATTCACAGCCCCACAAACGCTGGCGCTCTCTCTTGCGACAGCCTCCCAAAGTCCAATACTAGCTGCCTGCGCCGCTCGGTACAGCCGGAGCCCGGCTCAGCAATTGCAAACGTCCAGGGATTCCTGCCACACCAAAGGTGCCAGGACCAAAAGCTCTTGCTGCTCTTCAAGGAGCCAGGCAACCCCATTCACAGCCCCACAAACGCTGGCGCTCTCTCTTGCGACAGCCTCCCAAAGTCCAATACTAGCTGCCTGCGCCGCTCGTACAGCCGGAGTCCGGCTCAGCAATTGCAAACGTCCAGGGATTCCTGCCACACCAAAGGGGCCAGGACCAAAAGCTCTTGCTGCTCTTCAAGGAGCCAGGCAACCCCATTCACAGCCCCACAAACGCTGGCGCTCTCTCTTGCGAGAGCCTCCCAAAGTCCAATACTAGCTGCCTGCACCACCGAGTACAGCCGGAGCCCAGCTCAGCAATTGCAAACGTCCAGGGATTCCTCCCACACCAAAGGGGCCAGGACCAAAAGCTCTTGCTGCTCTTCAAGGAGCCAGGCAACCCCATTCACAGCCCCACAAACGCTGGCGCTCTCTCTTGCGAGAGACTCCCAAAGTCCAATACTAGCTGCCTGCGCCGCTCGGTACAGCCGGAGCCCGGCTCAGGAACTGCGAACATCCGGGGTTTCCTGCCACACCAAAGGTGCCAGGACCAAAAGCTCTTGCTGCTCTTCAAGGAGCCAGGCAACCCCATTCACAGCCCCACAAACGCTGGCGCTCTCTCTTGCGACAGCCTCCCAAAGTCCAATACTAGCTGCCTCCACCACCGAGTACAGCCGGAGCCCAGCTCAGGAACTGCAAACGTCCAGGGATTCCTCCCACACCAAAGGGGCCAGGACCAAAAGCTCTTGCTGCTCTTCAAGGAGCCAGGCAACCCCATTCACAGCCCCACAAACGCTGGCGCTCTCTCTTGCGACAGCCTCCCAAAGTCCAATACTAGCTGCCTGCGCCGCTCGGTACAGCCAGAGCCCGGCTCAGCAATTGTGAACGTCCAGGGATTCCTCCCACACCAAAGGGGGCAGGACCAAAAGCTCTTGCTGCTCTTCAAGGAGCCAGGCAACCCCATTCACAGCCCCACAAACGCTGGCGCTCTCTCTTGCGACAGCCTCCCAAAGTCCAATACTAGCTGCCTGCGCCCCTCAGTACAGCCGGAGCCCGGCTCAGGAACTGCGAACATCCGGGGTTTCCTCCCACACCAAAGGTGCCAGGACCAAAAGCTCTTGCTGCTCTTCAAGGAGCCAGGCAACCCCATTCACAGCCCCACAAACGCTGACGCTCTCTCTTGCGAGAGCCTCCCAAAGTCCAATACTAGCTGCCTGCGCCGCTCGGTACAGCCGGAGCCCGGCTCAGCAATTGCGAACGTCCAGGGATTCCTGCCACACCAAAGGGGCCAGGACCAAAAGCTCTTGCTGCTCTTCAAGGAGCCAGGCAACCCCATTCACAGCCCCACAAACGCTGGCGCTCTCTCTTGCGAGAGACTCCCAAAGTCCAATACTAGCTGCCTGCGCCCCTCAGTACAGCCGGAGCCCGGCTCAGGAACTGCGAACATCCGGGGTTTCCTGCCACACCAAAGGTGCCAGGACCAAAAGCTCTTGCTGCTCTTCAAGGAGCCAGGCAACCCCATTCACAGCCCCACAAACGCTGGCGCTCTCTCTTGCGACAGCCTCCCAAAGTCCAATACTAGCTGCCTCCACCACCGAGTACAGCCGGAGCCCAGCTCAGGAACTGCAAACGTCCAGGGATTCCTCCCACACCAAAGGTGCCAGGACCAAAAGCTCTTGCTGCTCTTCAAGGAGCCAGGCAACCCCATTCACAGCCCCACAAACGCTGGCGCTCTCTCTTGCGACAGCCTCCCAAAGTCCAATACTAGCTGCCTCCACCACCGAGTACAGCCGGAGCCCAGCTCAGGAACTGCAAACGTCCAGGGATTCCTCCCACACCAAAGGGGCCAGGACCAAAAGCTCTTGCTGCTCTTCAAGGAGCCACGCAACCCCATTCACAGCCCCACAAACGCTGGCGCTCTCTCTTGCGACAGCCTCCCAAAGTCCAATACTAGCTGCCTGCGCCGCTCGGTACAGCCAGAGTCCGGCTCAGCAATTGCGAACGTCCAGGGATTCCTCCCACACCAAAGGGGCCAGGACCAAAAGCTCTTGCTGCTCTTCAAGGAGCCAGGCAACCCCATTCACAGCCCCACAAACGATGGCGCTCTCTCTTGCGACAGCCTCCCAAAGTCCAATACTAGCTGCCTGCGCCCCTCACTACAGCCGGAACCCGGCTCAGGAACTGCGAATGTCCAGGGATTCCTCCCACACCAAAGGGGCCAGGACCAAAAGCTCTTGCTGCTCTTCAAGGAGCCAGGCAACCCCATTCACAGCCCCACAAACGATGGCGCTCTCTCTTGCGACAGCCTCCCAAAGTCCAATACTAGCTGCCTGCGCCCCTCACTACAGCCGGAACCCGGCTCAGGAACTGCGAACGTCCAGGGATTCCTCCCACACCAAAGGGGCCAGGACCAAAAGCTCTTGCTGCTCTTCAAGGAGCCAGGCAAACCCATTCACAGCCCCACAAACGCTGACGCTCTCTCTTTCGATACCCTCCCAAAGTCCAATACTAGCTGCCTGCGCCCCTCAGTACAGCCGGAGCCCGGCTCAGCAATTACAAACATTCAGGGATTCCTGCCACACCAAAGGGGCCAGGACCAAAAGCTCTTGCTGCTCTTCAAGGAGCCAGGCAACCCCATTCACAGCCCCACAAACGCTGGCGCTCTCTCTTACGAGAGCCTCCCAAAGTCCAATACTAGCTGCCTGCGCCCCTCGGTACAGCCGGAGCCCGGCTCAGCAATTGCAAACGTCCAGGGATTCCTCCCACACCAAAGGGGCCAGGACCAAAAGCTCTTGCTGCTCTTCAAGGAGCCAGGCAACCCCATTCACAGCCCCACAAACGCTGGCGCTCTCTCTTGCGAGAGACTCCCAAAGTCCAATACTAGCTGCCTGCACCACCGAGTACAGCCGGAGCCCAGCTCAGCAATTGCAAACGTCCAGGGATTCCTGCCACACCAAAGGGGCCAGGACCAAAAGCTCTTGCTGCTCTTCAAGGAGCCAGGCAACCCCATTCACAGCCCCACAAACGCTGGCGCTCTCTCTTCCGAGAGCCTCCCAAAGTCCAATACTAGCTGCCTGCACCACCGAGTACAGCCGGAGTCCGGCTCAGCAATTGCGAACGTCCAGGGATTCCTCCCACACCAAAGGGGCCAGGACCAAAAGCTCTTGCTGCTCTTCAAGGAGCCAGGCAACCCCATTCACAGCCCCACAAACGCTGGCGCTCTCTCTTGCGACAGCCTCCCAAAGTCCAATACTAGCTGCCTGCGCCCCTCGGTACAGCCGGAGCACGGCTCAGCAATTGCGAACATCCAGGGATTCCTCCCACACCAAAGGGGCCAGGACCAAAAGCTCTTGCTGCTCTTCAAGGAGCCAGGCAACCCCATTCACAGCCCCACAAACGCTGGCGCTCTCTCTTGCGACAGCCTCCCAAAGTCCAATACTAGCTGCCTGCGCCCCTCAGTACAGCCGGAGCCCGGCTCAGCAATTGCGAACGTCCAGGGATTCCTCCCACACCAAAGGGGCCAGGACCAAAAGCTCTTGCTGCTCTTCAAGGAGCCAGGCAACCCCATTCACAGCCCCACAAACGCTGGCGCTCTCTCTTGCGACAGCCTCCCAAAGTCCAATACTAGCTGCCTGCACCACCGAGTACAGCCGGAGCCCAGCTCAGCAATTGCGAACGTCCAGGGATTCCTCCCACACCAAAGGGGGCAGGACCAAAAGCTCTTGCTGCTCTTCAAGGAGCCAGGCAACCCCATTCACAGCCCCACAAACGCTGACACTCTCTCTTGCGAGAGACTCCCAAAGTCCAATACTAGCTGCCTGCGCCGCTCGGTACAGCCGGAGCCCGGCTCAGCAATTGCGAACGTCCAGGGATTCCTGCCACACCAAAGGGGCCAGGACCAAAAGCTCTTGCTGCTCTTCAAGGAGCCAGGCAACCCCATTCACAGCCCCACAAACTCTGGCGCTCTCTCTTGCGAGAGCCTCCCAAAGTCCAATACTAGCTGCCTGCGCCGCTCGGTACAGCCGGAGCCCAGCTCAGCAATTGCAAACGTCCAGGGATTCCTCCCACACCAAAGGGGCCAGGACCAAAAGCTCTTGCTGCTCTTCAAGGAGCCAGGCAACCCCATTCACAGCCCCACAAACGCTGGCGCTCTCTCTTGCGACAGCCTCCCAAAGTCCAATACTAGCTGCCTGCACCACCGAGTACAGCCGGAGCCCAGCTCAGCAATTGCGAACGTCCAGGGATTCCTCCCACACCAAAGGGGGCAGGACCAAAAGCTCTTGCTGCTCTTCAAGGAGCCAGGCAACCCCATTCACAGCCCCACAAACACTGGCGCTCTCTCTTGCGAGAGACTCCCAAAGTCCAATACTAGCTGCCTGCGCCCCTCAGTACAGCCGGAGCCCGGCTCAGCAATTGCGAACGTCCAGGGATTCCTGCCACACCAAAGGTGCCAGGACCAAAAGCTCTTGCTGCTCTTCAAGGAGCCAGGCAACCCCATTCACAGCCCCACAAACGCTGGCGCTCTCTCTTGCGACAGCCTCCCAAAGTCCAATACTAGCTGCCTGCGCCGCTCGGTACAGCCGGAGCCCAGCTCAGCAATTGCAAACGTCCAGGGATTCCTCCCACACCAAAGGGGGCAGGACCAAAAGCTCTTGCTGCTCTTCAAGGAGCCAGGCAACCCCATTCACAGCCCCACAAACGCTGGCGCTCTCTCTTCCGAGAGCCTCCCAAAGTCCAATACTAGCTGCCTGCACCACCGAGTACAGCCGGAGCCCGGCTCAGCAATTGCAAACGTCCAGGGATTCCTGCCACACCAAAGGGGCCAGGACCAAAAGCTCTTGCTGCTCTTCAAGGAGCCAGGCAACCCCATTCACAGCCCCACAAACGCTGGCGCTCTCTCTTGCGACAGCCTCCCAAAGTCCAATACTAGCTGCCTGCGCCCCTCGGTACAGCCGGAGCACGGCTCAGCAATTGCGAACATCCAGGGATTCCTCCCACACCAAAGGGGCCAGGACCAAAAGCTCTTGCTGCTCTTCAAGGAGCCAGGCAACCCCATTCACAGCCCCACAAACGCTGGCGCTCTCTCTTGCGACAGCCTCCCAAAGTCCAATACTAGCTGCCTGCGCCGCTCGTACAGCCGGAGTCCGGCTCAGCAATTGCAAACGTCCAGGGATTCCTCCCACACCAAAGGGGCCAGGACCAAAAGCTCTTGCTGCTCTTCAAGGAGCCAGGCAACCCCATTCACAGCCCCACAAACGCTGGCGCTCTCTCTTGCGACAGCCTCCCAAAGTCCAATACTAGCTGCCTGCACCACCGAGTACAGCCGGAGCCCAGCTCAGCAATTGCGAACGTCCAGGGATTCCTCCCTCCCCAAAGGTGCCAGGACCAAAAGCTCTTGCTGCTCTTCAAGGAGCCAGGCAACCCCATTCACAGCCCCACAAACGCTGACACTCTCTCTTGCGAGAGACTCCCAAAGTCCAATACTAGCTGCCTGCGCCCCTCGGTACAGCCGGAGCCCGGCTCAGCAATTGCGAACGTCCAGGGATTCCTGCCACACCAAAGGGGCCAGGACCAAAAGCTCTTGCTGCTCTTCAAGGAGCCAGGCAACCCCATTCACAGCCCCACAAACGCTGACGCTCTCTCTTGCGAGAGTCTCCCAAAGTCCAATACTAGCTGCCTGCGCCGCTCGGTACAGCCGGAGCCCAGCTCAGCAATTGCAAACGTCCAGGGATTCCTCCCACACCAAAGGGGCCAGGACCAAAAGCTCTTGCTGCTCTTCAAGGAGCCAGGCAACCCCATTCACAGCCCCACAAACGCTGGCGCTCTCTCTTCCGAGAGCCTCCCAAAGTCCAATACTAGCTGCCTGCACCACCGAGTACAGCCGGAGCCCGGCTCAGCAATTGCAAACGTCCAGGGATTCCTGCCACACCAAAGGGGCCAGGACCAAAAGCTCTTGCTGCTCTTCAAGGAGCCAGGCAACCCCATTCACAGCCCCACAAACGCTGGCGCTCTCTCTTGCGACAGCCTCCCAAAGTCCAATACTAGCTGCCTGCGCCCCTCGGTACAGCCGGAGCACGGCTCAGCAATTGCGAACATCCAGGGATTCCTCCCACACCAAAGGGGCCAGGACCAAAAGCTCTTGCTGCTCTTCAAGGAGCCAGGCAACCCCATTCACAGCCCCACAAACGCTGGCGCTCTCTCTTGCGACAGCCTCCCAAAGTCCAATACTAGCTGCCTGCGCCGCTCGTACAGCCGGAGTCCGGCTCAGCAATTGCAAACGTCCAGGGATTCCTCCCACACCAAAGGGGCCAGGACCAAAAGCTCTTGCTGCTCTTCAAGGAGCCAGGCAACCCCATTCACAGCCCCACAAACGCTGGCGCTCTCTCTTGCGACAGCCTCCCAAAGTCCAATACTAGCTGCCTGCACCACCGAGTACAGCCGGAGCCCGGCTCAGGAACTGCGAACGTCCAGGGATTCCTCCCACACCAAAGGGGGCAGGACCAAAAGCTCTTGCTGCTCTTCAAGGAGCCAGGCAACCCCATTCACAGCCCCACAAACGCTGACACTCTCTCTTGCGAGAGACTCCCAAAGTCCAATACTAGCTGCCTGCGCCGCTCGGTACAGCCGGAGCCCGGCTCAGCAATTGCGAACATCCAGGGATTCCTGCCACACCAAAGGGGCCAGGACCAAAAGCTCTTGCTGCTCTTCAAGGAGCCAGGCAACCCCATTCACAGCCCCACAAACGCTGGCGCTCTCTCTTGCGAGAGCCTCCCAAAGTCCAATACTAGCTGCCTGCGCCGCTCGGTACAGCCGGAGCCCAGCTCAGCAATTGCAAACGTCCAGGGATTCCTCCCACACCAAAGGGGCCAGGACCAAAAGCTCTTGCTGCTCTTCAAGGAGCCAGGCAACCCCATTCACAGCCCCACAAACGCTGGCGCTCTCTCTTGCGACAGCCTCCCAAAGTCCAATACTAGCTGCCTGCACCACCGAGTACAGCCGGAGCCCAGCTCAGCAATTGCGAACGTCCAGGGATTCCTCCCACACCAAAGGGGGCAGGACCAAAAGCTCTTGCTGCTCTTCAAGGAGCCAGGCAACCCCATTCACAGCCCCACAAACACTGGCGCTCTCTCTTGCGAGAGACTCCCAAAGTCCAATACTAGCTGCCTGCGCCCCTCAGTACAGCCGGAGCCCGGCTCAGCAATTGCGAACGTCCAGGGATTCCTGCCACACCAAAGGTGCCAGGACCAAAAGCTCTTGCTGCTCTTCAAGGAGCCAGGCAACCCCATTCACAGCCCCACAAACGCTGGCGCTCTCTCTTGCGACAGCCTCCCAAAGTCCAATACTAGCTGCCTGCGCCGCTCGGTACAGCCGGAGCCCAGCTCAGCAATTGCAAACGTCCAGGGATTCCTCCCACACCAAAGGGGGCAGGACCAAAAGCTCTTGCTGCTCTTCAAGGAGCCAGGCAACCCCATTCACAGCCCCACAAACGCTGGCGCTCTCTCTTCCGAGAGCCTCCCAAAGTCCAATACTAGCTGCCTGCACCACCGAGTACAGCCGGAGCCCGGCTCAGCAATTGCAAACGTCCAGGGATTCCTGCCACACCAAAGGGGCCAGGACCAAAAGCTCTTGCTGCTCTTCAAGGAGCCAGGCAACCCCATTCACAGCCCCACAAACGCTGGCGCTCTCTCTTGCGACAGCCTCCCAAAGTCCAATACTAGCTGCCTGCGCCCCTCGGTACAGCCGGAGCACGGCTCAGCAATTGCGAACATCCAGGGATTCCTCCCACACCAAAGGGGCCAGGACCAAAAGCTCTTGCTGCTCTTCAAGGAGCCAGGCAACCCCATTCACAGCCCCACAAACGCTGGCGCTCTCTCTTGCGACAGCCTCCCAAAGTCCAATACTAGCTGCCTGCGCCGCTCGTACAGCCGGAGTCCGGCTCAGCAATTGCAAACGTCCAGGGATTCCTCCCACACCAAAGGGGCCAGGACCAAAAGCTCTTGCTGCTCTTCAAGGAGCCAGGCAACCCCATTCACAGCCCCACAAACGCTGGCGCTCTCTCTTGCGACAGCCTCCCAAAGTCCAATACTAGCTGCCTGCACCACCGAGTACAGCCGGAGCCCAGCTCAGCAATTGCGAACGTCCAGGGATTCCTCCCTCCCCAAAGGTGCCAGGACCAAAAGCTCTTGCTGCTCTTCAAGGAGCCAGGCAACCCCATTCACAGCCCCACAAACGCTGACACTCTCTCTTGCGAGAGACTCCCAAAGTCCAATACTAGCTGCCTGCGCCCCTCGGTACAGCCGGAGCCCGGCTCAGCAATTGCGAACGTCCAGGGATTCCTGCCACACCAAAGGGGCCAGGACCAAAAGCTCTTGCTGCTCTTCAAGGAGCCAGGCAACCCCATTCACAGCCCCACAAACGCTGACGCTCTCTCTTGCGAGAGCCTCCCAAAGTCCAATACTAGCTGCCTGCGCCGCTCGGTACAGCCGGAGCCCAGCTCAGCAATTGCAAACGTCCAGGGATTCCTCCCACACCAAAGGGGCCAGGACCAAAAGCTCTTGCTGCTCTTCAAGGAGCCAGGCAACCCCATTCACAGCCCCACAAACGCTGGCGCTCTCTCTTCCGAGAGCCTCCCAAAGTCCAATACTAGCTGCCTGCACCACCGAGTACAGCCGGAGCCCGGCTCAGCAATTGCAAACGTCCAGGGATTCCTGCCACACCAAAGGGGCCAGGACCAAAAGCTCTTGCTGCTCTTCAAGGAGCCAGGCAACCCCATTCACAGCCCCACAAACGCTGGCGCTCTCTCTTGCGACAGCCTCCCAAAGTCCAATACTAGCTGCCTGCGCCCCTCGGTACAGCCGGAGCACGGCTCAGCAATTGCGAACATCCAGGGATTCCTCCCACACCAAAGGGGCCAGGACCAAAAGCTCTTGCTGCTCTTCAAGGAGCCAGGCAACCCCATTCACAGCCCCACAAACGCTGGCGCTCTCTCTTGCGACAGCCTCCCAAAGTCCAATACTAGCTGCCTGCGCCGCTCGTACAGCCGGAGTCCGGCTCAGCAATTGCAAACGTCCAGGGATTCCTCCCACACCAAAGGGGCCAGGACCAAAAGCTCTTGCTGCTCTTCAAGGAGCCAGGCAACCCCATTCACAGCCCCACAAACGCTGGCGCTCTCTCTTGCGACAGCCTCCCAAAGTCCAATACTAGCTGCCTGCACCACCGAGTACAGCCGGAGCCCGGCTCAGGAACTGCGAACGTCCAGGGATTCCTCCCACACCAAAGGGGGCAGGACCAAAAGCTCTTGCTGCTCTTCAAGGAGCCAGGCAACCCCATTCACAGCCCCACAAACGCTGACACTCTCTCTTGCGAGAGACTCCCAAAGTCCAATACTAGCTGCCTGCGCCGCTCGGTACAGCCGGAGCCCGGCTCAGCAATTGCGAACGTCCAGGGATTCCTGCCACACCAAAGGGGCCAGGACCAAAAGCTCTTGCTGCTCTTCAAGGAGCCAGGCAACCCCATTCACAGCCCCACAAACGCTGACGCTCTCTCTTGCGAGAGCCTCCCAAAGTCCAATACTAGCTGCCTGCGCCGCTCGGTACAGCCGGAGCCCAGCTCAGCAATTGCAAACGTCCAGGGATTCCTCCCACACCAAAGGGGCCAGGACCAAAAGCTCTTGCTGCTCTTCAAGGAGCCAGGCAACCCCATTCACAGCCCCACAAACGCTGGCGCTCTCTCTTGCGAGAGCCTCCCAAAGTCCAATACTAGCTGCCTGCGCCCCTCAGTACAGCCGGAGCCCGGCTCAGCAATTGCGAACATCCAGGGATTCCTGCCACACCAAAGGGGCCAGGACCAAAAGCTCTTGCTGCTCTTCAAGGAGCCAGGCAACCCCATTCACAGCCCCACAAACGATGGCGCTCTCTCTTGCGACAGCCTCCCAAAGTCCAATACTAGCTGCCTGCGCCGCTCGGTACAGCCGGAGCCAGGCTCAGCAATTGCGAACGTCCAGGGATTCCTCCCACACCAAAGGGGCCAGGACCAAAAGCTCTTGCTGCTCTTCAAGGAGCCAGGCAACCCCATTCACAGCCCCACAAACGCTGGCGCTCTCTCTTGCGAGAGCCTCCCAAAGTCCAATACTAGCTGCCTGCGCCCCTCAGTACAGCTGGATCCCGGCTCAGGAACTGCGAACGTCCGGGATTTCCTGCCACACCAAAGGGGCCAGGACCAAAAGCTCTTGCTGCTCTTCAAGGAGCCAGGCAACCCCATTCACAGCCCCACAAACGCTGGTGCTCTCTCTTTCGATACCCTCCCAAAGTCCAATACTAGCTGCCTGCGCCCCTCAGTACAGCCGGAGCCCGGCTCAGCAATTACAAACATTCAGGGATTCCTCTCACACCAAAGGTGCCAGGACCAAAAGCTCTTGCTGCTCTTCAAGGAGCCAGGCAACCCCATTCACAGCCCCACAAACGCTGGCGCTCTCTCTTGCGACAGCCTCCCAAAGTCCAACACTAGCTGCCTGCGCCCCTCAGTACAGCCCGAGCCCGGCTCAGCAATTGCGAACGTCCAGGGATTCCTCACACGCCAAAGGGGCCAGGACCAAAAGCTCTTGCTGCTCTTCAAGGAGCCAGGCAACCCCATTCACAGCCCCACAAACGCTGGCGCTCTCTCTTGCGACAGCCTCTCAAAGTCCAATACTAGCTGCCTGCACCACCGAGTACAGCCGGAGCCCGGCTCAGGAACTGCGAACGTCCAGGGATTCCTCCCACACCAAAAGGGACAGGACCAAAAGCTCTTGCTGCTCTTCAAGGAGCCAGGCAACCCCATTCACAGCCCCACAAACGATGGCGCTCTCTCTTGTGAGAGCCTCCCAAAGTCCAATACTAGCTGCCTGCGCCGCTCGGTACAGCCGGAGCCCGGCTCAGCAATTGCAAACGTCCAGGGATTCCTGCCACACCAAAGGTGCCAGGACCAAAAGCTCTTGCTGCTCTTCAAGGAGCCAGGCAACCCCATTCACAGCCCCACAAACGCTGGCGCTCTCTCTTGCGACAGCCTCCCAAAGTCCAATACTAGCTGCCTGCGCCGCTCGTACAGCCGGAGTCCGGCTCAGCAATTGCAAACGTCCAGGGATTCCTCCCACACCAAAGGGGCCAGGACCAAAAGCTCTTGCTGCTCTTCAAGGAGCCAGGCAACCCCATTCACAGCCCCACAAACGCTGGCGCTCTATCTTGCGAGAGCCTCCCAAAGTCCAATACTAGCTGCCTGCACCACCGAGTACAGCCGGAGCCCAGCTCAGCAATTGCAAACGTCCAGGGATTCCTCCCACACCAAAGGGGCCAGGACCAAAAGCTCTTGCTGCTCTTCAAGGAGCCAGGCAACCCCATTCACAGCCCCACAAACGCTGGCGCTCTCTCTTGCGAGAGCCTCCCAAAGTCCAATACTAGCTGCCTGCACCACCGAGTACAGCCGGAGCCCAGCTCAGCAATTGCAAACGTCCAGGGATTCCTGCCACACCAAAGGGGCCAGGACCAAAAGCTCTTGCTGCTCTTCAAGGAGCCAGGCAACCCCATTCACAGCCCCACAAACGCTGGTGCTCTCTCTTTCGAGAGCCTCCCAAAGTCCAATACTAGCTGCCTGCGCCCCTCAGTACAGCCGGAGCCCGGCTCAGGAACTGCGAACGTCCAGGGATTCCTCCCTCCCCAAAGGTGCCAGGGGCAAAAGCTCTTGCTGCTCTTCAAGGAGCCAGGCAACCCCATTCACAGCCCCACAAACGCTGGCGCTCTCTCTTGCGAGAGACTCCCAAAGTCCAATACTAGCTGCCTCCACCACCGAGTACAGCCGGAGCCCAGCTCAGGAACTGCAAACGTCCAGGGATTCCTCCCACACCAAAGGGGCCAGGACCAAAAGCTCTTGCTGCTCTTCAAGGAGCCAGGCAACCCCATTCACAGCCCCACAAACGCTGGCGCTCTCTCTTGCGACAGCCTCCCAAAGTCCAATACTAGCTGCCTGCGCCGCTCGGTACAGCCGGAGCCCGGCTCAGCAATTGCGAACGTCCAGGGATTCCTCCCACACCAAAGGGGCCAGGACCAAAAGCTCTTGCTGCTCTTCAAGGAGCCAGGCAACCCCATTCACAGCCCCACAAACGATGGCGCTCTCTCTTGCGACAGCCTCCCAAAGTCCAATACTAGCTGCCTGCGCCGCTCGGTACAGCCGGAGCCCGGCTCAGCAATTGCGAACGTCCAGGGATTCCTCCCACACCAAAGGGGCCAGGACCAAAAGCTCTTGCTGCTCTTCAAGGAGCCAGGCAACCCCATTCACAGCCCCACAAACGCTGGCGCTCTCTCTTGCGAGAGACTCCCAAAGTCCAATACTAGCTGCCTGCACCGCTCGGTACAGCCAGAGCCCGGCTCAGCAATTGTGAACGTCCAGGGATTCCTGCCACACCAAAGGGGCCAGGACCAAAAGCTCTTGCTGCTCTTCAAGGAGCCAGGCAACCCCATTCACAGCCCCACAAACGATGGCGCTCTCTCTTGCGAGAGACTCCCAAAGTCCAATACTAGCTGCCTGCGCTGCTGAGTACAGCCGGAGCCCAGCTCAGCAATTGCAAACGTCCAGGGATTCCTCCCACACCAAAGGGGCCAGGACCAAAAGCTCTTGCTGCTCTTGAAGGAGCCAGGCAACCCCATTCACAGCCCCACAAATGATGGCGCTCTCTCTTGCGAGAGCCTCCCAAAGTCCAATACTAGCTGCCTGCGCCCCTCACTACAGCCGGAACCCGGCTCAGGAACTGCAAACGTCCAGGGATTCCTGCCACACCAAAGGGGCCAGGACCAAAAGCTCTTGCTGCTCTTCAAGGAGCCAGGCAAACCCATTCACAGCCCCACAAACGCTGACGCTCTCTCTTTCGATACCCTCCCCAAGTCCAATACTAGCTGCCTGCGCCCCTCAGTACAGCCGGAGCCCGGCTCAGCAATTACAAACATTCAGGGATTCCTGCCACACCAAAGGGGCCAGGACCAAAAGCTCTTGCTGCTCTTCAAGGAGCCAGGCAACCCCATTCACAGCCCCACAAACGCTGGCGCTCTCTCTTACGAGAGCCTCCCAAAGTCCAATACTAGCTGCCTGCGCCCCTCGGTACAGCCGGAGCCCGGCTCAGCAATTGCAAACGTCCAGGGATTCCTCCCACACCAAAGGGGCCAGGACCAAAAGCTCTTGCTGCTCTTCAAGGAGCCAGGCAACCCCATTCACAGCCCCACAAACGCTGGCGCTCTCTCTTGCGAGAGACTCCCAAAGTCCAATACTAGCTGCCTGCGCCGCTCGTACAGCCGGAGTCCGGCTCAGCAATTGCAAACGTCCAGGGATTCCTCCCACACCAAAGGGGCCAGGACCAAAAGCTCTTGCTGCTCTTCAAGGAGCCAGGCAACCCCCTTCACAGCCCCACAAACGCTGGCGCTCTCTCTTGCGACAGCCTCCCAAAGTCCAATACTAGCTGCCTGCACCACCGAGTACAGCCGGAGCCCAGCTCAGCAATTGCGAACGTCCAGGGATTCCTCCCACACCAAAGGGGGCAGGACCAAAAGCTCTTGCTGCTCTTCAAGGAGCCAGGCAACCCCATTCACAGCCCCACAAACGCTGACACTCTCTCTTGCGAGAGACTCCCAAAGTCCAATACTAGCTGCCTGCGCCGCTCGGTACAGCCGGAGCCCGGCTCAGCAATTGCGAACGTCCAGGGATTCCTGCCACACCAAAGGGGCCAGGACCAAAAGCTCTTGCTGCTCTTCAAGGAGCCAGGCAACCCCATTCACAGCCCCACAAACGATGGCGCTCTCTCTTGCGACAGACTCCCAAAGTCCAATACTAGCTGCCTGCGCCGCTCGGTACAGCCGGAGCCCAGCTCAGCAATTGCAAACGTCCAGGGATTCCTGCCACACCAAAGGGGCCAGGACCAAAAGCTCTTGCTGCTCTTCAAGGAGCCAGGCAACCCCATTCACAGCCCCACAAACGCTGGCGCTCTCTCTTGCGAGAGCCTCCCAAAGTCCAATACTAGCTGCCTGCGCCGCTCGGTACAGCCGGAGCCCGGCTCAGCAATTGCGAACGTCCAGGGATTCCTCCCACACCAAAGGGGCCAGGACCAAAAGCTCTTGCTGCTCTTCAAGGAGCCAGGCAACCCCATTCACAGCCCCACAAACGATGGCGCTCTCTCTTGCGAGAGCCTCCCAAAGTCCAATACTAGCTGCCTGCGCCCCTCAGTACAGCTGGATCCCGGCTCAGGAACTGCGAACGTCCGGGATTTCCTGCCACACCAAAGGGGCCAGGACCAAAAGCTCTTGCTGCTCTTCAAGGAGCCAGGCAACCCCATTCACAGCCCCACAAACGCTGGTGCTCTCTCTTTCGATACCCTCCCAAAGTCCAATACTAGCTGCCTGCGCCCCTCAGTACAGCCGGAGCCCGGCTCAGCAATTACAAACATTCAGGGATTCCTCCCACACCAAAGGGGCCAGGACCAAAAGCTCTTGCTGCTCTTCAAGGAGCCAGGCAACCCCATTCACAGCCCCACAAACGATGGCGCTCTCTCTTGCGACAGCCTCCCAAAGTCCAATACTAGCTGCCTGCACCACCGAGTACAGCCGGAGCCCGGCTCAGGAACTGCGAACGTCCGGGGATTCCTCCCACACCAAAGGGGCCAGGACCAAAAGCTCTTGCTGCTCTTCAAGGAGCCAGGCAACCCCATTCACAGCCCCACAAACGCTGGCGCTCTCTCTTGCGAGAGCCTCCCAAAGTCCAATACTAGCTGCCTGCGCCGCTCGGTACAGCCGGAGCCCGGCTCAGCAATTGCGAACGTCCAGGGATTCCTGCCACACCAAAGGTGTCAGGACCAAAAGCTCTTGCTGCTCTTCAAGGAGCCAGGCAACCCCATTCACAGCCCCACAAACGATGGCGCTCTCTCTTGCGAGAGCCTCCCAAAGTCCAATACTAGCTGCCTGCGCCGCTGAGTACAGCCGGAGCCCGGCTCAGCAATTGCGAACATCTAGGGATTCCTCTCACACCAAAGGTGCCAGGACCAAAAGCTCTTGCTGCTCTTGAAGGAGCCAGGCAACCCCATTCACAGCCCCACAAACGCTGGCGCTCTCTCTTGCGACAGCCTCCCAAAGTCCAATACTAGCTGCCTGCACCCCTCAGTACAGCCGGAGCCCGGCTCAGCAATTGCGAACGTCCAGGGATTCCTCCCTCCCCAAAGGTGCCAGGACCAAAAGCTCTTGCTGCTCTTCAAGGAGCCAGGCAACCCCATTCACAGCCCCACAAATGATGGCGCTCTCTCTTACGACAGACTCCCAAAGTCCAATACTAGCTGCCTGCACCCCTCGGTACGGCCGGAGCCAGCCTCAGCAATTGCGAACGTCCAGGGATTCCTGCCACACCAAAGGGGCCAGCACCAAAAGCTCTTGCTGCTCTTCAAGGAGCCAGGCAACCCCATTCACAGCCCCACAAACGATGGCGCTCTCTCTTGCGACAGCCTCCCAAAGTCCAATACTAGCTGCCTGCACCCCTCGGTACAGCCGGAGCCAGGCTCAGCAATTGCAAACGTCCAGGGATTCCTGCCACACCAAAGGGGCCAGGACCAAAAGCTCTTGCTGCTCTTCAAGGAGCCAGGCAACCCCATTCACAGCCCCACAAACGATGGCGCTCTCTCTTGCGAGAGACTCCCAAAGTCCAATACTAGCTGCCTGCGCCCCTCAGTACAGCCGGAGCCCGGCTCAGGAACTGCGAACATCCGGGGTTTCCTCCCACACCAAAGGGGCCAGGACCAAAAGCTCTTGCTGCTCTTCAAGGAGCCAGGCAACCCCATTCACAGCCCCACAAACGCTGACGCTCTCTCTTGCGAGAGCCTCCCAAAGTCCAATACTAGCTGCCTGCGCCGCTCGGTACAGCCGGAGCCCGGCTCAGGAACTGCGAACATCCAGGGTTTCCTGCCACACCAAAGGGGGCAGGACCAAAAGCTCTTGCTGCTCTTCAAGGAGCCAGGCAACCCCATTCACAGCCCCACAAACGCTGGCGCTCTCTCTTGCGACAGCCTCCCAAAGTCCAATACTAGCTGCCTGCGCCCCTCAGTACAGCCGGAGCCCGGCTCAGCAATTGCGAACGTCCAGGGATTCCTCACACGCCAAAGGTGCCAGGACCAAAAGCTCTTGCTGCTCTTGAAGGAGCCAGGCAACCCCATTCACAGCCCCACAAACGATGGCGCTCTCTCTTACGAGAGCCTCCCAAAGTCCAATACTAGCTGCCTGCACCACCGAGTACAGCCGGAGCCCGGCTCAGGAACTGCGAACGTCCGGGGATTCCTGCCACACCAAAGGGGCCAGGACCAAAAGCTCTTGCTGCTCTTCAAGGAGCCAGGCAACCCCATTCACAGCCCCACAAACGCTGGCGCTCTCTCTTGCGACAGCCTCCCAAAGTCCAATACTAGCTGCCTGCGCCGCTCGGTACAGCCGGAGCCCGGCTCAGCAATTGCGAACGTCCAGGGATTCCTCCCACACCAAAGGGGCCAGGACCAAAAGCTCTTGCTGCTCTTCAAGGAGCCAGGCAACCCCATTCACAGCCCCACAAACGATGGCGCTCTCTCTTGCGAGAGCCTCCCAAAGTCCAATACTAGCTGCCTGCACCCCTCAGTACAGCCAGAGCCCGGCTCAGGAACTGCGAATATCTGGGGTTTCCTCCCACACCAAAGGGGCCAGGACCAAAAGCTCTTGCTGCTCTTCAAGGAGCCAGGCAACCCCATTCACAGCCCCACAAACGATGGCGCTCTCTCTTGCGAGAGCCTCCCAAAGTCCAATACTAGCTGCCTGCGCCGCTGAGTACAGCCGGAGCCCGGCTCAGCAATTGCGAACATCCAGGGATTCCTCTCACACCAAAGGGGCCAGGACCAAAAGCTCTTGCTGCTCTTCAAGGAGCCAGGCAACCCCATTCACAGCCCCACAAACGCTGGCGCTCTCTCTTTCGAGAGCCTCCCAAAGTCCAATACTAGCTGCCTGCGCCGCTCGGTACAGCCAGAGCCCGGCTCAGCAATTGCGAACGTCCAGGGATTCCTCACACGCCAAAGGGGCCAGGACCAAAAGCTCTTGCTGCTCTTCAAGGAGCCAGGCAACCCCATTCACAGCCCCACAAACGCTGGCGCTCTCTCTTGCGACAGCCTCTCAAAGTCCAATACTAGCTGCCTGCACCACCGAGTACAGCCGGAGCCCGGCTCAGGAACTGCGAACGTCCAGGGATTCCTCCCACACCAAAAGGGACAGGACCAAAAGCTCTTGCTGCTCTTCAAGGAGCCAGGCAACCCCATTCACAGCCCCACAAACGATGGCGCTCTCTCTTGCGAGAGACTCCCAAAGTCCAATACTAGCTGCCTGCGCCCCTCAGTACAGCCGGAGCCCGGCTCAGCAATTGCAAACGTCCAGGGATTCCTCCCACACCAAAGGGGCCAGGACCAAAAGCTCTTGCTGCTCTTGAAGGAGCCAGGCAACCCCATTCACAGCCCCACAAACGATGGCGCTCTCTCTTGCGACAGACTCCCAAAGTCCAATACTAGCTGCCTGCACCCCTCAGTACAGCCGGAGCCCGGCTCAGCAATTGCGAACGTCCAGGGATTCCTCCCACACCAAAGGTGACAGGACCAAAAGCTCTTGCTGCTCTTCAAGGAGCCAGGCAACCCCATTCACAGCCCCACAAACGCTGGCGCTCTCTCTTGCGACAGCCTCCCAAAGTCCAATACTAGCTGCCTGCGCCCCTCAGTACAGCCGGAGCCCGGCTCAGCAATTGCAAACGTCCAGGGATTCCTCCCACACCAAAGGGGCCAGGACCAAAAGCTCTTGCTGCTCTTCAAGGAGCCAGGCAACCCCATTCACAGCCCCACAAACGATGGCGCTCTCTCTTGCGACAGCCTCCCAAAGTCCAATACTAGCTGCCTGCAATCCTCGGTACAGCCGGAGCCCGGCTCAGCAATTTTGAACGTCCAGGGATTCCTCCCACACCAAAGGGGCCAGGACCAAAAGCTCTTGCTGCTCTTCAAGGAGCCAGGCAACCCCATTCACAGCCCCACAAACACTGGCGCTCTCTCTTGCGAGAGCCTCCCAAAGTCCAATACTAGCTGCCTGCGCCGCTGAGTACAGCCGGAGCCCGGCTCAGCAATTACAAACATTCAGGGATTCCTCTCACACCAAAGGTGCCAGGACCAAAAGCTCTTGCTGCTCTTCAAGGAGCCAGGCAACCCCATTCACAGCCCCACAAACGATGGCGCTCTCTCTTGCGAGAGCCTCCCAAAGTCCAACACTAGCTGCCTGCGCCCCTCAGTACAGCCCGAGCCCGGCTCAGCAATTGCGAACGTCCAGGGATTCCTCACACGCCAAAGGGGCCAGGACCAAAAGCTCTTGCTGCTCTTCAAGGAGCCAGGCAACCCCATTCACAGCCCCACAAACGATGGCGCTCTCTCTTGCGACAGCCTCTCAAAGTCCAATACTAGCTGCCTGCACCACCGAGTACACCCGGAGCCCGGCTCAGGAACTGCGAACATCCGGCGATTCCTCCCACACCAAAGGGGCCAGGACCAAAAGCTCTTGCTGCTCTTCAAGGAGCCAGGCAACCCCATTCACAGCCCCACAAACGCTGGCGCTCTCTCTTGCGACAGCCTCCCAAAGTCCAATACTAGCTGCCTGCACCACCGAGTACAGCCGGAGCCCGGCTCAGGAACTGCGAACGTCCGGGGATTCCTCCCACACCAAAGGGGCCAGGACCAAAAGCTCTTGCTGCTCTTCAAGGAGCCAGGCAACCCCATTCACAGCCCCACAAACGCTGGCGCTCTCTCTTGCGACAGCCTCCCAAAGTCCAATACTAGCTGCCTGCGCCGCTCGGTACAGCCGGAGCCCGGCTCAGCAATTGCGAACGTCCAGGGATTCCTCCCACACCAAAGGTGTCAGGACCAAAAGCTCTTGCTGCTCTTCAAGGAGCCAGGCAACCCCATTCACAGCCCCACAAACGATGGCGCTCTCTCTTGCGAGACCCTCCCAAAGTCCAATACTAGCTGCCTGCACCCCTCAGTACAGCCAGAGCCCGGCTCAGGAACTGCGAACATCCGGGGTTTCCTCTCACACCAAAGGTGCCAGGACCAAAAGCTCTTGCTGCTCTTCAAGGAGCCAGGCAACCCCATTCACAGCCCCACAAACGATGGCGCTCTCTCTTGCGACAGCCTCCCGAAGTCCAATACTAGCTGCCTGCACCACCGAGTACAGCCGGAGCCCGGCTCAGGAACTGCGAACGTACGGGGATTCCTCACACGCCAAAGGGGCCAGGACCAAAAGCTCTTGCTGCTCTTCAAGGAGCCAGGCAACCCCATTCACAGCCCCACAAACAATGGCGCTCTCTCTTGCGACAGCCTCCCAAAGTCCAATACTAGCTGCCTGCGCCCCTCAGTACAGCCGGAGCCCAGCTCAGCAATTGCGAACGTCCAGGGATTCCTGCCACACCAAAGGGGCCAGGACCAAAAGCTCTTGCTGCTCTTCAAGGAGCCAGGCAACCCCATTCACAGCCCCACAAACGATGGCGCTCTCTCTTGCGAGAGCCTCCCAAAGTCCAATA
Organism: Platalea leucorodia; assembly: GCF_965183815.1. Taxonomy (NCBI): domain Eukaryota; kingdom Metazoa; phylum Chordata; class Aves; order Pelecaniformes; family Threskiornithidae; genus Platalea; species Platalea leucorodia. The sequence goes on along the minus strand of NW_028121425.1, from coordinate 39,433 downwards.
CTAGCTGCCTGCGCCGCTGAGTACAGCCGGAGCCCGGCTCAGCAATTGCGAACGTCCAGGGATTCCTCTCACACCAAAGGTGCCAGGACCAAAAGCTCTTGCTGCTCTTGAAGGAGCCAGGCAACCCCATTCACAGCCCCACAAACGCTGGCGCTCTCTCTTGCGACAGCCTCCCAAAGTCCAATACTAGCTGCCTGCACCCCTCAGTACAGCCGGAGCCCGGCTCAGCAATTGCGAACGTCCAGGGATTCCTCCCTCCCCAAAGGTGCCAGGACCAAAAGCTCTTGCTGCTCTTCAAGGAGCCAGGCAACCCCATTCACAGCCCCACAAATGATGGCGCTCTCTCTTACGACAGACTCCCAAAGTCCAATACTAGCTGCCTGCACCCCTCGGTACGGCCGGAGCCAGCCTCAGCAATTGCGAACGTCCAGGGATTCCTGCCACACCAAAGGGGCCAGCACCAAAAGCTCTTGCTGCTCTTCAAGGAGCCAGGCAACCCCATTCACAGCCCCACAAACGATGGCGCTCTCTCTTGCGACAGCCTCCCAAAGTCCAATACTAGCTGCCTGCACCCCTCGGTACAGCCGGAGCCAGGCTCAGCAATTGCAAACGTCCAGGGATTCCTGCCACACCAAAGGGGCCAGGACCAAAAGCTCTTGCTGCTCTTCAAGGAGCCAGGCAACCCCATTCACAGCCCCACAAACGATGGCGCTCTCTCTTGCGAGAGACTCCCAAAGTCCAATACTAGCTGCCTGCGCCCCTCAGTACAGCCGGAGCCAGGCTCAGCAATTGCGAACGTCCAGGGATTCCTCCCACACCAAAGGGGCCAGGACCAAAAGCTCTTGCTGCTCTTCAAGGAGCCAGGCAACCCCATTCACAGCCCCACAAACGCTGGCGCTCTCTCTTGCGACAGCCTCCCAAAGTCCAATACTAGCTGCCTGCGCCCCTCAGTACAGCCGGAGCCCGGCTCAGCAATTACAAACATTCAGGGATTCCTCCCACACCAAAGGGGCCAGGACCAAAAGCTCTTGCTGCTCTTCAAGGAGCCAGGCAACCCCATTCACAGCCCCACAAACGATGGCGCTCTCTCTTGCGAGAGCCTCCCAAAGTCCAATACTAGCTGCCTGCGCCGCTCGGTACAGCCGGAGCCCGGCTCAGGAACTGCGAACGTCCAGGGATTCCTGCCACACCAAAGGGGCCAGGACCAAAAGCTCTTGCTGCTCTTCAAAGAGCCAGGCAACCCCATTCACAGCCCCACAAACGCTGGCGCTCTCTCTTTCGAACGTCTCCCAAAGTCCAATACTAGCTGCCTGCGCCCCTCAGTACAGCCGGAGCCCAGCTCAGCAATTGCAAACGTCCAGGGATTCCTGCCACACCAAAGGGGCCAGGACCAAAAGCTCTTGCTGCTCTTCAAGGAGCCAGGCAACCCCATTCACAGCCCCACAAACGATGGCGCGCTCTCTTGCGACAGCCTCCCAAAGTCCAATACTAGCTGCCTGCGCCGCTCGGAACAGCCGGAGCCCGGCTCAGCAATTGCGAACGTCCAGGGATTCCTCCCACACCAAAGGGGCCAGGACCAAAAGCTCTTGCTGCTCTTCAAGGAGCCAGGCAACCCCATTCACAGCCCCACAAACGCTGGCGCTCTCTCTTGCGACAGACTCCCAAAGTCCAATACTAGCTGCCTGCACCACCGAGTACAGCCGGAGCCCAGCTCAGCAATTGCAAACGTCCAGGGATTCCTCCCACACCAAAGGGGGCAGGACCAAAAGCTCTTGCTGCTCTTCAAGGAGCCAGGCAACCCCATTCACAGCCCCACAAACGCTGGTGCTCTCTCTTTCGAGAGCCTCCCAAAGTCCAATACTAGCTGCCTGCACCACCGAGTACAGCCGGAGCCCAGCTCAGCAATTGCGAACGTCCAGGGATTCCTGCCACACCAAAGGGGCCAGGACCAAAAGCTCTTGCTGCTCTTCAAGGAGCCAGGCAACCCCATTCACAGCCCCACAAACGCTGGCGCTCTCTCTTGCGAGAGACTCCCAAAGTCCAATACTAGCTGCCTCCACCACCGAGTACAGCCGGAGCCCAGCTCAGGAACTGCAAACGTCCAGGGATTCCTCCCACACCAAAGGGGCCAGGACCAAAAGCTCTTGCTGCTCTTCAAGGAGCCAGGCAACCCCATTCACAGCCCCACAAACGCTGGCGCTCTCTCTTGCGAGAGCCTCCCAAAGTCCAACACTAGCTGCCTGCGCCGCTCGGTACAGCCGGAGCCCGGCTCAGCAATTGCGAACGTCCAGGGATTCCTCCCACACCAAAGGGGCCAGGACCAAAAGCTCTTGCTGCTCTTCAAGGAGCCAGGCAACCCCATTCACAGCCCCACAAACGCTGGCGCTCTCTCTTTCGACAGCCTCCCAAAGTCCAATACTAGCTGCCTGCACCACCGAGTACAGCCGGAGCCCGGCTCAGCAATTGCGAACATCCAGGGATTCCTGCCACACCAAAGGGGCCAGGACCAAAAGCTCTTGCTGCTCTTCAAGGAGCCAGGCAACCCCATTCACAGCCCCACAAACGATGGCGCTCTCTCTTGCGACAGCCTCCCAAAGTCCAATACTAGCTGCCTGCGCCGCTCGGTACAGCCGGAGCCAGGCTCAGCAATTGCGAACGTCCAGGGATTCCTCCCACACCAAAGGGGCCAGGACCAAAAGCTCTTGCTGCTCTTCAAGGAGCCAGGCAACCCCATTCACAGCCCCACAAACGCTGGCGCTCTCTCTTGCGAGAGCCTCCCAAAGTCCAATACTAGCTGCCTGCGCCCCTCAGTACAGCTGGATCCCGGCTCAGGAACTGCGAACGTCCGGGATTTCCTGCCACACCAAAGGGGCCAGGACCAAAAGCTCTTGCTGCTCTTCAAGGAGCCAGGCAACCCCATTCACAGCCCCACAAATGATGGCGCTCTCTCTTTCGATACCCTCCCAAAGTCCAATACTAGCTGCCTGCGCCCCTCAGTACAGCCGGAGCCCGGCTCAGCAATTACAAACATTCAGGGATTCCTCTCACACCAAAGGTGCCAGGACCAAAAGCTCTTGCTGCTCTTCAAGGAGCCAGGCAACCCCATTCACAGCCCCACAAACGCTGGCGCTCTCTCTTGCGACAGCCTCCCAAAGTCCAACACTAGCTGCCTGCGCCCCTCAGTACAGCCCGAGCCCGGCTCAGCAATTGCGAACGTCCAGGGATTCCTCACACGCCAAAGGGGCCAGGACCAAAAGCTCTTGCTGCTCTTCAAGGAGCCAGGCAACCCCATTCACAGCCCCACAAACGCTGGCGCTCTCTCTTGCGACAGCCTCTCAAAGTCCAATACTAGCTGCCTGCACCACCGAGTACAGCCGGAGCCCGGCTCAGGAACTGCGAACGTCCAGGGATTCCTCCCACACCAAAAGGGACAGGACCAAAAGCTCTTGCTGCTCTTCAAGGAGCCAGGCAACCCCATTCACAGCCCCACAAACGATGGCGCTCTCTCTTGTGAGAGCCTCCCAAAGTCCAATACTAGCTGCCTGCGCCGCTCGGTACAGCCGGAGCCCGGCTCAGCAATTGCAAACGTCCAGGGATTCCTGCCACACCAAAGGTGCCAGGACCAAAAGCTCTTGCTGCTCTTCAAGGAGCCAGGCAACCCCATTCACAGCCCCACAAACGCTGGCGCTCTCTCTTGCGACAGCCTCCCAAAGTCCAATACTAGCTGCCTGCGCCGCTCGTACAGCCGGAGTCCGGCTCAGCAATTGCAAACGTCCAGGGATTCCTCCCACACCAAAGGGGCCAGGACCAAAAGCTCTTGCTGCTCTTCAAGGAGCCAGGCAACCCCATTCACAGCCCCACAAACGCTGGCGCTCTCTCTTGCGAGAGCCTCCCAAAGTCCAATACTAGCTGCCTGCACCACCGAGTACAGCCGGAGCCCAGCTCAGCAATTGCAAACGTCCAGGGATTCCTCCCACACCAAAGGGGCCAGGACCAAAAGCTCTTGCTGCTCTTCAAGGAGCCAGGCAACCCCATTCACAGCCCCACAAACGCTGGCGCTCTCTCTTGCGAGAGCCTCCCAAAGTCCAATACTAGCTGCCTGCACCACCGAGTACAGCCGGAGCCCAGCTCAGCAATTGCAAACGTCCAGGGATTCCTGCCACACCAAAGGGGCCAGGACCAAAAGCTCTTGCTGCTCTTCAAGGAGCCAGGCAACCCCATTCACAGCCCCACAAACGCTGGTGCTCTCTCTTTCGAGAGCCTCCCAAAGTCCAATACTAGCTGCCTGCGCCCCTCAGTACAGCCGGAGCCCGGCTCAGGAACTGCGAACGTCCAGGGATTCCTCCCTCCCCAAAGGTGCCAGGGGCAAAAGCTCTTGCTGCTCTTCAAGGAGCCAGGCAACCCCATTCACAGCCCCACAAACGCTGGCGCTCTCTCTTGCGAGAGACTCCCAAAGTCCAATACTAGCTGCCTCCACCACCGAGTACAGCCGGAGCCCAGCTCAGGAACTGCAAACGTCCAGGGATTCCTCCCACACCAAAGGGGCCAGGACCAAAAGCTCTTGCTGCTCTTCAAGGAGCCAGGCAACCCCATTCACAGCCCCACAAACGCTGGCGCTCTCTCTTGCGACAGCCTCCCAAAGTCCAATACTAGCTGCCTGCGCCGCTCGGTACAGCCGGAGCCCGGCTCAGCAATTGCGAACGTCCAGGGATTCCTCCCACACCAAAGGGGCCAGGACCAAAAGCTCTTGCTGCTCTTCAAGGAGCCAGGCAACCCCATTCACAGCCCCACAAACGATGGCGCTCTCTCTTGCGACAGCCTCCCAAAGTCCAATACTAGCTGCCTGCGCCGCTCGGTACAGCCGGAGCCCGGCTCAGCAATTGCGAACGTCCAGGGATTCCTCCCACACCAAAGGGGCCAGGACCAAAAGCTCTTGCTGCTCTTCAAGGAGCCAGGCAACCCCATTCACAGCCCCACAAACGCTGGCGCTCTCTCTTGCGAGAGACTCCCAAAGTCCAATACTAGCTGCCTGCACCGCTCGGTACAGCCAGAGCCCGGCTCAGCAATTGTGAACGTCCAGGGATTCCTGCCACACCAAAGGGGCCAGGACCAAAAGCTCTTGCTGCTCTTCAAGGAGCCAGGCAACCCCATTCACAGCCCCACAAACGATGGCGCTCTCTCTTGCGAGAGACTCCCAAAGTCCAATACTAGCTGCCTGCGCTGCTGAGTACAGCCGGAGCCCAGCTCAGCAATTGCAAACGTCCAGGGATTCCTCCCACACCAAAGGGGCCAGGACCAAAAGCTCTTGCTGCTCTTGAAGGAGCCAGGCAACCCCATTCACAGCCCCACAAATGATGGCGCTCTCTCTTGCGAGAGCCTCCCAAAGTCCAATACTAGCTGCCTGCGCCCCTCGGTACAGCCGGAACCCGGCTCAGGAACTGCAAACGTCCAGGGATTCCTGCCACACCAAAGGGGCCAGGACCAAAAGCTCTTGCTGCTCTTCAAGGAGCCAGGCAAACCCATTCACAGCCCCACAAACGCTGACGCTCTCTCTTTCGATACCCTCCCCAAGTCCAATACTAGCTGCCTGCGCCCCTCAGTACAGCCGGAGCCCGGCTCAGCAATTACAAACATTCAGGGATTCCTGCCACACCAAAGGGGCCAGGACCAAAAGCTCTTGCTGCTCTTCAAGGAGCCAGGCAACCCCATTCACAGCCCCACAAACGCTGGCGCTCTCTCTTACGAGAGCCTCCCAAAGTCCAATACTAGCTGCCTGCGCCCCTCGGTACAGCCGGAGCCCGGCTCAGCAATTGCAAACGTCCAGGGATTCCTCCCACACCAAAGGGGCCAGGACCAAAAGCTCTTGCTGCTCTTCAAGGAGCCAGGCAACCCCATTCACAGCCCCACAAACGCTGGCGCTCTCTCTTGCGAGAGACTCCCAAAGTCCAATACTAGCTGCCTGCGCCGCTCGTACAGCCGGAGTCCGGCTCAGCAATTGCAAACGTCCAGGGATTCCTCCCACACCAAAGGGGCCAGGACCAAAAGCTCTTGCTGCTCTTCAAGGAGCCAGGCAACCCCCTTCACAGCCCCACAAACGCTGGCGCTCTCTCTTGCGACAGCCTCCCAAAGTCCAATACTAGCTGCCTGCACCACCGAGTACAGCCGGAGCCCAGCTCAGCAATTGCGAACGTCCAGGGATTCCTCCCACACCAAAGGGGGCAGGACCAAAAGCTCTTGCTGCTCTTCAAGGAGCCAGGCAACCCCATTCACAGCCCCACAAACGCTGACACTCTCTCTTGCGAGAGACTCCCAAAGTCCAATACTAGCTGCCTGCGCCGCTCGGTACAGCCGGAGCCCGGCTCAGCAATTGCGAACGTCCAGGGATTCCTGCCACACCAAAGGGGCCAGGACCAAAAGCTCTTGCTGCTCTTCAAGGAGCCAGGCAAACCCATTCACAGCCCCACAAACGCTGACGCTCTCTCTTTCGATACCCTCCCCAAGTCCAATACTAGCTGCCTGCGCCCCTCAGTACAGCCGGAGCCCGGCTCAGCAATTACAAACATTCAGGGATTCCTGCCACACCAAAGGGGCCAGGACCAAAAGCTCTTGCTGCTCTTCAAGGAGCCAGGCAACCCCATTCACAGCCCCACAAACGCTGGCGCTCTCTCTTACGAGAGCCTCCCAAAGTCCAATACTAGCTGCCTGCAATCCTCGGTACAGCCGGAGCCCGGCTCAGCAATTGCGAACGTCCAGGGATTCCTGCCACACCAAAGGGGCCAGGACCAAAAGCTCTTGCTGCTCTTCAAGGAGCCAGGCAACCCCCTTCACAGCCCCACAAACGCTGGCGCTCTCTCTTGCGACAGCCTCCCAAAGTCCAATACTAGCTGCCTGCACCACCGAGTACAGCCGGAGCCCAGCTCAGCAATTGCGAACGTCCAGGGATTCCTCCCACACCAAAGGGGGCAGGACCAAAAGCTCTTGCTGCTCTTCAAGGAGCCAGGCAACCCCATTCACAGCCCCACAAACGCTGACACTCTCTCTTGCGAGAGACTCCCAAAGTCCAATACTAGCTGCCTGCGCCGCTCGGTACAGCCGGAGCCCGGCTCAGCAATTGCGAACGTCCAGGGATTCCTGCCACACCAAAGGGGCCAGGACCAAAAGCTCTTGCTGCTCTTCAAGGAGCCAGGCAACCCCATTCACAGCCCCACAAACGATGGCGCTCTCTCTTGCGACAGACTCCCAAAGTCCAATACTAGCTGCCTGCGCCGCTCGGTACAGCCGGAGCCCAGCTCAGCAATTGCAAACGTCCAGGGATTCCTGCCACACCAAAGGGGCCAGGACCAAAAGCTCTTGCTGCTCTTCAAGGAGCCAGGCAACCCCATTCACAGCCCCACAAACGCTGGCGCTCTCTCTTGCGAGAGCCTCCCAAAGTCCAATACTAGCTGCCTGCGCCGCTCGGTACAGCCGGAGCCCGGCTCAGCAATTGCGAACGTCCAGGGATTCCTCCCACACCAAAGGGGCCAGGACCAAAAGCTCTTGCTGCTCTTCAAGGAGCCAGGCAACCCCATTCACAGCCCCACAAACGATGGCGCTCTCTCTTGCGAGAGCCTCCCAAAGTCCAATACTAGCTGCCTGCGCCCCTCAGTACAGCTGGATCCCGGCTCAGGAACTGCGAACGTCCGGGATTTCCTGCCACACCAAAGGGGCCAGGACCAAAAGCTCTTGCTGCTCTTCAAGGAGCCAGGCAACCCCATTCACAGCCCCACAAACGCTGGTGCTCTCTCTTTCGATACCCTCCCAAAGTCCAATACTAGCTGCCTGCGCCCCTCAGTACAGCCGGAGCCCGGCTCAGCAATTACAAACATTCAGGGATTCCTCCCACACCAAAGGGGCCAGGACCAAAAGCTCTTGCTGCTCTTCAAGGAGCCAGGCAACCCCATTCACAGCCCCACAAACGATGGCGCTCTCTCTTGCGACAGCCTCCCAAAGTCCAATACTAGCTGCCTGCACCACCGAGTACAGCCGGAGCCCGGCTCAGGAACTGCGAACGTCCGGGGATTCCTCCCACACCAAAGGGGCCAGGACCAAAAGCTCTTGCTGCTCTTCAAGGAGCCAGGCAACCCCATTCACAGCCCCACAAACGCTGGCGCTCTCTCTTGCGAGAGCCTCCCAAAGTCCAATACTAGCTGCCTGCGCCGCTCGGTACAGCCGGAGCCCGGCTCAGCAATTGCGAACGTCCAGGGATTCCTGCCACACCAAAGGTGTCAGGACCAAAAGCTCTTGCTGCTCTTCAAGGAGCCAGGCAACCCCATTCACAGCCCCACAAACGATGGCGCTCTCTCTTGCGAGAGCCTCCCAAAGTCCAATACTAGCTGCCTGCGCCGCTGAGTACAGCCGGAGCCCGGCTCAGCAATTGCGAACATCTAGGGATTCCTCTCACACCAAAGGTGCCAGGACCAAAAGCTCTTGCTGCTCTTGAAGGAGCCAGGCAACCCCATTCACAGCCCCACAAACGCTGGCGCTCTCTCTTGCGACAGCCTCCCAAAGTCCAATACTAGCTGCCTGCACCCCTCAGTACAGCCGGAGCCCGGCTCAGCAATTGCGAACGTCCAGGGATTCCTCCCTCCCCAAAGGTGCCAGGACCAAAAGCTCTTGCTGCTCTTCAAGGAGCCAGGCAACCCCATTCACAGCCCCACAAATGATGGCGCTCTCTCTTACGACAGACTCCCAAAGTCCAATACTAGCTGCCTGCACCCCTCGGTACGGCCGGAGCCAGCCTCAGCAATTGCGAACGTCCAGGGATTCCTGCCACACCAAAGGGGCCAGCACCAAAAGCTCTTGCTGCTCTTCAAGGAGCCAGGCAACCCCATTCACAGCCCCACAAACGATGGCGCTCTCTCTTGCGACAGCCTCCCAAAGTCCAATACTAGCTGCCTGCACCCCTCGGTACAGCCGGAGCCAGGCTCAGCAATTGCAAACGTCCAGGGATTCCTGCCACACCAAAGGGGCCAGGACCAAAAGCTCTTGCTGCTCTTCAAGGAGCCAGGCAACCCCATTCACAGCCCCACAAACGATGGCGCTCTCTCTTGCGAGAGACTCCCAAAGTCCAATACTAGCTGCCTGCGCCCCTCAGTACAGCCGGAGCCCGGCTCAGGAACTGCGAACATCCGGGGTTTCCTCCCACACCAAAGGGGCCAGGACCAAAAGCTCTTGCTGCTCTTCAAGGAGCCAGGCAACCCCATTCACAGCCCCACAAACGCTGACGCTCTCTCTTGCGAGAGCCTCCCAAAGTCCAATACTAGCTGCCTGCGCCGCTCGGTACAGCCGGAGCCCGGCTCAGGAACTGCGAACATCCAGGGTTTCCTGCCACACCAAAGGGGGCAGGACCAAAAGCTCTTGCTGCTCTTCAAGGAGCCAGGCAACCCCATTCACAGCCCCACAAACGCTGGCGCTCTCTCTTGCGACAGCCTCCCAAAGTCCAATACTAGCTGCCTGCGCCCCTCAGTACAGCCGGAGCCCGGCTCAGCAATTGCGAACGTCCAGGGATTCCTCACACGCCAAAGGTGCCAGGACCAAAAGCTCTTGCTGCTCTTGAAGGAGCCAGGCAACCCCATTCACAGCCCCACAAACGATGGCGCTCTCTCTTACGAGAGCCTCCCAAAGTCCAATACTAGCTGCCTGCACCACCGAGTACAGCCGGAGCCCGGCTCAGGAACTGCGAACGTCCGGGGATTCCTGCCACACCAAAGGGGCCAGGACCAAAAGCTCTTGCTGCTCTTCAAGGAGCCAGGCAACCCCATTCACAGCCCCACAAACGCTGGCGCTCTCTCTTGCGACAGCCTCCCAAAGTCCAATACTAGCTGCCTGCGCCGCTCGGTACAGCCGGAGCCCGGCTCAGCAATTGCGAACGTCCAGGGATTCCTCCCACACCAAAGGGGCCAGGACCAAAAGCTCTTGCTGCTCTTCAAGGAGCCAGGCAACCCCATTCACAGCCCCACAAACGATGGCGCTCTCTCTTGCGAGAGCCTCCCAAAGTCCAATACTAGCTGCCTGCACCCCTCAGTACAGCCAGAGCCCGGCTCAGGAACTGCGAATATCTGGGGTTTCCTCCCACACCAAAGGGGCCAGGACCAAAAGCTCTTGCTGCTCTTCAAGGAGCCAGGCAACCCCATTCACAGCCCCACAAACGATGGCGCTCTCTCTTGCGAGAGCCTCCCAAAGTCCAATACTAGCTGCCTGCGCCGCTGAGTACAGCCGGAGCCCGGCTCAGCAATTGCGAACATCCAGGGATTCCTCTCACACCAAAGGGGCCAGGACCAAAAGCTCTTGCTGCTCTTCAAGGAGCCAGGCAACCCCATTCACAGCCCCACAAACGCTGGCGCTCTCTCTTTCGAGAGCCTCCCAAAGTCCAATACTAGCTGCCTGCGCCGCTCGGTACAGCCAGAGCCCGGCTCAGCAATTGCGAACGTCCAGGGATTCCTCCCACACCAAAGGTGCCAGGACCAAAAGCTCTTGCTGCTCTTCAAGGAGCCAGGCAACCCCATTCACAGCCCCACAAACGATGGCGCTCTCTCTTGCGAGAGACTCCCAAAGTCCAATACTAGCTGCCTGCGCCCCTCAGTACAGCCGGAGCCCGGCTCAGCAATTGCAAACGTCCAGGGATTCCTCCCACACCAAAGGGGCCAGGACCAAAAGCTCTTGCTGCTCTTGAAGGAGCCAGGCAACCCCATTCACAGCCCCACAAACGCTGGCGCTCTCTCTTGCGACAGACTCCCAAAGTCCAATACTAGCTGCCTGCACCCCTCAGTACAGCCGGAGCCCGGCTCAGCAATTGCGAACGTCCAGGGATTCCTCCCACACCAAAGGTGACAGGACCAAAAGCTCTTGCTGCTCTTCAAGGAGCCAGGCAACCCCATTCACAGCCCCACAAACGCTGGCGCTCTCTCTTGCGACAGCCTCCCAAAGTCCAATACTAGCTGCCTGCGCCCCTCAGTACAGCCGGAGCCCGGCTCAGCAATTGCAAACGTCCAGGGATTCCTCCCACACCAAAGGGGCCAGGACCAAAAGCTCTTGCTGCTCTTCAAGGAGCCAGGCAACCCCATTCACAGCCCCACAAACGATGGCGCTCTCTCTTGCGACAGCCTCCCAAAGTCCAATACTAGCTGCCTGCAATCCTCGGTACAGCCGGAGCCCGGCTCAGCAATTTTGAACGTCCAGGGATTCCTCCCACACCAAAGGGGCCAGGACCAAAAGCTCTTGCTGCTCTTCAAGGAGCCAGGCAACCCCATTCACAGCCCCACAAACACTGGCGCTCTCTCTTGCGAGAGCCTCCCAAAGTCCAATACTAGCTGCCTGCGCCGCTGAGTACAGCCGGAGCCCGGCTCAGCAATTACAAACATTCAGGGATTCCTCTCACACCAAAGGTGCCAGGACCAAAAGCTCTTGCTGCTCTTCAAGGAGCCAGGCAACCCCATTCACAGCCCCACAAACGATGGCGCTCTCTCTTGCGACAGCCTCCCAAAGTCCAATACTAGCTGCCTGCAATCCTCGGTACAGCCGGAGCCCGGCTCAGCAATTTTGAACGTCCAGGGATTCCTCCCACACCAAAGGGGCCAGGACCAAAAGCTCTTGCTGCTCTTCAAGGAGCCAGGCAACCCCATTCACAGCCCCACAAACGATGGCGCTCTCTCTTGCGACAGCCTCTCAAAGTCCAATACTAGCTGCCTGCACCACCGAGTACACCCGGAGCCCGGCTCAGGAACTGCGAACATCCGGCGATTCCTCCCACACCAAAGGGGCCAGGACCAAAAGCTCTTGCTGCTCTTCAAGGAGCCAGGCAACCCCATTCACAGCCCCACAAACGCTGGCGCTCTCTCTTGCGACAGCCTCCCAAAGTCCAATACTAGCTGCCTGCACCACCGAGTACAGCCGGAGCCCGGCTCAGGAACTGCGAACGTCCGGGGATTCCTCCCACACCAAAGGGGCCAGGACCAAAAGCTCTTGCTGCTCTTCAAGGAGCCAGGCAACCCCATTCACAGCCCCACAAACGCTGGCGCTCTCTCTTGCGACAGCCTCCCAAAGTCCAATACTAGCTGCCTGCGCCCCTCAGTACAGCCGGAGCCCGGCTCAGCAATTGCGAACGTCCAGGGATTCCTCCCACACCAAAGGTGTCAGGACCAAAAGCTCTTGCTGCTCTTCAAGGAGCCAGGCAACCCCATTCACAGCCCCACAAACGATGGCGCTCTCTCTTGCGAGAGCCTCCCAAAGTCCAATACTAGCTGCCTGCACCCCTCAGTACAGCCAGAGCCCGGCTCAGGAACTGCGAACATCCGGGGTTTCCTCTCACACCAAAGGTGCCAGGACCAAAAGCTCTTGCTGCTCTTCAAGGAGCCAGGCAACCCCATTCACAGCCCCACAAACGATGGCGCTCTCTCTTGCGACAGCCTCCCGAAGTCCAATACTAGCTGCCTGCACCACCGAGTACAGCCGGAGCCCGGCTCAGGAACTGCGAACGTACGGGGATTCCTCACACGCCAAAGGGGCCAGGACCAAAAGCTCTTGCTGCTCTTCAAGGAGCCAGGCAACCCCATTCACAGCCCCACCAACGCTGGCGCTCTCTCTTGCGAGAGCCTCCCAAAGTCCAATACTAGCTGCCTGCGCCCCTCAGTACAGCCGGAGCCCAGCTCAGCAATTGCGAACGTCCAGGGATTCCTGCCACACCAAAGGGGCCAGGACCAAAAGCTCTTGCTGCTCTTCAAGGAGCCAGGCAACCCCATTCACAGCCCCACAAACGATGGCGCTCTCTCTTGCGAGAGCCTCCCAAAGTCCAATACTAGCTGCCTGCGCCGCTGAGTACAGCCGGAGCCCGGCTCAGCAATTGCGAACGTCCAGGGATTCCTCTCACACCAAAGGTGCCAGGACCAAAAGCTCTTGCTGCTCTTGAAGGAGCCAGGCAACCCCATTCACAGCCCCACAAACGCTGGCGCTCTCTCTTGCGACAGCCTCCCAAAGTCCAATACTAGCTGCCTGCACCCCTCAGTACAGCCGGAGCCCGGCTCAGCAATTGCGAACGTCCAGGGATTCCTCCCTCCCCAAAGGTGCCAGGACCAAAAGCTCTTGCTGCTCTTCAAGGAGCCAGGCAACCCCATTCACAGCCCCACAAATGATGGCGCTCTCTCTTACGACAGACTCCCAAAGTCCAATACTAGCTGCCTGCACCCCTCGGTACGGCCGTAGCCAGCCTCAGCAATTGCGAACGTCCAGGGATTCCTGCCACACCAAAGGGGCCAGCACCAAAAGCTCTTGCTGCTCTTCAAGGAGCCAGGCAACCCCATTCACAGCCCCACAAACGATGGCGCTCTCTCTTGCGACAGCCTCCCAAAGTCCAATACTAGCTGCCTGCACCCCTCGGTACAGCCGGAGCCAGGCTCAGCAATTGCAAACGTCCAGGGATTCCTGCCACACCAAAGGGGCCAGGACCAAAAGCTCTTGCTGCTCTTCAAGGAGCCAGGCAACCCCATTCACAGCCCCACAAACGATGGCGCTCTCTCTTGCGAGAGACTCCCAAAGTCCAATACTAGCTGCCTGCGCCCCTCAGTACAGCCGGAGCCCGGCTCAGGAACTGCGAACATCCGGGGTTTCCTCCCACACCAAAGGGGCCAGGACCAAAAGCTCTTGCTGCTCTTCAAGGAGCCAGGCAACCCCATTCACAGCCCCACAAACGCTGGCGCTCTCTCTTGCGAGAGCCTCCCAAAGTCCAACACTAGCTGCCTGCGCCCCTCAGTACAGCCCGAGCCCGGCTCAGCAATTGCGAACGTCCAGGGATTCCTCACACGCCAAAGGGGCCAGGACCAAAAGCTCTTGCTGCTCTTCAAGGAGCCAGGCAACCCCATTCACAGCCCCACAAACGATGGCGCTCTCTCTTGCGACAGCCTCCCAAAGTCCAATACTAGCTGCCTGCGCCGCTCGTACAGCCGGAGTCCGGCTCAGCAATTGCAAACGTCCAGGGATTCCTCCCACACCAAAGGGGCCAGGACCAAAAGCTCTTGCTGCTCTTCAAGGAGCCAGGCAACCCCATTCACAGCCCCACAAACGCTGGCGCTCTCTCTTGCGAGAGCCTCCCAAAGTCCAATACTAGCTGCCTGCGCCCCTCAGTACAGCCGGAGCCCAGCTCAGCAATTGCAAACGTCCAGGGATTCCTGCCACACCAAAGGGGCCAGGACCAAAAGCTCTTGCTGCTCTTCAAGGAGCCAGGCAACCCCATTCACAGCCCCACAAACGATGGCGCGCTCTCTTGCGACAGCCTCCCAAAGTCCAATACTAGCTGCCTGCGCCGCTCGGAACAGCCGGAGCCCGGCTCAGCAATTGCGAACGTCCAGGGATTCCTCCCACACCAAAGGGGCCAGGACCAAAAGCTCTTGCTGCTCTTCAAGGAGCCAGGCAACCCCATTCACAGCCCCACAAACGCTGGCGCTCTCTCTTGCGAGAGCCTCCCAAAGTCCAATACTAGCTGCCTGCACCACCGAGTACAGCCGGAGCCCAGCTCAGCAATTGCAAACGTCCAGGGATTCCTCCCACACCAAAGGGGGCAGGACCAAAAGCTCTTGCTGCTCTTCAAGGAGCCAGGCAACCCCATTCACAGCCCCACAAACGCTGGTGCTCTCTCTTTCGAGAGCCTCCCAAAGTCCAATACTAGCTGCCTGCACCACCGAGTACAGCCGGAGCCCAGCTCAGCAATTGCGAACGTCCAGGGATTCCTGCCACACCAAAGGGGCCAGGACCAAAAGCTCTTGCTGCTCTTCAAGGAGCCAGGCAACCCCATTCACAGCCCCACAAACGCTGGCGCTCTCTCTTGCGAGAGACTCCCAAAGTCCAATACTAGCTGCCTCCACCACCGAGTACAGCCGGAGCCCAGCTCAGGAACTGCAAACGTCCAGGGATTCCTCCCACACCAAAGGGGCCAGGACCAAAAGCTCTTGCTGCTCTTCAAGGAGCCAGGCAACCCCATTCACAGCCCCACAAACGCTGGCGCTCTCTCTTGCGAGAGCCTCCCAAAGTCCAACACTAGCTGCCTGCGCCGCTCGGTACAGCCGGAGCCCGGCTCAGCAATTGCGAACGTCCAGGGATTCCTCCCACACCAAAGGGGCCAGGACCAAAAGCTCTTGCTGCTCTTCAAGGAGCCAGGCAACCCCATTCACAGCCCCACAAACGATGGCGCTCTCTCTTGCGACAGCCTCCCAAAGTCCAATACTAGTTGCCTGCGCTGCTGAGTACAGCCGGAGCCCAGCTCAGCAATTGCAAACGTCCAGGGATTCCTCCCACACCAAAGGGGCCAGGACCAAAAGCTCTTGCTGCTCTTCAAGGAGCCAGGCAACCCCATTCACAGCCCCACAAATGATGGCGCTCTATCTTGCGAGAGCCTCCCAAAGTCCAATACTAGCTGCCTGCGCCGCTCGGTACAGCCGGAGCCCGGCTCAGCAATTGCGAACGTCCAGGGATTCCTGCCACACCAAAGGGGCCAGGACCAAAAGCTCTTGCTGCTCTTCAAGGAGCCAGGCAAACCCATTCACAGCCCCACAAACGCTGACGCTCTCTCTTTCGATACCCTCCCAAAGTCCAACACTAGCTGCCTGCGCCCCTCGGTACAGCCCGAGCCCGGCTCAGCAATTGCGAACGTCCAGGGATTCCTCCCACACCAAAGGGGCCAGGACCAAAAGCTCTTGCTGCTCTTCAAGGAGCCAGGCAACCCCATTCACAGCCCCACAAACGCTGGCGCTCTCTCTTGCGAGAGCCTCCCAAAGTCCAATACTAGCTGCCTGCGCCCCTCAGTACAGCCGGAGCCCGGCTCAGCAATTACAAACATTCAGGGATTCCTGCCACACCAAAGGGGCCAGGACCAAAAGCTCTTGCTGCTCTTCAAGGAGCCAGGCAACCCCATTCACAGCCCCACAAACGCTGGCGCTCTCTCTTACGAGAGCCTCCCAAAGTCCAACACTAGCTGCCTGCGCCCCTCGGTACAGCCCGAGCCCGGCTCAGCAATTGCGAACGTCCAGGGATTCCTCCCACACCAAAGGGGCCAGGACCAAAAGCTCTTGCTGCTCTTCAAGGAGCCAGGCAACCCCATTCACAGCCCCACAAACGATGGCGCTCTCTCTTGCGAGAGCCTCCCAAAGTCCAATACTAGCTGCCTGCACCACCGAGTACAGCCGGAGCCCAGCTCAGCAATTGCGAACGTCCAGGGATTCCTGCCACACCAAAGGGGCCAGGACCAAAAGCTCTTGCTGCTCTTCAAGGAGCCAGGCAACCCCATTCACAGCCCCACAAACGCTGGCGCTCTCTCTTGCGAGAGCCTCCCAAAGTCCAATACTAGCTGCCTGCACCACCGAGTACAGCCGGAGCCCGGCTCAGCAATTGCGAACGTCCAGGGATTCCTCCCACACCAAAGGGGCCAGGACCAAAAGCTCTTGCTGCTCTTCAAGGAGCCAGGCAACCCCATTCACAGCCCCACAAACGCTGGCGCTCTCTCTTGCGAGAGCCTCCCAAAGTCCAATACTAGCTGCCTGCACCACCGAGTACAGCCGGAGCCCGGCTCAGCAATTGCAAACGTCCAGGGATTCCTGCCACACCAAAGGGGCCAGGACCAAAAGCTCTTGCTGCTCTTCAAGGAGCCAGGCAACCCCATTCACAGCCCCACAAACGATGGCGCTCTCTCTTGCGAGAGACTCCCAAAGTCCAATACTAGCTGCCTGCGCCGCTCGTACAGCCGGAGTCCGGCTCAGCAATTGCAAACGTCCAGGGATTCCTGCCACACCAAAGGGGCCAGGACCAAAAGCTCTTGCTGCTCTTCAAGGAGCCAGGCAACCCCATTCACAGCCCCACAAACGCTGGCGCTCTCTCTTGCGACAGCCTCCCAAAGTCCAACACTAGCTGCCTGCGCCCCTCACTACAGCCGGAGCCCGGCTCAGCAATTGCGAACGTCCAGGGATTCCTCCCACACCAAAGGGGCCAGGACCAAAAGCTCTTGCTGCTCTTCAAGGAGCCAGGCAACCCCCTTCACAGCCCCACAAACGCTGGCGCTCTCTCTTGCGACAGCCTCCCAAAGTCCAATACTAGCTGCCTGCAATCCTCGGTACAGCCGGAGCCCGGCTCAGCAATTGCAAACGTCCAGGGATTCCTGCCACACCAAAGGGGCCAGGACCAAAAGCTCTTGCTGCTCTTCAAGGAGCCAGGCAACCCCATTCACAGCCCCACAAACGCTGACACTCTCTCTTGCGAGAGACTCCCAAAGTCCAATACTAGCTGCCTGCGCCCCTCGGTACAGCCAGAGTCCGGCTCAGCAATTGCAAACGTCCAGGGATTCCTCCCACACCAAAGGGGCCAGGACCAAAAGCTCTTGCTGCTCTTCAAGGAGCCAGGCAACCCCATTCACAGCCCCACAAACGCTGGCGCTCTCTCTTGCGAGAGCCTCCCAAAGTCCAATACTAGCTGCCTGCGCCCCTCAGTACAGCCGGAGCCCGGCTCAGCAATTGCGAACATCCAGGGATTCCTGCCACACCAAAGGGGCCAGGACCAAAAGCTCTTGCTGCTCTTCAAGGAGCCAGGCAACCCCATTCACAGCCCCACAAACGCTGGCGCTCTCTCTTGCGAGAGCCTCCCAAAGTCCAATACTAGCTGCCTGCGCCCCTCACTACAGCCGGAACCCGGCTCAGCAATTGCGAACGTCCGGGATTTCCTGCCACACCAAAGGTGCCAGGACCAAAAGCTCTTGCTGCTCTTCAAGGAGCCAGGCAACCCCATTCACAGCCCCACAAACACTGGTGCTCTCTCTTTCGATACCCTCCCAAAGTCCAATACTAGCTGCCTGCGCCCCTCAGTACAGCCGGAGCCCGGCTCAGCAATTACAAACATTCAGGGATTCCTCTCACACCAAAGGTGCCAGGACCAAAAGCTCTTGCTGCTCTTCAAGGAGCCAGGCAACCCCATTCACAGCCCCACAAACGCTGGCGCTCTCTCTTGCGACAGCCTCCCAAAGTCCAATACTAGCTGCCTGCGCCCCTCAGTACAGCCCGAGCCCGGCTCAGCAATTGCAAACGTCCAGGGATTCCTCACACACCAAAGGGGCCAGGACCAAAAACTCTTGCTGCTCTTCAAGGAGCCAGGCAACCCCATTCACAGCCCCACAAACGATGGCGCTCTCTCTTGCGAGAGACTCCCAAAGTCCAATACTAGCTGCCTGCACCACCGAGTACAGCCGGAGCCCGGCTCAGCAATTGCGAACGTCCAGGGATTCTTCCCACACCAAAGGGGGCAGGACCGAAAGCTCTTGCTGCTCTTCAAGGAGCCAGGCAACCCCATTCACAGCCCCACAAACGATGGCGCTCTCTCCTGCGAGAGACTCCCAAAGTCCAATACTAGCTGCCTGCACCACCGAGTACAGCCGGAGCCCGGCTCAGCAATTGCGAACGTCCAGGGATTCCTCCCACACCAAAGGGGCCAGGACCAAAAGCTCTTGCTGCTCTTCAAGGAGCCAGGCAACCCCATTCACAGCCCCACAAACGCTGGCGCTCTCTCTTGCGACAGCCTCCCAAAGTCCAATACTAGCTGCCTGCGCCCCTCGGTACAGCCGGAGCACGGCTCAGCAATTGCAAACGTCCAGGGATTCCTGCCACACCAAAGGGGCCAGGACCAAAAGCTCTTGCTGCTCTTCAAGGAGCCAGGCAACCCCATTCACAGCCCCACAAACGATGGCGCTCTCTCTTGCGACAGCCTCCCAAAGTCCAATACTAGCTGCCTGCACCACCGAGTACAGCCGGAGCCCGGCTCAGCAATTGCAAACGTCCAGGGATTCCTGCCACACCAAAGGGGCCAGGACCAAAAGCTCTTGCTGCTCTTCAAGGAGCCAGGCAACCCCATTCACAGCCCCACAAACGATGGCGCTCTCTCTTGCGAGAGCCTCCCAAAGTCCAATACTAGCTGCCTGCGCCGCTCGGTAGAGCCGGAGTCCAGCTCAGCAATTGCAAACGTCCAGGGATTCCTCCCACACCAAAGGGGCCAGGACCAAAAGCTCTTGCTGCTCTTCAAGGAGCCAGGCAACCCCATTCACAGCCCCACAAACGATGGCGCTCTCTCTTGCGAGAGCCTCCCAAAGTCCAATACTAGCTGCCTGCGCCCCTCAGTACAGCCGGAGCCCGGCTCAGCAATTGCAAACGTCCAGGGATTCCTCCCACACCAAAGGGGCCAGGACCAAAAGCTCTTGCTGCTCTTCAAGGAGCCAGGCAACCCCATTCACAGCCCCACAAACGATGGCGCTCTCTCTTGCGACAGCCTCCCAAAGTCCAATACTAGCTGCCTGCAATCCTCGGTACAGCCGGAGCCCGGCTCAGCAATTTTGAACGTCCAGGGATTCCTCCCACACCAAAGGGGCCAGGACCAAAAGCTCTTGCTGCTCTTCAAGGAGCCAGGCAACCCCATTCACAGCCCCACAAACACTGGCGCTCTCTCTTGCGAGAGCCTCCCAAAGTCCAATACTAGCTGCCTGCGCCGCTCGGTACAGCCGGAGCCCGGCTCAGCAATTACAAACATTCAGGGATTCCTCTCACACCAAAGGTGCCAGGACCAAAAGCTCTTGCTGCTCTTCAAGGAGCCAGGCAACCCCATTCACAGCCCCACAAACGATGGCGCTCTCTCTTGCGAGAGACTCCCAAAGTCCAATACTAGCTGCCTGCGCCCCTCAGTACAGCCCGAGCCCGGCTCAGCAATTGCGAACGTCCAGGGATTCCTCACACGCCAAAGGGGCCAGGACCAAAAGCTCTTGCTGCTCTTCAAGGAGCCAGGCAACCCCATTCACAGCCCCACAAACGATGGCGCTCTCTCTTGCGACAGACTCTCAAAGTCCAATACTAGCTGCCTGCACCACCGAGTACAGCCGGAGCCCGGCTCAGGAACTGCGAACGTCCGGCGATTCCTCCCACACCAGAGGTGCCAGGACCAAAAGCTCTTGCTGCTCTTCAAGGAGCCAGGCAACCCCATTCACAGCCCCACAAACACTGGCGCTCTCTCTTGCGACAGCCTCCCAAAGTCCAATACTAGCTGCCTGCGCCGCTCGGTACAGCTGGAGCCCAGTTCAGCAATTGCAAACGTCCAGGGATTCCTCCCACACCAAAGGGGCCAGGACCAAAAGCTCTTGCTGCTCTTCAAGGAGCCAGGCAACCCCATTCACAGCCCCAAAAACGCTGGCGCTCTCTCTTTCGACAGCCTCCCAAAGTCCAATACTAGCTGCCTGCGCCGCTCGGTACAGCCGGAGCCCGGCTCAGCAATTGCAAACGTCCAGGGATTCCTGCCACACCAAAGGGGCCAGGACCAAAAGCTCTTGCTGCTCTTCAAGGAGCCAGGCAACCCCATTCACAGCCCCACAAACGCTGGCGCTCTCTCTTGCGAGAGACTCCCAAAGTCCAATACTAGCTGCCTGCACCACCGAGTACAGCCGGAGCCCGGCTCAGCAATTGCGAACGTCCAGGGATTCCTCCCACACCAAAGGGGCCAGGACCAAAAGCTCTTGCTGCTCTTCAAGGAGCCAGGCAACACCATTCACAGCCCCACAAACGATGGCGCTCTCTCTTGCGACAGCCTCCCAAAGTCCAATACTAGCTGCCTGCGCTGCTGAGTACAGCCGGAGCCCAGCTCAGCAATTGCAAACGTCCAGGGATTCCTCCCACACCAAAGGGGCCAGGACCAAAAGCTCTTGCTGCTCTTGAAGGAGCCAGGCAACCCCATTCACAGCCCCACAAATGATGGCGCTCTCTCTTGCGAGAGCCTCCCAAAGTCCAATACTAGCTGCCTGCGCCCCTCACTACAGCCGGAACCCGGCTCAGGAACTGCGAACGTCCAGGGATTCCTGCCACACCAAAGGGGCCAGGACCGAAAGCTCTTGCTGCTCTTCAAGGAGCCAGGCAACCCCATTCACAGCCCCACAAACGCTGGCGCTCTCTCTTGCGAGAGCCTCCCAAAGTCCAATACTAGCTGCCTGCGCCGCTCGGTACAGCCGGAGCCCGGCTCAGCAATTGCGAACGTCCAGGGATTCCTCCCACACCAAAGGTGCCAGGACCAAAAGCTCTTGCTGCTCTTCAAGGAGCCAGGCAACCCCATTCACAGCCCCACAAACGCTGGCGCTCTCTCTTGCGAGAGACTCCCAAAGTCCAATACTAGCTGCCTGCGCTGCCGAGTACAGCCGGAGCCCAGCTCAGCAATTGCAAACGTCCAGGGATTCCTCCCACACCAAAGGGGCCAGGACCAAAAGCTCTTGCTGCTCTTGAAGGAGCCAGGCAACCCCATTCACAGCCCCACAAATGATGGCGCTCTCTCTTGCGAGAGCCTCCCAAAGTCCAATACTAGCTGCCTGCGCCCCTCACTACAGCCGGAACCCGGCTCAGGAACTGCGAACGTCCAGGGATTCCTGCCACACCAAAGGGGCCAGGACCAAAAGCTCTTGCTGCTCTTCAAGGAGCCAGGCAACCCCATTCACAGCCCCACAAACGATGGCGCGCTCTCTTGCGACAGCCTCCTAAAGTCCAATACTAGCTGCCTGCGCCGCTCGGAACAGCCGGAGCCCGGCTCAGCAATTGCGAACGTCCAGGGATTCCTCCCACACCAAAGGGGCCAGGACCAAAAGCTCTTGCTGCTCTTCAAGGAGCCAGGCAACCCCATTCACAGCCCCACAAACGCTGGCGCTCTCTCTTGCGAGAGCCTCCCAAAGTCCAATACTAGCTGCCTGCACCACCGAGTACAGCCGGAGCCCAGCTCAGCAATTGCAAACGTCCAGGGATTCCTCCCACACCAAAGGGGGCAGGACCAAAAGCTCTTGCTGCTCTTCAAGGAGCCAGGCAACCCCATTCACAGCCCCACAAACGCTGGTGCTCTCTCTTTCGAGAGCCTCCCAAAGTCCAATACTAGCTGCCTGCACCACCGAGTACAGCCGGAGCCCAGCTCAGCAATTGCGAACGTCCAGGGATTCCTGCCACACCAAAGGGGCCAGGACCAAAAGCTCTTGCTGCTCTTCAAGGAGCCAGGCAACCCCATTCACAGCCCCACAAACGCTGGCGCTCTCTCTTGCGAGAGACTCCCAAAGTCCAATACTAGCTGCCTCCACCACCGAGTACAGCCGGAGCCCAGCTCAGCAATTACAAACATTCAGGGATTCCTCTCACACCAAAGGTGCCAGGACCAAAAGCTCTTGCTGCTCTTCAAGGAGCCAGGCAACCCCATTCACAGCCCCACAAACGCTGGCGCTCTCTCTTGCGACAGCCTCCCAAAGTCCAATACTAGCTGCCTGCAATCCTCGGTACAGCCAGAGCCCAGCTCAGCAATTGCAAACGTCCAGGGATTCCTCCCACACCAAAGGTGCCAGGACCAAAAGCTCTTGCTGCTCTTCAAGGAGCCAGGCAACCCATTCACAGCCCCACAAACGCTGGTGCTCTCTCTTGCGACAGCCTCCCAAAGTCCAATACTAGCTGCCTGCACCACCGAGTACAGCCGGAGCCCGGCTCAGCAATTGCGAACGTCCAGGGATTCCTCCCACACCAAAGGGGCCAGGACCAAAAGCTCTTGCTGCTCTTCAAGGAGCCAGGCAACCCCATTCACAGCCCCAAAAACGCTGGCGCTCTCTCTTTCGACAGCCTCCCAAAGTCCAATACTAGCTGCCTGCACCACCGAGTACAGCCGGAGCCCGGCTCAGCAATTGCGAACGTCCAGGGATTCCTGCCACACCAAAGGTGCCAGGACCAAAAGCTCTTGCTGCTCTTCAAGGAGCCAGGCAACCCCATTCACAGCCCCACAAACGCTGGCGCTCTCTCTTGCGACAGCCTCCCAAAGTCCAATACTAGCTGCCTGCGCCGCTCGGTACAGCCAGAGCCCAGCTCAGCAACTGCGAACGTCCAGGGATTCCTCCCACACCAAAGGGGCCAGGACCAAAAGCTCTTGCTGCTCTTCAAGGAGCCAGGCAACCCCATTCACAGCCCCACAAACGCTGGCGCTCTCTCTTGCGACAGCCTCCCAAAGTCCAATACCAGCTGCCTGCGCCCCTCGGTACGGCCGGAGCCCGGCTCAGCAATTTTGAACGTCCAGGGATTCCTCCCACACCAAAGGGGCCAGGACCAAAAGCTCTTGCTGCTCTTCAAGGAGCCAGGCAACCCCATTCACAGCCCCACAAACGATGGCGCTCTCTCTTGCGAGAGCCTCCCAAAGTCCAATACTAGCTGCCTGCGCCGCTGAGTACAGCCGGAGCCCGGCTCAGGAACTGCGAACGTCCAGGGATTCCTCCCACACCAAAGGGGCCAGGACCAAAAGTAACACCATAAAGTAGTCAAAGAACCACCAGTCACATCTTCCCTCTAACCCCTCAGCTACTCCGTCCAACCCGACTGAACCACCTTTGCCTCAACAGTCTAGGCAGAGCAATGCATTAGCCACAGACCCTTCGCACTACTCCACCTACCCCCTGACTCTACACCCCCCGGGCAGGGCGGCTCCAGGCCACACGCACACCCCAACGATCCACAGCGCACTACAAACAACGTGCCTTAAAAGACGAGAGAGAGAACTCTCGGTAATAAGAACGACACCCGGACGGAAGACGCCGTCCGGCGAGAAGACCTGCGGGACCGTGACGGCCATGTGATGAGGTTCTACGGCAGCCCCAGAAAAAGAGAGGAACGTCACGGCCCCCGACAAGGGGTTATTCTGAAAACCGAGAGGACGCAGGCGCAACAATCCCGGCTGCAAGACCTAAGAACGTAAGGACGCAGGCAAGAAAGCCCAGTCCACAAAAACGGACCGCAAGAGAGCAGAGCTGCTGACGCAGCCGAGAACGACGCCGCAAAAAAGGACCGCCTGGAAACCTCCCAGATGCCAGACCGATCCACGCCGCACGTTTGTAACGCCAGAAAAGAAGTGCCCGATCGGCACTGGGTCGACGGATACACGCGTTCGAGATGCTAGGGATGATGCCCAACTCACAACACCCGAGGCGCACGGCACCCTCCTTGGGCACAAAGGCAACATCGAGACCCAACAAAGTCCTAAGACACACAAGACACACCACGCAAACTGCACAACAACAGACACAGCCTGGAACCGCCCTGCCCGGCACACGCTGCCATCCTGCTGAAGACTAACCTGCTCCCTTTCCCCAACCAGAGGGCACTGTTCCCGGACAGCCCTCTTCCCTGCCCTACCTTTCAAAACCCCTTCCTGCAATGGCCAGCCTCGTCTCCTCACCCCCTTCCCGGTGCCAGCCCCTCAACTTAATCTTTCAGAGGGCCGGGGGGTCCGCATCCATCCTTGACCACCCACACATCGGCTAGCTGATATTTTCCTGCACTCCCCAGGTTCCTCTTCCTCACCTGCAAAACAAAACCCCACGGCACCAGCAGTAAGCATCGCGACTGTGAAAACCAACCTCTTCTGCGCCACCTTCACCCTCGTAAGCGCCGCGGCATTCCGCTCACCGCCTCCTCCACGCCCATTCCAGAGTCGGAGGCCGGAGGCTGCGGCCGTCGTTCCTTGTGGTGCCCAAGATGCTAAGAGACACAAAATTACCTTTGCGCTCGTGAAAAGTCACAAGTCCCACACTCCTCCTCTCTACTTCCCACCTCGCCTCCAATGCTCATCCGATTCCAAAGACGGCCCGCACAGAACCCGCAAAACCAAAGAGAAAAGCTTCACCGAGTTGCCGCAGGATACTTGACTCTCGGGCGCCAACAGGCCCGCAACCACCTCACCTTCTCAGACCTCTCAGCAAGTTGCTGCTTTGCTCCTCTGACGCTACATGCATAATCTACAACAATCAAAGCAAACACATGCTGAGATACTACCCAAAACAAGAGCCCACCCACACTGATTCCCATCTCCTGCTCCTTTACCTTGGCCAGGTGCCTGCACTGCCTCTGTTGTTTTCAGGTTGTCATGTTGAGGTGCGGGTACCACCTGTAAAACCCAAGCAAGAAAGGATCCTTAAAGCTTCACCCACAAGATGACACCTGAAAACCAACTGCTACACCAGCCCGCTAGTCATTGCTCATCATGCCTGAGTCAGCTCTGGTGCCCATATCCCACGTGGCTTCACATGTTCAAAATAAAGCCAAAAACCCAAACGGTAACCTAGTGGTATACCTGCCAGTCACATCTCTCTAACACCACACACCGACCCACCTTAACTCTGTCACCCTGCACAGCTCGTCCTTCTGCATCTGCAAAACAGTAATATCAAAGAAGTCACACAGATGCAGAGCGACAGCTTAACAATTCCAGAGGTCTTGTTCCCATTAGGAATACCATCTAGAGCCCAACTACAGCCTGCCATTAAAAGAAATATGTAACTCAAACGTGAAGCCCCGCCCATACAAGCCTTAAGACCTTTGAGATTCAATCTGCTCAACTAGCAGCGCCCTAGTGCCACTCCCAAACAGCTCTGGTCTTCCCCTCAGCACCCGCAAAATGCTACGGAAATTACTGTCCTCGCCTGCTGCCGATGGCTGCTTGCTCTGAGATGGGCTGTACAGCCTTGGCCAAAGCAGTCTAGGCATATTAACATTAACCAGATGCTCTTAGTGCTAATCTTCCCCTGACTCTACCATTGCTACGCCCCTAGGCAGAGCAGCTCCAACCCACACACAGACACGCACAGACCGACGCTGCACCCAAACGCTACAAACGACACGACCCAGAGACCTAAGAAAACTCTCAGCAAGAGGAACGAGTCCCAGCCCAGAGATGCTGTCAGTCAAGAAGATCGACGGGGCCGCAAGGAAGAATCTACGGCAGCCCCTGAAAAGTCAAATGCCATCGCCAATGGTAGAAAGATATGTATAAACATATGTCCGTAACTGTGATGGCAGATGCATGAGAAGCCGGGCTTAAAGACCCAAGAACATTAAGACGCAGGGAAGAAATCCCAGAAAAGTGCTCTGGGAAAAGCGACCACTCTTGAGCGACGATGCTAACGCTGCCTTAATCACCAGCACAATAAATTGCCATCGATAATCATCTGATACACAAGACACACAAGAAAGATACGTGCCTTAGACTTAAAGTGTGATAAAGGAAGCGCTCAGTTAGTGTTATGTTGATGAGCCGAGGCTTGCAAGACCCTGGGTATTTCGATGTTCCCACTGGACACAGAGAAGACTGAAGACATCAAGACCTGAGTAAGGTATGGTATGAGACACAGAAGACAGACTACACAGTAACACAGACACAGGCTGGACCTGCCCTGCCTGGTAGATGTTCTTGTTTTACGGAAAGGACCCCGCGTCCTCTCCGTGCCCAAACGTGCCTGATCTCAAACCGCCTTCTCCACTACACTGATTTTATAACCCCTGCCCGCCCCACCTGCGCTTCCCCCACCCAACCGACCACCCGCACAAAGATAGGGTCGGCCCCTCAACTTGCCTTTCAGAGGGCTGGGGCTCAGAAACCATCTTCTAAAAAGACCCCATCGGCTACCTAGGATGTCACTGCAATCACCCAGATCCTCTTCATCATCTGCAAACACAGAGTGCCATCACTCAGCATCACGCCAGTCAACGCTGACCTCTTCCACAAGGACACCCTCCTCAGAAGCACCGTGGCATGCCACTCGGTCCCGGTCTAAGGCCAGATGTTGCCGCCGGCATCACCCGTGGCACCTAGAAAACCAGTGATGCAAAGCGCCCATCGCGCCTGGAAGCGGTCCCTGCTCACAAACTATTCTACACACCTCAAAAATAACTGCTGCTATGGTTTGCTGTTCATTGCTCACCTTGCCTGACAAGCTCAGGGCAGACATTCCTCCACTGGCCTCCCGTGCCACACCTCCGGGGTCAGCATCGATGTCAGGTACACGCTCGTATAGTCCATCTCCAATGACTCGAGAACCGTAACCTTCGATGCCGAGCCCGCCTTGGGAGATTGCGGAGACACACACAGATGTTATATACTGCTTTCCAAAAGAGAGCCCACCATGCAAATCCCTTGGACTGACTTACGTACTCGGGCAACACAGAGACCCCAAAACCACAAATCCCAAAATGATTGACCTCAACCTCCATCATGGCCCATGATGCCGCCTGCTCACCTTTGCTGTCATTCCTCGCTCGACTGTGCTGCTTTGCCCAGACCTATTACTTAAACTGCAAGAATAGGTCAAACCACTCACCGACACACAAAAATTAGTTACTGCCAGATGACTCAAATATAGGCAAAGACCAACAGGCCAAACACCAAAAGAGCTACAAGTAGCAAATGACCATGGCTGGTGTAATGACAGACTCTTCCTTTACGGATAAGTAACTCCTAAATGACTCCATGAACTGCAGCATGGAGAACCCCTCGGTGGACAGCATGCTCGCATGAGAGCGCTGACATATACAAGACAGGACAGTGGGCTGCCAGAAGCTGCTTGCATACACAATGCTACCGTTAGACAACACGGCACTATAAAGTCTTAAGCCAGAACTGCATAGTAGTTACAGGAGACCTGACAGCAGACAGATGCTGAACATGACTTGATGGTCACAGAATCTCATGGAGACGGGTGCCAAAAATCTCATGGAGGCCCCTCAGACCCCCCAAACGCTTGATGAGAGATGCTTCTTGCCAAAATACAAGCTCAACAAGGAAAAGCCAAAGGTGATGCGCAGCGAGCTATTAAAATCTCCGTACAGAAGCATGCATTACTTCAGATGGCGGGACAGTCCTGCCAGGTCAGTCAAACCCAAGCACTGGGTTCTAACGCGTGTCCAGCGGTGTCCGTGATATTTCTCACGGCCTCCCATGTCACAGACAGCTCCCCCATCTGGGACCGTGTTGTGCATGTCCCAGCCCCTGGCCACCCCCGTGATGGAAATCAAACAGAACAAATAAGGACTCTACTTGATCACCTTGGCCTCCTAAAGAAGCTTCCTTCCTCTGCTGACAGTCAACACTGCTATCCTGGTGCTGTTCCTTGAATGCAGGCTGGCCCTCGGATGCCTCTACTGCCGAAGGAAGAGAAAATGATTACGCTCCTAACAACACGCTCCATCCTCCTCTTGTTCAAGAAATCAAAAGACAGCTACCATCCCTGACCGCTACACAACAGGAGTCTGTGCAGGAGATGGCTGAGCCCCTCCCCATAAACGGAAAACTCTGCTATGACCCTGCTTTGCCTTGTGGCACCAGCACCCACCATCAGGGTGCCCCAAACCCATTCGTGACTCCCTAGGAAAATCCAATATAATTAGCTCAAAACACCTGGCAAATAAGATACCACCTAAAAACACATGTACTCCACCTGATCCCAAAACAGTCAGATAGCTGGCTTCCTCCTACACAAAACTCACATCTTCAACAAATACACAAAACAGAGCAACACGACACCAAACATAACAAAATCCTTACCCTCTGACACACTCTGAAAGGGACTAGTGCACCCACATAATACATGCTCACACTATCGACCCGCATACCAGACTTCCTCAGGGTCAGACCTGCAGAGACAGGAGGAATCCTGACACTGCCTCCCCAGATGCCCCCAGAGCTCCGCTCTCATCATGGGAAAATGCTGGTGAGGATAAGTACAAAAGAAAAAAACAAAAAAAGAGAGGAAAGACAGCCACAGGGACCTGGATGTCAAAAGCCTGACCTTACCTGCAGGAATAAACAACAGAAATCCTGCAAAAAAAGTTCTAACCAAAACCCAGAAAATATGAAAAACCCAGGAACCTCAAAAAAGCTCAGAACATTGTACCACGTGGCAACCGAGACTGCCTGACAGATGCCACCACAAGGACGAGAGGTCTGCCTCAAGAGCGGCTCGAGACCCTTGAGCCCAATGACCTACAAAGCCCCTTAGGGAATTACACCAGCAGTCTACCGATGGAGAAACCGCAATGGCTTAACACGGCAACTCAGAGATCTGAAACGGGCACCTGATGACTACAGAAACCAGTGCTAAAAACACTATAAACAAGAACATCATTATCATGACCAACACTAGAGCAAGCCTCCTTGGGCGCTCAAGGCAAAGGGCAAAAAGAAAAGTAGAAAAAGCTTGCGTGCCCAGGACTGCGATAAAAGACACAGCCCTCCCTAGAGATTTCTAAGAGCACAAATAATACACATCCTCTTCTCCAGAAGAGGAGAAGGGAAGGGAAGACAGCAACACAAGCCTGCGCTGGAAATAAGTGTCCAGTCAATGCCTCTAAGTAACAGTTTCTGTGACATCCTGATGGACAGATGCAAAAATTAGCTCAGGGAGTGAAATGAGAAAGCAGCACAGAGGAGTGGAGACCCGAGAATTCCAGAGGGTACATTTTCACGTACCTTAATGTACCCAGTGCTTTCCGAGTTGAGACTTGTCTGATGTTTGTCCCCGCGCGTTGAGATGCACAGGTCCAGATAGTTTACGCTGCGTCTCTCATGACTCCGTTGTTTCTCCTGTTGGCCATGGAGAGACAAAAACAGAACAGACCTGATCAAAATCTAAATAAAACTGCACAACCCATCTGAGAAAGGCTGGTGAACCTGCCTCCCTTTCCCAACCGTCCCCTGCTCCGAAGACTTGAGAAACACCTACTCTTCTCCCGACGTGGCAGGGAAGGAAGGTTGCTCCTTCGCGACAGCTCCTGCCCTGTATTTGCACCCCTGAAGCCCCCATGTCAGCTGCTCCTTGGGAGCTGCTCTTCTGAGCTGTGCCCCATGTTCTGTGAGCACCTCTCATCTTTCATCTTCGCAAAGACTCCGGGCTCTGGAGCAGACCCACAAAGTAACTGAAGTCCTGAAGCTTATCATCTAGGAGGGGCCTGCTGCAAACCCAAAAGATTCTAGGGACAACATAGTACTCTGGAAACAATTAGGAACAGTGATTAATTATTCCATACGCTGAAAGACTCTACACCTTATGACCTGGCTGCTTTCTTGAAAAAAGCTAAAATTCCATATACAGATGCCCACCTTAACCCCTGCTAGATCACCTCACCATCACTTCTATTAAGAAATAGTGTCAACAACTTACACAGCAAAACTGGTGAGGAAAACAAGGTTCTGTCTTCAATAAAATCAGGAATTCCAGAAAAAATACAATGTATTTACAATACAAAAAAAAAAAAAACCATACAAACTCAGACTGTTAAACCATCGTGCCACCCCTGAACACCCATACAACATTGCTGAGCAGGAAAAAAAAAAAAGAAAAGAAAAAAAAAAAACCTGCATTCAAGTGTACTTTCTACTATATAATGCTGCTGAACCTTGACTGGTCCTGAGGCCCTTACCTCAAACACACACACCTGCCCAAATAGCTGAGGCAGGTCAAAAATCTGCAATCACCTGAAGGAACAGCAGAGCACTGACACCAATGAAGCCAGGGAGCAGAATGAGCCCCCTGAGGCGAGGCTGTGGCTCATATACCCCTGGCCCCGCCCACCACCCTTCCCACAATCCCCTGGGAAAGGGGAGGGGCAAACCACCAGAAGGCATAAAGGCTGCCCAAGGAGCAGCAGGGAGGTTTCTCCTATGCCTTAGATTTGCAATGTGCAAAGCACTTAAATGGGGAAAGCAACCCTTACTAGAAACAGCAAGACCTGCTCTTGTACACCAACTACATCTATTGCATCAGCAATGCAACCGGGTAAGGAATTAAATGTGTTTTTTCCAGGGTGTGGATTGAATGAGGTCAACATCCTGCTAAGCTGTGTAGGAAAGAAGCTCGTTAAACTCATTAGCACTGTTATTATCAAAAAATAAAAAACACAAGATGCTATGGGGTTACGCTTCATTTCTAGCGAGACCACGCGCGCTACCTAACTTCTCCTGGAAGTACGTTCTGGATAGGACTGAATGACAAAGCACAATTAGATCCCATAAAAACCCTTTCTCAAAAATTCCTCCAGTTGCAAAGTAAATCACTTACTGTAAATCACCGACAGTTCAGAGTCCCCTCGACGGTCTCTCCGACAGACTCCCTTAACGGAACTAGATGAGTCCCAAGAGACAAAAACCACAAAAACCCTATAGAAATACAAAAAAATGTCTCAGAGGCCATATGAAGCAGCTGAATGAACGCCTAAGTAGCTAGAACAAACATAAATTGCAAAACACAACCAAAAAACCACAGGAGATCTGTCGATAAAAATAGAGGAAGGCTATCGCCTTCTCTGAAAAAGTCAAGGGGAGATCTGAGCTGACGATAGATGTCTTTGGGGTACCAACCGCCAAATAGAAACGTACCGTAAGACAAAAAACCTAAGGGACTGCTGCGGAGCACAAAGATGGCTTTAGAAAGGGTTCGGACAGAATGAGAGGCATCGTTGCAGGGCTCAGAGAGGCCCCAAAGGGGCCAGAGAGACCAAAGAAGTCTTGAGGACGCAATGAGTTCAAAAGGGAGTTGAACAAAGGACGGGTGTCCTCGGGGACCGAACGGAGGTGCGCCGAACAAGGGAGAGGACGGAAGGACCGACCGAGGGAATGGAGGTGGACTCAGGAAGGGTTTGGAGGGGAAAAGAGGTGCGCAAAGCGCCCTGCCGAGCTAAAACGGGGCTCTAGGGCGTAGGGGGTGTCTCACGAGAGCTCGGCAACGGGAGCGGAGGAGTCCCGAGGGGGCCTGAGAGACCAAAGCAGCCTCAGAGGTATCAACGAGGAACTCCGAGGGGGATTTCAACAACAGGGTGGGAGATAGAGGGACAAACAGAAAGAAAATTCAAGAAGCAATGGGGTACAATTCGCACAGGCGAGAATTAAAAAATAAGGCCAGGGAGATGACGAGAGAGATACATACATAGGAAGAAATTTTAAAACAAATGGGGTGAAGAAAAGAGTGAGAAGAAATAAAAAATAGGAGAATGGAGCCAAACAGAGGGAGGCATAGAAAGAGTTTGAAAAGCAATGGGGTACAGAGCAGAGGGAGGTATTAAAAAAACATAGGGTCAGGGAGCTGGATAGGGGGGAGATATAGAAATTAAAATTTAAAAATAATAGGCTACAAGGCAGTGCAGAAAAACTAAAAACTAGGGAGAGGGAGCTGGCTAGAGAGACACATAGAAAAAATTTAAAATGCAATGGGGTATTCTCCAGAGTTGGCAGAAGAATAACAAGTTTTGGGGAGCCACACAGGGAGGTGGGCAGAGAGGGAGACCGAGGAAGGGAGGCAGGCAGACATCTGGAGAAGGGTGGCAGAGACGGGCCAGGATGCAGAGGAGAGGACGCGTGACTCACCACAGCTCCTGGTGCCAGCAGGAGACCTTCATCGCCTCGATGCTTCTCTCTCTGCCTCTGCCCCTTCCTCCTCTGCAGTGCTGCATGCCGGACCCTCACCCACTCAGCAGCACGCAGCGGACACCTCTATGCTCCTCATCCACAAGGCTTCCTCAATACCTGGTGGCTCGCCCACAGAGCCCCAGGCATGCCCAGGCAGCCCCTTTTACAGCTGGAGCCCCTTCGCCCAGCAGGGCCAGCCCCATCCTCAGCCTCACTGGCCACACCTGGGGCTGCCCTAGACCCCGCTGGAGCCCCTTCACCCAGCAGGGCCAGCCCCATCCTCAGCCTCACTGGCCACACCTGGGGCTGCCCTAGACCCCGCTGGAGCCCCTTCACCCAGCAGGGCCAGCCCCATCCTCAGCCTCACTGGCCACACCTGGGGCTGCCCTAGACCCCGCTGGAGCCCCTTCACCCAGCAGGGCCAGCCCCATCCTCAGCCTCACTGGCCACACCTGGGGCTGCCCTAGACCCAGCTGGAGCCCCTTCACCCAGCAGGGCCAGCCCCATCCTCAGCCTCACTGGCCACACCTGGGGCTGCCCTAGACCCAGCTGGAGCCCCTTCACCCAGCAGGGCCAGCCCCATCCTCAGCCTCACTGGCCACACCTGGGGCTGCCCTAGACCCCGCTGGAGCCCCTTCACCCAGCAGGGCCAGCCCCATCCTCAGCCTCACTGGCCACACCTGGGGCTGCCCCAGCGAGGGCCCATCAGGAACAGGGGCCATTGCCAACGCCCCACAGCACATCACCCTCTCCCCTGCACCTCTCCACAGCCACATGCTCTGCACCCAGGGGCTGCAAACACATCCAGGGGCACAGAGGAGGCAGGGAAAGTTTATTCATTAATGCACATAAGAAACCCCAGCTGTAAGAAATTGCAAGTTTCACTGCCCAAATGCAGGAGGAGAGAGGGAAAGAGAAAAGCAGTGGGAAAGTCAGAGGGACACAGGGAAGAGATGTGGGACAGGGAGCCAGAAAATGGGATGCTGCAAACAGGAGAGGGATGGGGAGGAGGACAACAGTGTAGAGAGAGCAGAGAGATGGAGGAATAAATAAGAGAGACAGGGAGCAGGAGAGAGAGGCGGAAGGGACCAGCAGGACAACAAGATAGAGACAAGACAAGGGACACAGAAAAATTCTAAAGGGGGGGGGGGGAAGCATAGGCAAGAAATTAAAAAATAGAAACAGCCCGATAGAGGTAGATGTAGAAAGAAAATTCTCAAAAAGCAACGGGGTGCAAGAAACATAGGCAAGAACTAACAAACAAATAGAGACAGGGAGCTAGAAAGAGGGAGATCTAGAAAGAAAGTGTAAAAAGTGACAGGGTAGAGGACAGAGAGGGAAGAATTAAGAGTTCGAGACAGAGATGGATAGAGGGAGACACAGAAAGAAAATTTTCTAAGTGACAGGATACAAGAATCATACACGAGAATTAAAAAATAAGTACATGGAGCTGCATAGAGGGAGATGTAGGAAGAAAATTTGAAAAGCAACAGGGTATAAGAAACACTGGCAAGAAATGAAAGAGAGGGGGAAAGGCAGCAAGAAAATTTAAAAAGCAACTGAGTTTGAGAAATATATGCAAGATTTTAAAAAAATAGGGATGGAGAAGTAGAAAATGAGTTTCAAAAGCAATGGGGTACAAGAAACATAGGCAAGAATTAAAAAATAGGGGCAGAAAAGAAAGCAACTGTGGTGGGTTGACCTCGGCTGGCTGCCGGGTGCCCACCAAGCCGCTCTATCGCTCCCCCTCCTCAACAAGACAGGGGAAGAAAACACAAGAAAAAACCTCGTAGGTCAAGATAAGGACAAAGAGATCGCTCACCCGTTACTGTCACAGGCAAAACAGACTCAACTTGGGGTAATTAAATTTATTGTTAATCGAAATCAAGAGTAGGACAATAAGAAATAAGAACAAATCTAAAAAACAGCCCGCTCTTTTTTCCTGGGCTCATCTCCATGACTCCTGACCTCCCTACATCCCCCCCCCGAGCAATGCAGGGGGACAGGGAGCAGGGGCCGCACTCAGTTCATCACACATCATCTCTGCCGCTCCTTCCTCCTCGCGCTCCTCTTCTGCTCCAGTGTGGGCTCCTCTCCACGGGGCCACAGGTGCTGCCAGGAGCCTGCTCCAGCGCAAGCTCTCCATGGGGTCACAGCTTCCTTCAGGCACATCCACCTGCTGCGGCGTGGGGTCCTCCATGGGCTGCAGGTGCATGTCTGCTCCACCGCGGACCTCCACGGGCTCCAGGAGGACGACCTGCCTCACCATGGCCTTCACCACAGCCTGCAGGGGAATCTCTGCTCCGGTGCCTGGAGCACCTCCTCCCCCTCCTTCGTCACCGACCTTAGTGCCTGCAGGGCTGTTTCACACTCACGTTTTCTCCATCACAGCGTCTGCACAGCATTTTTTACCCCTTCTTAAATGTCCATCCCAGAGGCACAACCATCATTGCCGACGGGCTCGGCTTGGACCGGCGGCAGATCCATCTCGGAGCTGGAAGTGGCTGTGCCTGACACGGGGCCAACTCCTGGTGTCTTCTCGCAGAACCCACCCCTGCACCCCCTCCCCTGCCCCAGCTAACAGAACCTTGCCACGTAAACCCAATCCAACAGCGATCGGCTACAGGGCAGAGAAGGGGGACTGAAAAATAGGGAAAGGGAGCCAGAGAGGGAGAGGTGCGGGGGGGGGGGGGGGGATAGCGATGGGTACAGGCCAGAGAGGAGGAAGCGAGAGGGAACCAGCCTGAGAGAGACGGAGAAAAAGAAAGAGTAGCGACGGGCCGCAGGGCAGAGAGGGAGGATTTTGAAGAGGGGACGGTGAGGCGGACAGAGATCAACTGAGAGATGCCAGGAAACCTCGATGAGCTGAAGGGCGGGGAGAGGAATTCCACCGACCGCCACGCCAGGGCGCCGGAGGCCCGCCGGCCCACAGAGCGCCGCTTCCGGACGACTGACGGGCACTTCCGGGGCCCACAGAGCGCCGCTTCCGGAGGACTGACGGGCACTTCCGGGGCCCGCCGGCCCACAGCGTGCGACTCCCGAGGACTGATGGCGTAGCCCCGCCCCCCGCCGTAGCCCCGCCCCCCGCCGTAGCCCCGCCCCGCGAGGGTTCGTAGCCAAAATCGCTTTAATTCGCCTCGTTACAGGACTGGCCCCGCCCCCGCGGGGGGAGG
Source organism: Platalea leucorodia (assembly GCF_965183815.1). Taxonomy (NCBI): domain Eukaryota; kingdom Metazoa; phylum Chordata; class Aves; order Pelecaniformes; family Threskiornithidae; genus Platalea; species Platalea leucorodia. Next base: position 3,995 of record NW_028121425.1, on the reverse strand, counting down.
GTTAATGCTCCTGGATGGGGGCGGGGCCCCCCGGCCGCCGCGGCCCGGGGCGGGGTCACCTGCCCCCTCCCGCCTGGCCCCGCCCCTCCCGGGGGCGGAGCCGCGGGGGCTCGGGGGGGCGTTTGCCCCCTCCCGCCAGCGTCCGTGATTGGTCCATCTGGGCCGCCCGCGGCGGCCCCTGATTGGCCGGCGGACCCAGCGAGACAATTGGCCGGTGGAAAGGCCGCGGCGCGAGGGGATTGGCTGCGGCCTCCCGGCCGGGCGACGCCATTGGGTAGAGGCCGGCAGGGTCCAGGGGGGCATCGGCCAACGGCAGGGCGAGAGCAGGGCCGCCGGCGCATCCCATTGGCTGCCCCGTGCCACCGTCATGCTTCACCCCCAGGCGGGGCCCCAGCCCTTGCACCCCATTGGCCGGCTCAGCAGAGTCCGCCCTCTGATTGGCTGCGGTGGGGGTCTGGGGCGGGCTGAGGGAGGCCGGGGGGGACCCGGGGGCGGCCGGGCCTGGGGGGGCGGCGGGCGGTGAGGGAGGGGCTGGCCCCGGCCCCTCATCGCCCGGGGACCCCCGACCCCGGGGCCCCCCCGGGACCCCCCCGGGACCCCCGACCCCGGGGCCCCCAAACCCCGGGACCCCCCCGGGACCCCCGACCCCGGGACCCCCAAACCCCGGGGCCCCCAGGGACCCCCGACCCCAGGACCCCCGACCCTGGGACCCCCAAACCCCGGGGCCCCCGACCCCGGGACCCCCAAACCCCGGGACCCCCGAGATGCCCCCAGGACCCCCAAACCCCGGGAACCCCCAGGGACCCCCAACCCTGGGACCCCCAAACTCCGGGGCCCCCCAGGGACCTCCGACCCTGGGACCCCCAAAACCCAGAACCCCCCCGGGACCCCCAAACCCCGGGACCCCCAACCCTGGGACCCCCAAACCCCAGGGCCCCCAAACCCCGGGACCCCCGAGATGCCCCCAGGACCCCCAAACCCCGGGACCCCCCCGGGACCCCCAACCCTGGGACCCCCAAGACCCCCCAAGACCCCCAGGGACCCCTGAGAGACCCCCGCGACCCCCAAACCCCGAGACCCCCGCAACCCCCTGACCCTGGGACCCCCAGGGACCCCCAAGACCCTCATTGCCCCCCCCCGACATCCCCAACCCCCCCGGAACCCTCCCCAGGCTCCCCCCAAAACTCCCCCCTCCCCGAAGGCTTCCAGGGACCCCTCCCCGACCCTGGGAACCCCCTTGCCCCCCCCCGGACACCCCCCAAACCCTCGAGGCCCCCCTACAGCCCCCCCCTCACCGTTGGGTGCCGGGGGGGGCCCCTCGGGGGGCGAGGGGGGGCTGGCGGGGGCCGGGGGGGGCCGCGAGGCCTTGCCCCGGAGGATGTCGATGACCTGGGGGGAGGCCGCAGTCAGCGTGGGGCCCCCCCCCGAAATGCCCCCCCTTGCACCCCAAAACTCCTCGTGCACCCCCAGGTCCTTCCCCAGCACCCCCCCAGCACCCCAGACACTGCCGCGGCCCCCCCGTGTCCCCCCAAACCCCTCCCCTGCACCCCAAGCCCCTGACCCCCGCTCCTGCCCCCCAAACCCCCCTGCCCCCCGCTCCTGCCCCCCGCACCCCAAAGCCCCCTGCCCCCCGCTCCTGCCCCCCAAACCCCCGCACACCAACCCCCCCGCCCCCCACTCCGCCCCCCCCCACCCCCCGAGCCCCCCTGCCCCCCACTCCCGCCCCCCGGCCCCCACCTGCCGGCTGCTGGCCACGGCCAGCGGGGTGTCGTTGTGGTAGTTCTTGAGGGCGCAGTCGGCGCCGCTGCGCAGGAGCAGCCGCAGGACCCCCAGCAGCCCCCGGCCCGCGGCCGCGTGCAGCGCCGTGCACCCCGCGTACGACTGGGCGTTGACGCTGGCGCCCCGCTGCCGGCACCCGCGTCAGCCCCGGGACCCCCAGCTCAATCCGCCCCGGGACCCCCGGCCCCCCAACCTCTCCTAGGCCCCCGCGTCAGCCCCGGGACCCCCAGCTCAATCCGCCCCGGGACCCCCGGCCCCCCAACCTCTCCTAGGCCCCCGCGTCAGCCCCGGGACCCCCAGCTCAATCCGCCCCGGGACCCCCGGCCCCCCAACCTCTCCTAAGCCCCCGCGTCAGCCCCGGGACCCCCAGCTCAATCCGCCCCGGGACCCCCGGCCCCCCAACCTCTCCTAAGCCCCCGCGTCAGCCCCGGGACCCCCAGCTCAATCCGCCCCGGGACCCCCGGCCCCCCAACCTCTCCTAGGCCCCCGCGTCAGCCCCGGGACCCCCAGCTCAATCCTCCCCGGGACCCCCGGCCCCCCAACCTCTCCTAGGCCCCCGCGTCAGCCCCGGGACCCCCAGCTCAATCCGCCCCGGGACCCCCGGCCCCCCAACCTCTCCTAAGCCCCCGCGTCAGCCCCGGGACCCCCAGCTCAATCCGCCCCGGGACCCCCGGCCCCCCAACCTCTCCTAGGCCCCCGCGTCAGCCCCGGGACCCCCAGCTCAATCCGCCCCGGGACCCCCGGCCCCCCAACCTCTCCTAAGCCCCCGCGTCAGCCCCGGGACCCCCAGCTCAATCCGCCCCGGGACCCCCGGCCCCCCAACCTCTCCTAGGCCCCCGCGTCAGCCCCGGGACCCCCAGCTCAATCCGCCCCGGGACCCCCGGCCCCCCAACCTCTCCTAGGCCCCCGCGTCAGCCCCGGGACCCCCAGCTCAATCCGCCCCGGGACCCCCGGCCCCCCAACCTCTCCTAAGCCCCCGCGTCAGCCCCGGGACCCCCAGCTCAATCCGCCCCGGGACCCCCGGCCCCCCAACCTCTCCTAGGCCCCCGCGTCAGCCCCGGGACCCCCAGCTCAATCCGCCCCGGGACCCCCGGCCCCCCAACCTCTCCTAAGCCCCCGCGTCAGCCCCGGGACCCCCAGCTCAATCCGCCCCGGGACCCCCGGCCCCCCAACCTCTCCTAGGCCCCCGCGTCAGCCCCGGGACCCCCAGCTCAATCCGCCCCGGGACCCCCGGCCCCCCAACCTCTCCTAAGCCCCCGCGTCAGCCCCGGGACCCCCAGCTCAATCCGCCCCGGGACCCCCGGCCCCCCAACCTCTCCTAAGCCCCCGCGTCAGCCCCGGGACCCCCAGCTCAATCCTCCCCGGGACCCCCGGCCCCCCAACCTCTCCCAAGCCCCCGCGTCAGCCCCGGGACCCCTGCGTCAGCCCCATCCCCTGGCCCCCCAACTTCTCATAGCCCCCTGCAGCCCCAACGGCTCCTGAAGCCCCCAAATTCCAAGCCCCCCGCAGCCCCCCAAACCGCCCCCCATCCCCCCAGCAGGCCAAGCGCCCCCCAGCCCCCCCAGAGCCCACCTGGATGAGCAGCTCGGCCATCTCCAGGCTGTTGCTCTCCACCGCGTGCAGCAGCGGCGAGCGGCCGCTCTTGATGTCCTGGGGGAGCCGGGGGGGTGAGGGGACACCCCCTGACACCCCCCCACCCAAGACCCCTGCGCTGCCCCAGACCCCCCGGGCCCTGCCTCCCCCAGGGCCCCCTGAAGACCCCCCAGATTCCTCCAACCTCCCCCCACCGACGCAGCCCAGAGCCCCCCCGAGCCCCCCAGCATCCCCTGAGCCCCCACGGAGCCCCCCCTCCTCGCCCCCGGGCCCCACCACTGCGTCGATGTCGGCCCCGTGCTCCAGCAGCAGCAGGACGCTCTCGCGGGCACCCGAGCTGACGGCCACGTGCAGGGGGGTCAGGCCTGGGGGGGAGCGGGGGGTCGGGGGGGGCCGGGGGGGGCCGAGCCCCTGAGCCCCCCGTCCCACGCGGCTTTGGGGCAGGACAGCCCGTTCGGGCAGCCCCGCTGGCCCCTGCTGCCGTGCCCCCCCTTCTGTGCCCCCCATTTTGCCCCCCCCCTTTCTGTGCCCCCCCATGACCCCCATTTTGGTGCCCCCCCTTTCTGTGCCCCCCCATTACCACCCCACATTTTGGTCCCCCCCCCTTTCTGTGCCCCCCCATT